>NW_025964361.1:32155562-32755562 GCF_023055435.1 Haliotis rufescens | reverse complement strand
GGATTTGAGGGGGGTTGGTGGTGAGGTGATGAAAACCCAACAGTTAATTATTGGCCTTGTGTAAGGCTTCAGTAGAAAACCATGAAATCTCTGAATATTACGGAATTAATTCTTCAATGTACCCAAGGTAAATCTCATATGATAGTCCACTTATGTTGAGCTTTTCCCACATTAGATATCATGCTCCAAGCACATCACGATTACCCCAGTCCATGGATCAGTGTGCACTATATTTTCATTCTCAGCTCCTTGGGGAGTATACAGCCGACACTGCCTGCGATGCACAAGATGGTTTTCATTCACAACGTACTGGGTACCCATTCAATGCTGGGTGCTCAGAGGCATATTTCAAACAAAGTCAATTGCTTCAGGTGACATGTTATATGGCTTACTCCATCACACGGATCATGTGTCTTGAACCTTGACTTCCTGTCTAGATTCACAATGACCCTGTCGTCAGAGCCACCTGACATGGAGATTGGATGGTCACAATGGTTGCTTAGTGTCCATGGATGGCTGACAAGACGTGAGAGACAAACTGTGTTAAAACCCATCGATAAACCACATGTCTGGTCCAGGGTGCCATTGTACAAAGCCATCTTAGCACTAAGGTGATCATAACTCCCTAACATAAACTTACGATTGTTGTAGCGCTAAGGTTGATTTGTATAACGGCACCCAGGGATCCTGTTTCACAAAGCTATCTTAGAGCTAAGGTGATTGTAACAGAGGCTATCAACAGTCATAGCACTGATGTTGCTTTGAGGAATGACGTCCAAGGCCCATCCATACAACACAGAGGAATATGTAGCTCTTCCAAAAAATTACATGGGCCAATTTGTTTATTTTTTGTGCAGCTACGTATTTCTGTGTCAGCTTTATGAGTGCGACTCTTCAATGCTGTATCACAGACATAGGTAGTCAGAGTGTTGAGATTTTTTCATGGAACTGTGACTAGACCATCCTAATAGGTTGTCCTGAAATAGGCTGGATTATTACTGGCAACACACTGTACTGGCACTTTATTGTTAGACGGTTCATGTATTTGAGGTAGACAGTGTATTGTTCTTGTCTGAAAGTTGTCTGGATGAGTAATATCATGCTCAGTCTAGCCATTACATGGCCACTACAATGGAGAACAAACAACTCAGAGGATGTAATCCAAGCCGCTCCAACAACTCACGTTCATTTAGACATAAAACAAATGATTATTCCTTCTTTGTTCGTCATGTGTCACCAATATTTAAGATACGGCTTTGTTTACCAAATTTGAAAGTGCACCGACTCCTCCCAGCCACATTGAGACAGCCTCAGTGCCAAGCCCTCCCTCCAGCCGGCTCACACTTCAGCAATGCTCTCTACCTGCCAAGATAGAGTGTTTAAGGAAGGGTTGGTCTGTCCAAATACACTGTCTACATATTCAGGATGTGGTGTATCCTGAAGACCTGTTGCTGGATGACAATGTAGTTTCTATTAATGTTAAAGGATGGTCAGCATGTTAAGTTCTGGTAACAATCCTATTTCATATAACTCTTTGTAGTCCTGCACCATGACTGTGGAATTTAGATTTTTTTAGATTTATTTTTTTCACTAAAAGCCTAGGCAAGTCTAGATCAAACTAACCGAGTCTAGTTTGCTTGATTCCACAGCAGAATGGGAAAGGTTCTTTCAAAGAAAAGAAAAACATTTAAAGAAATGATTTCATTGACAAAGTGTTAGTCTAACATGCATTTCTTAGTTATGCTTTGCGTGCGTGCCTGTATATACCACTGTATAATATGCTATTGTAATTGTATTGAATCAATATGCCTTACTGTACTTCATGTGGCATGTCTTTTAAATGGCATTTCTATAATAACCGGTCTTAAATTGATGTTAATGTCTTCACAGGGTTCAATATAGACAGAAAATGTTTTCTTTACAACTAGTTATGTATGTTTCATCAAATACTCCTGAAGACCAGCTGTTCAAGGCATCATTATGTGTAGACCGTGTCCTTTCCTGACCTTATCTGACCAGTGTACCGTTAGCTGCACAACTGTTTAAATATGGGAAGGGAGAGTACATGTATTTATGGCTGGAGGAAGCAGATGTGACTATTTATGAGAGTAGTTGTATGGGAATATGCTATGGTCAGTTCAGGTGAAAGACAGATGTGTTTGAAGAAGGAAGTGTTTGCAAATAAACATCTGGATAATATGGATGTTTTCAGTTGAAATGGGTTTCTGAGATGAAAATATGGCAGAAATTTGTTATTGAATCCTGCACAAATATTCCAGATTCAATAAATTGCTTTCATTTGACCTAATTGACAGAAACAACAAAACCTGTTGAAAGTAGAGTTTAATGCCACTAAATGGATTAATGCCATATAAAGTACCATTTAAACAATCTAGTTTCAATCAAGGTATATCAACAAACAGCTGCTGTGAGATAGAATCTACAAATAATTATGTAGCTCAGCTTGCCTTGTCAGCAAATTTGATTATTCAAGAAATTTGAAAGATTAGTTTGTTGAACATTTACATAAAGGTAAAGTATTAAAATATTTTATTTAATTTTTATCAGTAAAGAAATTGATAGTATATATTATTCTTAAATTTTCTTTGCATCTAATGGTTTAACATTAAGTAATTGAATGTCTCTAGCTATCATTGGATACCAAGAGTGCAATGGTTTTATCCTTATGAGTGAGTGAGTATGGTTTTACGCCGCTTTTGGCAATATTCCAGCAATATAACGGCGGGGAACACCAGAAATAGGCTTCACACATTGTACCCATGTCGGGAATCGAACCCAGGTTTTCGGCAAACGAACGCTTTAACCACTAGGCTTCATCCTTATGAAGTAAACTAAAAGATGGTTACCTGAAAATGAGTCTTGTGATATTTCTAATAAACCTGAAATTTTCTGGCATGTTGGTGCATAAATTAAGATACATGTGTACTGCTTTGGTTGTGTCACTATATACATCATATGCCCATCCTCCTGCATCATTCTCTGTCATATACTCTTGGTATAAAGTAAAGGAACACAAAACAGCAGATTTACATAGATGTTCATATGTTTCATATCTATGAAATAAGATACATTGTTAGTAGATGATGTATACTCACATTGCCCCCAAAGTCTGGTTATCTGTCCTATACGGCATGCCCCCTTATTTCTTTTGAGGCGACTATGTTTATCAAAAGAGGCAACTAACGGGATCAGTTGGTCAGGCTCGCTGACTTTGTTGAAGCATGTCATCATATCCCAATTTTGTGGATCGCTGCTCATGATGTCAATCACTAGATTGTCGAGACTCGATTACTTACAGATTGGTATATTGCTGAGTACTGCGTTAAACAACAAACAAACTTCTTTTGATGAGTTATTTTTTGTGAGTTTCTTGAAGGGAGGTGTTACTGTATAGAGATGGGATGGATATGAGAGGCGTATTTATCTCCAGTGTGCAAATGGGACAACATCTTCCCTTACTATTGACGATGAGTACATTTTGCAGGATTTCCTTGAAGGGAGGTGTTACTGTATAGAGATGGGATGGATATGAGAGGCGTATTTATCTCAGTGTACAAATGGGACAACATGTTCCCTTACTATTGCCGAGGAGTACATTGTGCAGGTTTCCTTGAAGGGAGGTGTTACTGTGTAGAGATGGGATGGATATGAGAGGAGTATCAGTCAGCAGGTGCCCCCAGCCAGCCCTGACCCAGATAGGAGTCTGTAGTGCCTCATCAGGGTCAGTGCTGTATACCAACAACTCAGGAAACATATCTGGGCAAGGAATTAGACAGCCGGTCAAACAGAAAGTAATTGAGGAAGGTGCTGAAAGAAATGGCTGCATGGAGCATTAAATGCACTGAAATTATTCCATCTGTCTCTGATCTGCTGCTAAGGATACTACAGTTGTAGAAATAATGAAATGTACATTTTCATGAACTCCTGGTGTTTTCACTGATTTTAGTGATGACAATTACCTCCATCTGAGGGGAGGTGTTCATTGGTGATATACTGTTGACCCCTATTTTGCCTTTCATGACCAATGGAATCAGTTTTTGGCAGATAATCGAGACTGGTTATTCTCTGGCATTGATGTTTGATATTGCCAGATAAGAACAATGTGTGAAGCTTGGATGATGAATTTTGTCGTTAAGTAAATGTGCTTGGTTATAATTATGATAACTCAAGGGTGAGTGAATGAGTTGGGCTCACGGCTTTGGAACAGTTCTGTATCAGCGTATCAGTCAGAGGGTACAGTGACACAGGTCACTCAGTGGATTGTTTCTCATAATATCACTCACTGTTCCAGATTCAATTATCTACTGGCTGCCGCCATTTGGTGGGAATATTGCTGAAAAATATTTTTCTCTGATGGACTAATATTTAATAATTCACACCAAAGGCAAGTAAATACTGTCAGCCGATAAACAGACGTCCAGACAGCAACCACTACATCTCAGCAACCACAACGTCTCAGCAACCACTATGTCCCAGTCAATGTTCAGAGGAGTCGCTCTTACAGCCGTTGAAACAAAAATATCCCAAAATCCCAAATAGTTTGGCAAGTCTAGATTTCACCAGTTGCTGGCAATGAGGATGGTCACCAGGCTCCTTGCTACTATATGTCAAAAGACAATTTGACCAAATCTTAAACTATTTTAATTTCAGACACTAAATGTTGGTCCAGCTTCAGTGCGGCAGGCAGCTCAAGTAACTTACCAGAATTCTTCTGTGTGGCGTTGATGGTGCACTTTCTCTAGGTACAGCTTCTTGGCCTTGAGGGTGTTATTTGACCTTATGGGTTGTGTCTGTAAGGTCAGCACCATGTAAACAGTACTAGGGTTCTGATGGGCGTTATTGGACACTTGTTGAAGACAGTATAATGACTGGGCATTCTTGGAATCATTCAAGGAATTGGTAAAGTGGCAGGATAATTACTGTTGATGAATCCCTGGCCTAAGGACCTGTCTATAACTCCTTCCTCATTATAACATCAGAGCTGGGTATCATGAACTATCTTCCATTCTCTGCACAAACTGATTCATATTAGACTTGACAATGACGGAGGGTTATATTTTCCAACCAAAAGCCAACTATTGAATAAATCTGAATGCAATAAAGCTCTATTGTGAGGAGTGTTATAATGAGGTAGTGTTGTATGCAATAGCAGTGGTGGATGACAATTGGAGGAAATGATTGTTGTGGAAGAGAATGTGATTAGGAAGAAACCAGACTGTTATGTAATGCAGGGTAGGGGTAGTTCAGATAATATGAATGCAGTGGAACATGGATAATGTAATTTTTTGTAAAGTTGTAGAAATTAAGTCTTTATCTATCACCAATGAAATAATCAGCAATATTGTCATGGCTAACAGTAAAGTCATGTATATCTATGATTGTTGCTATTGTTGACAATGTGCTCCGAGAACCAGCTGATCTCAACTGTTGGGCAGGACGACAGCTAACAACCAAAGCAAAAACAATCACTTAAATATATTCTTTTTTAAACCTTGCTGACAAACATATGTTTGAAAGGATGCCAAGAACAATTTCAAAATGTTTTTAAGAGCAAAATTTGCTGAGCTTTCAGAATTTATTACCATTAACCTCAAAAACAATATTTAGAAAAAGCTTGACTTGCCATGTGCCTGAAAACAAGGAAGAGGCATGTGTGGACCTGGAAGCCATGATCTTCAGCAACCCATGCTTGTCGTAAGAGGTGACTAACAAGTTCAAGTGGTCAGGCTCACTGACTTGCTTGATGCATGTCATCGTATACCAATTGCGTAGATCGATGTCGATCACAAGATTGTCTTGTCCAGACTTGATCATTTACAGACCACGGCCCTATACCTGGAATATTCCTCAGTGCGGAGTTGAACAACAAACAAAACAAAAAACTAAGACTACAGCTAGTATTTCCAGCTGCCTTTGAAGATGATAGTGTATTCGTTAGTTAGAGTTTGTGTGTTGATGAAAGAGGGGGGTCCTTGAAGTGATGGATGCAAGAATTTCTTGGCCTCCGACCAACATCCTGTCATCACTGTACAACAGAACCAGGGTGTTCTTCTTGTCTGTTCTGTCACTGAAGAAAGTGTGGAACTGTCAGACCTCCAAGTTTGGTGCTGTCAGTAGGTTTAACTCACAAAGTATGGCACTTGGTCCCTGACCTGTTTCAAACCGAGTGAGTCTGGCTTAATGCCTCTTTGAACAATACTTCCGTAATGTTATGGTGTGCCTTCTTGATGTGGGAGGAAAGCCCAAGTTTTGCAGATCTTAGATGTTTGTCACTTTGGCGAAACCCACGGGGTATTGTGATGACAAACCTAGAAAAATAATCAGGCTGAACCGGTGAGGTGAGGTGAAATGGGGTATAACATCGCGTCCAAGATTATTGCATTTATATAGCGACATGCATGTATGTGTGTGTGTTTGTGTGGCTGCTTGTACTAGTCCGGACTGATGCCGATTTATGGTGCTAGCTCACTGAGATAACATGCCACAGTTTAACATGAATACCCCACTCAGACAGAGTGTACTGACTCTGAGCCGACCAGTCCTTGTTTTAGCCCCTTAATGCTGAGCGCAAGACAGGGTAGCAACAAGTACCATCTTTTAACGTCTTTTGGTATGACGCGGTCAGGGATCGAACCCCGGACCTTCCGCTATCCGGGCGGACGCCCTACCACTAGACCATGGAGGCGGTCATCAGGCTGAACCCATGATTGAAAGTTTCTGGCATGTCTAAGGGTTGCAACTCTGTACAAGGAGCATCAGTCAGACAGCAGCCATTGTGACATATGAGATGATTTCATTACATAGAGAACATTATACGAGCATGTGTGTCATACTGATTTTACGAAACAAGTGTCGGAATTCTTGTATTTTCCGAGCGAGAGCAAGGGTAATGCATGAATACTTACACAAGTAATCAGTATGACACACAAGCAAATGTAATTGTTTTATTTCCCATTATTTCTTTATCCTTTACTTGGATATTTCTAACCCTATGTGTCATATAGGACATTATTAACTATTGCCATAGTATTGCAGTTGTAACATTGTTCCTAGTCCTAACATTGTTGCTTGGTCAGGCACAGATACTAGTTGTAACACTGCAAATTTTCAGATTAAACACTACCACTAGCCTCAGACTAGTGAAAATGAGGAATAACAACAGTTTCTGTTTTGTCCCCTTATCTGGTAGTGTTACATCAACCACAAGCCTGAAATGAGCCTTGGACATGGATATAATTAGTGGTCCATGGTGTGATGTCAATTGTCTATCTTGACATTGTAATTGATGGTAATTGATGGTGCTCCAGTGAGGCTGAATGAACGCACCGTTTCGCAAACACCTGGTATCTTCACTCGTGATTCATGAACACATGCTGATGATATTGCTGGAATCATACAATGAACTCTTGTATATCTTGGGTATCTTGTGATTATGGAAAGTTTTTTTTTCATTTAATTAACACCATGAAGAACGTGGAGACATTGTCTTGTGTGATTGTGATTGGGTATACATTAATTTAAACTAATATACATCATAACATTTGAACCAGCAGACCAAGAATATTTTGCTGAAAGGATTCAGAATCATGGACTCCTGGCCCCTTGATTGCAATTGTTGGATGATTATCTTTAGGACCAGTGAACTATTTACTCAACTGTTGGTCTTTTTTGCTTGCATAATGTTCATCACAAGTATCCGTATAGTCTGTCTCCTAGTCCCTGAACCATACTTTTTTCCCTTATTCAAAGGCCTTGCTGTAGTTCTATAGCCCTAAATGAAGCAAGTCTAGATCTTCCACAGGTTCTGAAACACCCATCTCACTGGGGCTCTTTTTCACATTTAAATGCAACTGCTTGTTTCTATGAAAATTATGTATTTTGAAAGACTAAGCTTTAGTCTAGTATCAGTAGTGTAATGCATCATTGACTCTGACAGCTTCTATCTCAACCTTCCATTGATGTATTGCCATTGGCCATGAATTTTTACTAATTGTATTCTCATGAATCAAATAGCTACAAGATTGCTGATAGACCACAAAGCAATAATCACTTCTATGAATCTTAATAGATCCTCTCAGACTTATGGCCTGGGAGTTCGGTGCAGGAACTCCCTGAAGTTCGGTCCGAGCTGCCTCACATGTGTTAGGGATCCTGTAGGTAGGGATATATAGGTATATATTTTGTATATGCAAGCTATTTTCTGCCACTGTTTATCCATGGCATAGGGCCTGGGTTGGGTGTTTATTGAAGTGGAATTGAGTGACCAGCCATGCTATGTGAACTGCAAATAGGAAACAAAAGTTTATTTTCTTTACTGGAAAGATCCAGATGGAGGAAATGTGTGATTGACCCGTGTTCCGAGAAAGTACACATTTGTTTGGATCATCGGATAGTTTTACCACCCTGCTGCCACGACAATACATGTCATGTTTAGACGTTATGATGAATTTATTCTGGGTAATTTAACCCAAATGGAGACCTGTTGAGACGTACGTGTCTCCAAGTTACGCAAGTCCCTGAGAACAACCAGGCTCTGTATCAGTTGGGGATCTACATTGTTATGTGATGGTCTGCCTGCGTCAAGGCCTGCATTTCTACCTGGTGCTGCAACTGGAGATGGAGCACTTCATCCTTGAGTGTACCAGGAAGATCCACAAAGCACAGAAATAGTCTTCAAGTCATTAGAGAGTTGGCACCCAGTAGGAGGGGCACCTGTCTGCTGTATATTGATGTCAAATCAGAGTTCTTTTTTCTTTTGGTTGTTGTTCTTGTTCTTGTTTAACGTCACACTCAGTGGCTATTCCAACCATATCATGCCAGTCTGTAAATAATTGAGTCTGAACAATCCAGTGATTGATATTGTGAGCAACGATCCACGCAGTCATGGTACAATAACATGCAATCAACCAAATCACTGATTACCCAATCTATTCTCTTACAACCAGCATGGCTTGTTCTACTCTATAAAGAACCAACTGGAAATTCTCTCTGTGTTATTTAATTGGGGTATGTAAAATTTAAAAGGTGAAAATATGTTTTGTAATTGATAGAAGATCAATTACATAAGCTCAAAAAAAATTTTTTTTTCAAAAGACTGAAGGTTCTAAAATGCAAAAAGTGCTGAGTGGGAATAGTGCTGGGTGTGAATAGTGCTCAGTATGAAAAGTGCTGAGTGTGAATAGTGCACAGTATGAATACTGCTGAATGTGAATAGTGCTCAGTATGAATAGTGCTGAATGTGAACAGTGCTCAGTATGAATAGTGCTGGGTGTCATAAGTGCTGGATGTGAATAGTGCTGAGTCTGAATAGTCCTGGGTGTGAATAGTGCTGAATGTGAATAGTGCTCAGTATGAATAGTGCTGAATGTGAATAGTGCATAGTATGAATAGTACAAAGTATGAACAGTGTTGGGAATGAAAACCACTTATTCACACTGATGACACGCTCTGGATAATTTACAATTTGATTTACAACTTCCTATGTGCACAGAATGGATCCTTAGTACTCCATGCATGTTGTCAGAAAATCGGTGTACAATATGAGATCTGTCTGACCGTGTCATCCTGTCCCAAACACATGATATGTTGCTTATACATAGACCCACTGGTCTGGCCATTCACAAGACACTGTCCCCTTGGGGATTCCAGATTGGAATAGGTCCCCGGCAAACCATGCTGGATGTAAGAGGCAACCAAATGTATCAGGTTGTGGGAGGCTCAGTGTTGTATCCCAACAGTGAGGATCTTTGTTCATAATATCAATCACTGGATTGTCTGGTTCACCTTATGGTTATTTACAGGTCGTCAAATAGGTGGAATATTGCTGAGTGCATTATTAAACTACAAACAGACAAAACAGAGGAAATTGATATATACACTGTAGTTGCAACATAATGCAATATTCATTCAGTCACTTTTCCACCACTGCAAGGATCTTTGGAAACACAAAGCAGCCTTAAACCCAAATCTCCCGCTGTGGAAACATGTGTTATAAGATTATATACACCAGTTAAGGTGCACCTCTTTGAAAGGAATATGCCTGTATTCTGTATGCACTACATGAAACACCGGTGCTCAAAATACGCCTGTGACTAAATGCATACAGGTTATAGCATCTGTCGAAGCTAATGTCATGTTAACTTCATTTATTATCCTAGCACTGTCAAAAACGTTTTTGTATAATTTCTTTTTCACTTTCTGCGGCACACTGCCAAGGGAAGTGTATTTTACATTATTTATGTTTCTGGGGTTGTCTTCACGTGTTTCCACATCCCATGTCAGCGTGTGCTGAAGGTATTGACGATAGCAACACAGGAAGCGATTATCTTTACTGTGAAACACATACAATGTACGTCTATCTATACCAGGAGGGATGCAAGTCAGGTGGTTATGACATTATATGATAGACCAGACTGTTTCAAAATTACCTGCTATGTTAAACATGTCCATTGTGATGTTTTATGGTCAGGATATGATTGGATGTCATGT
Source organism: Haliotis rufescens (assembly GCF_023055435.1). Taxonomy (NCBI): domain Eukaryota; kingdom Metazoa; phylum Mollusca; class Gastropoda; order Lepetellida; family Haliotidae; genus Haliotis; species Haliotis rufescens. The sequence continues at coordinate 32,745,053 of NW_025964361.1, read as the reverse complement.
CAGGTGATCAGCTCTATGTGGCCCTGTGGTAGGTGTGTTAGCTTGTTTTGTCGATTGTGTGGGTTTATTTCATTCACAGACAGATTGAATTTGTTTTGTTTTCAGACATTTTGTTTTCTCGACATCTGCTGTTGGAAATTTCTGTTTAATATTTCTATATTATTCACATCAGTTGAGGAAGTAATGATGATCCAGAGTTGTGTCCCTTTGTTCTCAACACGATCCACTAGTTTGGTAATGGGCAAGGATGATGTATTTCCGTGTCGAAATACCAATATCATTTGAAGATGAAATTTGTGTAAATATCAGTCTTAATGAAGATGAAATAATCAGTTATTTGATGGTTTGTGTGTTTCAGAATGTAAAGTGTGTTTGAGCGGTGTTCGGCGCGGAGATGATGACCAGTGATGTTGACAATGACTACAAGGCGCTGGAGAACTACATCCTCAAAATCCAGGTAGGTCCATACCTGGGGTGTGATGTACTGAGTCTGTAACCCCTTTGGGATTCAGGGTTAGAATTGGTCCTGAGCAGCCCATGCTGGTCATAAGAGGCGTCCAAATGGATCGGGTGGTCAAGCTCAGCGACTTGGTTGATGGTATGACATTGTACCCAAATCGCGTGGATTGTGTTGTCCACAATATCAGTCACTGGATTGCCTGGCAGAATTTTGCTGAGTGCAGCGTTAAACAACAACCAAAAAAGCTGAGCATGGACAGTGAAATCTGGCTAAGCTGGACCAGTTTGCGGCACCGAAAGTGTAGTCTTGTTTAGACAGATGTAAAGATTATTCAGGAAATAAATATATTTTTTTTATCATTGTAAAATCATTTGATCATTGTTACTTAGAAGATGATATGTTAAATGATAGAAGAACTTGCTGTTTCCGTGCCTGGCGCTTGGCATTAAGGGGCTAAAACAACGACCGATTGGTTCGAAGTCTGTATACTGTGTGTGAGTGGGTATCCATGTTAAACTGCAGCATCTCAGCAGGATAGCACTATAAAACAGGCATTCGTCCAGACAAGTACAAGCAGACACACACACTCCATCTTCCTACGGCAAGGGAGATAACTGACTATAAAAGTCCAATTTCCACCCTTGCCGAATAATGGAATAATGGCGTTATATTTTGGATGGACTAATGAGCCTGTGCATAGTCCAATCAAAATCACTCAACAAAATTGACATCCTGTTCGTAAACTGCCGTGCAGATATCAGTCGCATGCAGGATTTGCAAAGTATATGTACCACCAACTGGGCATTGACAGATATTTTCAAAATCTTTTCATGTTTTTAATCATGGTGCTCAAATGAGCTGATGCGCTTCGCGAGGTAAGATCCGTTTATCACAATATAGATTTTGATTTCGATCAGATAGGCTTGATTTGGTGCTGCAATTTTGTTTGAAGCATAATGAGAGAGGGAATCTAATTGGTCAATAGGAGGGACATAGAAGGCACATAACTCGTAATAGCCATCTAGCCCAGAAATTCCAGATGCTGGAATTTTATAGTCAGTTAACGCCCTTGCCTCGGGAAGATGCACACGTACATACACCTGCATATAATAGTGATGATATATAGTAGCAACTTCTGTTGTATGCCCATGTTAAAGTATGGTAGTTATGTTTCAAGTAAGTCTAATGTGAACAACATGGAAAACATGGGAACAAAATGAGATTACAAAAGAGATTACATTGTCGAATGGGCGTTCGGAACAACATGGGGATTGCATTGTCGAATGAGAAAAACATAGAGATTGCGTTGTCGAATGGGGCCCAAGACAAACTCACCTATCTATTACAGTAACGAAATACTATTCACCATGAAACTAATTCAGATTTTTGTAAGACTGGGAAGAATTCAGGGACTATACTCATTTATCGCTTTTCTCTGAACCTTTAATTAGAAAAAGCTTAAAATTACAAAAAGCATCAAGTTTTAAGTAGGAAGAAATAGTTTTTGTTTGAAGTAATAAAGGCAATGACATCCCACCTGGTATAGCATGCATTTCACCATGGCAGACAAGCAGCGCTGTGCAGCAGCCAATCAGAGTGCTGCCTGCTGCTGATGCTGGTTATCACTGGAGATATCTTGACAAATATAGGCATCAGTTTCCTCACTAAGGTAGATAAAGATAAGCTTCGTGTTAAAAGTGAAATTGTAAATGAGAACCATGTGTTGTCACTTAAACATTTCCTTTCACTAAAAAATAATACATGTAAAAACAAGTGAAGGGAAGACATTAAAACATGAATATAGTGAGGTTGTTATTGTGTTTTGTGTGTGTCAGTATACGTGTGTAGATATGTATGCAACTGGTAGGGAAGGACATGCTTAACTTTTAACATCTGGTGTTGTCACTGATTTTCAGTAATACATTCATATACTTTTCACTGCTATTTTGCCTTTTATGCCCAGTGGAATCTCTCGTCGGATAATCACAACTGTTTAATCTCTGGCTATTGACATTTTATGCCAGAGATTCTGATAGAAGCATTATCGGCTTTTACAGAATGTTAATTTTTTCTTAGAAGGTTTATCTTATTATAGTTTCATTACCAAAAGTGTTCTTAATTTCAATATTGGCGGTAGCCTAGTGGTTAAAGCATTTGCTCGTCATGCAGAAGATCTGGGTTCAATTCCCAAATGGTTACAATGAGTGAAGCCCATTTCTGGTGTCCCCCACCATGATATTGCTGGAATATTGCTAAAAGCGGCGTAAAACCATACTCACTCACACACTTAATTTCAATAGCAGAATGTACACAAATGTGATGTGTGACAGTATGTATGACTATGGGTAGGTTTATCCAAAGATTTCAACAGACCCTGTCTTTAATGTTGAATATTTGAATCTGGTATTTTCCCTTTTTAACTCTAATTATACTTTCTCAAAGCAAAAGCTTAAATAAAACCATCTGGCAAGTGAAATACATATCTCCCTGACATGGCTGGATGTTATTGGAGAAATGTTCCTGCCATTTTGTCTCCAATATCAACTGTGTCAGTTTCAGAAAGGGTCATAATTTGACATATTGTGTACAACATGACAACGTTTTGATATGAACATTGTAAATGTGTAAGATATTTATTGTATAACATTCCATGGAGAAGCAGTGGCAATATTGTACAAATATACACCGTGACTACAAGACACACAGATACATTCCAGATACAAAGGAGGTACTTTCATACAATGTCATTTTAAAACAAATGTAATGTAATGATATGGAAACATGAGAATTGACAAAATTTTGGTAATGCTGTCCATAGAAGAAATTTAGTAAAAATTGTAGAAATGAGAACAGATCTTGGAGATTATTTCTGGGTAAATGTTGGTAAAAATATTGAGAATTGTGCAAGTGTCCAAATTCTTCATGATGATTGAGGATTTTTTGGAGAGTAGATTCTCTTTCTTGATTATATGGGGGCACGGGTGGCCCACTCGTCTAAGGCGCCACGATTCGCTGTGCAGAGTTGTGTCCCTTGGGCACGCCAGAAACCTATGATTGTGGGTTTGAATCCCGGTTCTCCCGATTATGTTTCTAGGTTTGTCAGCACCATACCCGTGCTCGTGGGTTTCACCGAAGTGGTAAACATCCGAGACCTGCATCACTTCGGGCTTTCCTCCCACACCCAGCTGACACGCCGTGATATAACCGGAATACTGTTAAAAGCGGCGTTAAACCCAACTCACTCACTCACGCAATAATTGATTATATTTTGTACATGACAATGCATCTATTGATAATCCTCCAAGACGTAACATGGGGTACAGATATGTTATGATGAGGTTGGGTTTTGGATCAGGATGTATATCTACCGGATTCAATTATCTATATATGTATATACTTAGTTACATGTATATGAGCATCCCTGTCGTAGTCGAGGCAGGTATGAGGGTAATAATTACAGGTGACATTAATTGAACACTGTTATTTGCACAACAACCCTAAGTCCTGCACCATGACTGTGGAATACCGGGGACATATAGAGTAGGAAAACAAAACCACTCTAGATATATGTAAAAAGCAAGTCTAGCCAGCTCTATGCCACATATGAAATCAGCATCAGGAAAACTGTTTGTTTTAAGGTAGAGAGTTTATGGATGTCAACTTCTTTATTATGAGGAACACATTTCAGAGTATATGCTTATTCCTTCATCAGGTGAATGAATGCGATGAGGCAGAGAGCATATATATGTACCTGTAAGAACAACAAAAGTAATTAGATATCTAAACGTGTCAACAGATAATGGACACTGATAGGTGATTAGCAATGGAAGCAAACACTTAACAGTATTTGTTTAAGTTTTTTAGCAGTGAAATCTATTGTGTAATAAAAGATTTCACAGACTATGTGTTGGTCTAGACGACGCAGTAAGTAATGTATATCTTCCTTATGTGGTTAAGCAACATGCAGCATGTTAGTTTCCATCATGGATGACCTACCTGAAGATGTTTGGGGTAACAGCCCCATGTTTGTCAGTAGTCGCTAAAGTGGATGCTCTCGTCGTGAAGAATGCTGACCACATGGCCCCTGTGCCGGTGGCTCACCACCTGGCCAGATGAACTCTCCTCTCGACCTGATGAGCCACCTGGCCAGATGAGGTGAGGTGAAATGGGCGTCGCGTCCAAGATTATTGCACTTATATAGCAACGTGCATGTACGTGTGTGTGTTTGTGTGGCTGCTTGTACTAGTCCGGACTGATGCCGATTTATAGTGCTAGCTCACTGAAATACCATGCTGCAGTTTAACATGAATACCCCACTCAGAGACAGTATACTGACTCTGAGCCGACCAGTCCTTGTTTTAGCCCCTTTATGCCGAGTGCCAGACAGGGTAACAACAAGTACCATCTTTTAACGTCTTTTGGTATGACCTGGCCAGATGAACTCTCCTCTCAACCTTACGTAGCATCCTCAATCTGTGATCCTTATCCCCATCTGGATGTTTTAAACATATCAGATGGGTACATTTATTGGGAATATTCTTTTATTTGTGGAACTTTTGTTTGAAGGCAGGAAGTCCTGTGAATTATTCAGGTTGCTATGCATTATGTTGGACATGCTTGTATAATATGTCTTATAGCCCCTCTCTGCATTGATATACTTTACCTTACCTTACTAAGGCATAATGTAAAAGATCCGGGGCAGATTAGGTCTGCTGCAGCTCATGCTTGTCGTAAAAGGCGACAAATGGGATCGGGTGATCAGACTCACTTGATTGATGTATGTCATCATATCCCAATTGCGTGGATCGATGCTCATGATGTCTATCACTGGATTGTCTGGTCCAGACTCGATTATTTACAGACCGCTCTCATATAGCTGGAAAAACTGTGGTGGGGGCTGGGGTGCCCTCGTTGTATCCATGAGAGGACTGGTTTGTTAAAATGTGTTTTAAGCAAAACCTGAAACTGTGTTGGGATTCTGTCATAATTAAGTGATAACATCAGCCCAGCTGCAGGAGAACCCATGTTCTACAAATGTAGATGTGACATATCTCACTGTGGGTTCTTGTCATGCCTAAAGACTTGTGTAAGTCTCACAGCTTGCCAGCTGGGGTTTGGGAGTGGCACAGGAGAACCACTTGTTATCAGAAATTGACACTGATAAATGTGGAACAGGAAACTTAGGAACGAGGCACATGGAACTGAGGGAACTTGTTTTCGGCCCTCCCATGGAGTGGAGCAGTATATTTCAAGACTGTTAACTTGTTAAGATAGTAATTGATTAATAGAATTAGAATGGCTCCTAAATGTTATCAATGGCTCCAGAAAACGTTCATGTGAGGCCATCTGGGTCCAAGCAGAAAAATAAGTTAAAATAGGCGTCTTTGTCCTGCTGCTTAATATGCATCACTGATTACCTGTGGGGTAGTTGGGTAGCCTAGTGGTTAAAGCGTTTGCTTATTTGTCCACAGACGAGTGTTCGATTCCCAACAATGGCACAGTGCATGAAATTCATTCTCTTTTCCCAGAAAGGCAGTATTGCTGGAATATTGCTATGAACAACAAAAACAATTCACTTACAGATGACCAGGGTCTGTGATTTTAGTATGATGAGGTACCGTCACTGCACTGGCCAGTGATAAACTCCACAATGATGTTAGCCTCCTTCGTGGTCTATTTGATAGGTAGTCTAGTTGGAGAGCGAAAGGTCGGTGGTTCAATCTCAGACCATGTCATACCAAAAGTTGTTGTTACCCTGCCTGGCGCTCAGCATTGAGGGTATAAAACATGGCCAAGTTAGCTTGGAGTCAGTAGGCTAGCACAATAAAACTGGCATTTTTCCAGACTCGTACAAGCAGATGTACACACATGTGTTGCTACGTAAGTGCAATAAACTTGAAGACAACGTTAAACACTATTTCACCTCACGTCAGTTCACCATAATTTTTCTGAGACATTGTTGATCAGGATATGAGAGTGAGTGAGTGAGTGAGTGAGTGAGTATGGTTTTACGTCGCTTTTAGCAATATTCCAGCAATATCACAGCAGGGGACACCAGACATGGGCTCACTCATTGTACCCATGTGGGGAATCGAACCCGGGTCTTCAGCATGACGAGGACGCTTTAACCACGAGTCTACCCACCACCCCCAGGATATAAGAGATCCTGTACTACTTTGAAATTCACCATGACATGTCATGGACATTGCTGACAATGATGTAATTTGTGTTTTCAGGGGGAAATATGTGAGGCCATATCAAATGTTACCGATGACTTAAAACGTGAAATTGCCGAGGATGTACGTGTTGATAACGTGACCAATCAGAAGCCAGGTAACAAAAGCGAGGAATCTAACAACAATTCCCAATGGATAAATTCAAATCATTCAAGTGGCGGAGAAAAGGATAGTTGTGTCGTGGAAGAGGGTAGCGGTCGCCCGTCGCGGGAGTTGAGTCGGCAGTCCAGCAAGGAAGGATATCGCTACTGTTGCATTGACAGTGACTGCTGTGATAAAGAGCCAGACGCAGAGCAGCATCATGGAGACAAAAAGGTAATTTGCAACCTCATCTTCAGTTATCCAGGGTATTATATCTCCATTCTGTTATCATTAAGTACCTTGGAGCAATTTGCTCCTATAGTTCTGTTGGAAAGTGAAATCACCATCTCTCCTTTCAGTAACCTGGCTGTGTTTATGTAACATGTCTTCATACCCACCTCATGAGGCTTAATGCTCACACTATTGACCACTGAACTGGTTGAGTAAGCATGTCATCACACCCACCTCATGAGGCTTAATGCTCACACTATGAACCACTGGACTGGTCCAGTTAGCATATCATCATACCCATCTTGTGAGGCTTAATGCTCATGCTATCGACCACTGAACTGGTTGAGTTAGCATATCATCATATCCATCTTGTGAGGCTTAATGCTCACACTATCAACCACTGAACTGGTTGAGTTAACATATCATCATACCCATCTTGTGAGGCTTAATGCTCACACTATCAACCACTGAACTGGTTGAGTTAGCATATCATCATACCCATCTTGTGAGGCTTAATGCTCACACTATCAACCACTGAACTGGTTGAGTTAGCATATCATCATACCCATCTTGTGAGGCTTAATGCTCACACTATCAACCACTGAACTGGTTGAGTTAACATATCATCATACCCATCTTGTGAGGCTTAATGCTCACACTATCAACCACTGAACTGGTTGAGTTAGCATATCATCATACCCCATCTTGTGAGGCTTAATGCTCACACTATCAACCACTGAACTGGTTGAGTTAGCATATCATCATACCCCATCTTGTGAGGCTTAATGCTCACACTATCAACCACTGAACTGGTTGAGTTAGCATATCATCATACCCATCTTGTGAGGCTTAATGCTCATGCTATCGACCACTGAACTGGTTGAGTTAGCATATCATCATATCCATCTTGTGAGGCTTAATGCTCACACTATCAACCACTGAACTGGTTGAGTTAACATATCATCATACCCATCTTGTGAGGCTTAATGCTCACACTATCAACCACTGAACTGGTTGAGTTAGCATATCATCATACCCATCTTGTGAGGCTTAATGCTCACACTATCAACCACTGAACTGGTTTAGTTAGCATATCATCATACCCATCTTGTGAGGCTTAATGCTCACACTATCAACCACTGAACTGGTTGAGTTAACATATCATCATACCCATCTTGTGAGGCTTAATGCTCACACTATCAACCACTGAACTGGTTGAGTTAGCATATCATCATACCCCATCTTGTGAGGCTTAATGCTCACACTATCAACCACTGAACTGGTTGAGTTAGCATATCATCATACCCCATCTTGTGAGGCTTAATGCTCACACTATCAACCACTGAACTGGTTGAGTTAGCATATCATCATACCCCATCTTGTGAGGCTTAATGCTCACACTATCAACCACTGAACTGGTTGAGTTAGCATATCATCATACCCATCTTGTGAGGCTAAATGCTCACACTATCAACCACTGAACTGGTTGAGTTAGCATATCATCATACCCATCTTGTGAGGCTTAATGCTCACACTATCAACCACTGAACTGGTTGAGTTAGCATATCATCATACCCCATCTTGTGAGGCTAAATGCTCACACTATCAACCACTGAACTGGTTTAGTTAGCATATCATCATACCCATCTTGTGAGGCTTAATGCTCACACTATCAACCACTGAACTGGTTGAGTTAGCATATCATCATACCCATCTTGTGAGGCTTAATGCTCACACTATCAACCACTGAACTGGTTGAGTTAGCATATCATCATACCCATCTTGTGAGGCTAAATGCTCACACTATCAACCACTGAACTGGTTGAGTTAGCATATCATCATACCCATCTTGTGAGGCTAAATGCTCACACTGGAGAAGGTGGTGTAACTTTGCAAAATATTTTAGTCAAGAAACTACCATGCTTGCCGTAAAAGGCATGTCATCATATCCCAATTGCGTGGATCGATGCTCATGATTTCAATCACTGGATTCTCTGGTCGAGACTCGATTATTTAAAGACCGCTGACATATAGCTGGAATATTGCTGAGTGAGGCATTAAACAACAAACAAACAATCAAACATCATTTATAAACCATAGATCAGAATGGGATTGCATAAATGAATAACAAATGAATATATAAGTGCATATATACTTTCCAAGTTGATGCCTCTTGAAGACACTGTCAACCTCTTCTTCATAACTGAGTTTCTAGAACCAAGATGAAGAAAGATTTGACAAGTGCCTCTCATGTGTCTTGAACATTGTTGTCATTTCCATTCATGTTATGGTTCCAATTTTGTCCTTATCAATAAGATGGTGTCTTCATGAATTGCTGGTCTCTGTTTGAGTGTTCATGATATAATCCTCCTCAGATCTCCATGCACCCAACAAGTATGGTCGTCATGATAATTAAGGTACGACTACTCTCACTGATCACCAGCATAATAAAACACTGGAAATGCTTTTTGATAAGTTGTAATGAACCTCTTCAGATGAACTATTTCATATTCTCGAGAGGAATAAAACTTGTCATCAGCATGCTAAGAACCCCACCCCACCCCCCACCCCCAATGATGTGTTAAGCTGTTCAATACATGCAACTTTACTTTACATTAAAGAACGTTTCAGAGCTGAACATTTACGAAAAGAGCCAGCTATATTGGTAGTTACATGTCTGCACGTTGTGACCCAACAGCCACATGTGAGACATCACTCGTCCCCATTACATATACCTACAGAAGTATCTTCAGTTTCACAAGTTTTCAATGGGAAGCACATGTCCTCTCATGTTGGTTCACAGTTCTTTGTGAATCATTTCCTGATATAGTTCTCCCCTCATCCACACCTGGGCCAGGGGAGGGAGCCCAGGTTACATAAGTACACGTGTGCGTCTCCTCTTGTCTGCAGTGTTCCACTCCTCAGATCGGTTGTATAGGGTCAGTAAACAACCAGCCATGTTGGCCTCTTGTTTAGAGTCATTGGGTGAATATTGCTGTACACAAACTGTCTGCCATATTCCAGCTGAAAGTCTTCACGATAGAATGAATTTTAAAAAATGAATCAAACTCAAGTCTAGATTGCCTTAGAACAGAAACCATAACATAATTATTTTATGGTCTCTGCTCAGAATGAAGCAGTATCAGCTGGGCTCCATCTGGATTTTACTTTTTATTTTGTGGATTACATATTTATAAATAATATAACACTATTTTGGGGACTAAATAATTGAGTCTGGACAAGGCAAACCGGTGATTGAAAGCATGAGTCAGTATACTGTGTTTGAGTAGGGGAATATGTCAATATGGCATGCATGGTATCACAGTTGGCCAGCACTATAAAACTGGCATGATTCAAACTAGTACGAGCAGATGCATGCATGTACTGTCTCTACAGAAGTGCAATAAACTTGAAGGCAACATTAAGCCCAAGATCTGGACAAGAACAAGCAGCCATCTACATGCACATTGCTCTACAAGTGAAAGAAACTTTAACTCGACGTTAAACCAAAATTTTACCTCTCCACAACTGACTTCATACTTGTTATGGGAAATAACCAAAATGCAAGCCTCAGTAAAGGGCCTAAAGTAACCCACTGACTTCGGTTTCAAGCAGAAGTTTACTTATTCTGAGATGGGTACCTGTAACTTTTAACTCCAGATGATATAATGAAACTTTCCTCCCTCATTAAGCTGACATGCTGTGATATAACTGGAATAATGTTAAAAGCGGTGTTAAACCCAACTCACTCACTCATTCATTCATGTTACTATTGTCATGCCTCTGTCATGCAATGACAGATTAACTGTAGCGCTATGAAAGAATCAGGGGGTCCTTACCTTCATTTGAGTAGTATACAATTTTTTGGATAGTGTGGTTCCATTTCACACCAAGTCTAATTGTTTTTATCCCTCATTTGGTATTTATTTGCTACAGAGTTCTATTAGCAATGGTGCCAACAGTGGAATAATTCACTTTGTCCTGTGGTTGGCATGGTCACTTGTCACAGAAAGATCTCAGTTCAGTGCCAAGTGAATCCCACTTTTTGTATCTGCTACAGTGGCAGACATCACCAGCAGTGATGGCTATGTCATAAGTCACTGTGATTCATGCTGGCTGTGTTTGAAAGAAGGGATTATGAGTCTGGAAATGTGCTAGATTAACATGATATATGAGCAATAAAGATGTAGATTACCCAAATAATTTAAATATATTACTCAAATATAAATCATTGCATTCCAAGTGTCCAGAAATGTTTCTACACTTAGACTTGTTACCAAGGAGGCTAACACATGTCATGTGTTGGCAGTTAATTTTCGAAAGCAAGATTCTTTTCAAAAGATATGACTGGTGTGAAATAGCATCTTCTTCACAATTCACTGTTGGCAAGTCATTCTCCAAGCAAAGTTATAGAAAAGACACAATACGATTGGCCTGAAATAGCATTTTATTCAACCAATGACAACTGTTGACCATTCATTCTCAAAACAAAGTTCTAGAAAAGACACAATATGATTTGCCTGATATAGCATATCTTATTCAACCATCGACAACTTCAGTGTTATAAGGACCAGTTGTAAGAACGTAGACACCAATACATCATCATTATTATTTAGTGTGAAATGTAAACCTAATCCATGTTTCATCTGGCCTAATGGTCTCAGAGCAAGTATTTTCCCAGAGGTGTGATATATCGTGATATATACCATCTTGATAACAGATATATGAGTTATTTCATGTACCAAGTTCAGCAGGCACATGCCACACAGAGACAGGCTGTCTCATTGCCATTTACAGATAGCTAATCTGTCTGATCTTGTGGAGTTCCTCTCAATATAGCACTAATGATTGGGAAATACTAGAATATGATGGGAAAGTGAATATTTTTGGAATATTTTCAAATGACATTCAATATATGATCAAAATCAGCAGAGGCAGTTATATATCATTATATCTCAATCGGCACCAGTACTGCCTTAAATGATTTTAGGAATTTCACAGTTTGTTCGTCAGGAAGTATGCTATTCAAAAGAAGTTAAAGAACACCTGATTTTTTCATGTGGCTATAGTTAATCTATCATGTCCATGACAGTGTAACCATCTGGAGAACTGAACCTGGGCTTTCAGAGTGACGAGCTAAAGCTTTAACCACAAGGCTAACCCATTGCCCCTCTATAACTATCTGGGGGTATATATCTTTATATACCATGGCGTAAGTGGCATTAACATCAGAAATCAATCAGTTCCTACATGTTGAACCACGTTGGAATGCCGGGTGAGAAGTATAAAGTCGCCAGTACAAGTACAGTACAGGGGGTGCTTGTAAGAGACAGCGAAAACGAGGATTTGGTGGCCTGCCTCAATGTGTGTCATTGTACCCCAACAAGTGTGCCCTGTCCAGGGTTACGTCACAATATCACGTCCAGCTAGTGTCCAACACTTTGATCCCCGTGTCAGGAACAAGGCCCCATTGTTGTCTGTCTCGCTAACACAGAGGTGCTGAGATCGGGATAAACACCCTGGTCAGTCTCGGTCAAACTGACCCACTCAGGTAGCAGGTGCCCTTCCACTGATACATATAGAGACTTAGTGTACTGGGGTCTATCATGAATGACCTGGTACCAAATCTTTGCACAGTGTCACCATGTTGATTGTAGCTTGCTCCATTGTTCTGTTTCTGTGGGGTCTCTGTCTGCTCGTCAAGTTGGTAATTAAGGTGGCGTTTTTATAAGACCTACTTTTGACAGTTGGAACTATTTTTGTAACAAATTATGGTAATGTCAGTCAATAGTGTGGTATAAGGGAATCTGGGAAAGTAAACAGGTAAACGGTGGTGGACACTGTTGATTCTTGACCAATGAGGTTGGTGGACACACTCTACTGTAAACATCCATTACAATAGGTAGTGCTTCAGGCTTTTATCGGACACAAAATATTTCATCCTGTACACATACAAACTCTGAATAGACGCAAATAATTTAAACTGTGTGTCCTGTTGGACTGTTTGAGTCATTAGACTCGTTAAAATTCTAGATTGCTTGTCACATGTAACTGATAATTTTTTTCCCATAAGAAATACACTCTCAAGTTCAGGGTGTCAGTAGGTGACTTCAATCTCACATCAGAACCGCCATCAATAAGGTCCTATAAGGTTTGTTAGCATTGGAAATCCAGTGAAGCGTGCCATAGGTCGCCAGCCAGATACCCCCGTATTGTCGCCTTGGACGATAAAAAACATAAACCCAGGTAAACGCCTGTTGCTGAATAGAAACAACTTCAGTTGCTGTAACTTGATGGGGGAGAAATGACAAGGATATGAGGGTGTCAGATTTTTACATTAATGATGTAGACGTAGTGAAAACATTCTTAGCATTTTGAAGGTCAGATTTCGACAATGTTGAAAATAGGAATTCAAATCTTTCATATTATGATTTTTTTTTTGTCCCATCGAGAGATCATGTGAAATTTTTTTAACCGGCTCAAGGATTATGCCAACATTTCTGGTGGCTTAAAGTAGATTGATTACTGGTAGAATAAATAGTCTAAAAATGTGTCTTTACCTAATGTAAACGGGCTGCAAAGCAAATATATCCAGGAACCAGTCTGTATGAAAAGAGTTTCATGGCATTGAAATATGGCTGGGACAAGTCCAGATTTACTACCCGGGTAACCGACCCCCTATTACCCAAACTTACCTGCATACCTGCTGTTGGTCTCAAGAGTTGGGTACAAAGTGTCTGATTAGGAATTGTTTTACTGGACCCCTGGCAAAAAGTTTTAAGATGCATGTATAAATGATCTGGTCATGCATACGCTGAAGTTGACTGAAGCTGTATCTTTACTCAAAACATATAACGGTCAGAAGGAATGCACGTATGGTCAAAAAGATATGCCAACATTAGCAACTTGTAGGTAACCATGGAGTTATAGCAGTGAATTTTTCTCCTTAAACAATATATCACATGATTAACCACGGCTACGGGTCATCCTGTGGGTACCCGGGTTACCCGTCCCAGCCCGACATTGAAAGATATATCCATATAAACACTTAGTGGGGTATGACCTATTGCTTTTTGGTAATTTGAGAAATCGTGTTCTCTCAAACCTATGTCATCAAGATCAATCTATGCACTTATATTTCAATGCCATGTCTGTTGTCCTGAGCACCTAACCCTGATAGTCACCTCTAACGACAAGCATGGGTTGCTGAATACCAATATTGGCCACATTGAAAAAATCTGATTCCAATTTGGCACCTGTAATGAACACCAATGCCCCACACATTTCCAACCAAATTAAATAAATGCATGTCTCAAAATATTGTTAGGTGGTCAGTGAACTGGATGTAGTGGGTTGTTTGCCTGGGGTCAATGGACTACAGTAAGCATCCTTTATCTTGGCCTTTGACCTTGAGGCCTGTGCATATCTTGACAGGTTTTATACCATCTTTTAATGAGTTAGTTTATCTTGAAGTGGGAGATACTTTGACACCTGTTATCTTGACCCTCATGCATAGACCCTCAGGCAGGAAGTTTTCTTACAATGCTTGAGTCTTACAAATTTTGAGTCTTTTGGTATAGCCTGCCGATACCAAGGTGCAGTTTGAACCTTTAACATGTTTCCAGACAAGCTATAAATGATATCATTGAATGCAGCTGACTATCATAGACTAAAACTCACATCGTCAGTGATTAAACATTTCTTAATCCATTATGAGGACGTCACGCTATTGTTGTTGCAGTTGATTCTGAGTCAGGAATTCACTTGCCATTCTAAACCGGCATTTTGAGCAAGTAAAACTGACGCAGCTGTAGGTTATTATGCAAAATTATAGATAAATTATGTATCAACCATAACATGGTTTAAGTCAGAAATATCACTCTAATCTGTTGATTCTGAAAGTAGAATGAACAGATTGTCATGATCTCTCCATTACATTTCAAACAACGGCCATGCAAGCTAGGACACAGCATGTGTTACTCTCTGCTTCCAAAGATGTGGACCCGTGAAGATCCGGGTTAGAATAGGTCTTTATCAAACCCATGCTTGCCGTAAAAGGTGACTATGCTTGTCGTAAAAGGCGACTAACGGGATCGGGTGGTCAGGCTCGCTGACTTGGTTGATGCTTGTCATCGATCCCAATTGCGTGGATCGATGTTCATGATGTCAATCACTGGATTCTCTGCTCCAGACTCGATTATCTACAGACCGCCGTCATATAGCTGGAATATTGCTGAGTGCGGTGTTAAAAAACAAACCAACCAATCCATAGATGTGAGTCCTGTAGGGCTGGGATGGGTAACCCGGGTACTCAGGTTGGGTGGGTACTGAGAAGGACCCGGGTACCCACAGGATTACCCGGACCCGTGGCAAGTTACATGATATATTGTTTAATGGCAAAAAATATCTAGAACTCCATGGTTACACTACAAGTCAATAATGTTTACATTTCTCTCGACTATGTAGGCATTCTTTCTGACTTTTATATGTTTGAATAAAGATAAAACTTCAGTCCAGTTCAGTGTACATGCATGACCAGATCATTTTATACGTGTATCTAAATACATTTTGTCCACGGTTATGGTGAATCTATTCCTAATCGGACATTTTGTACCCAACTTTTGAGACCCCCAGCAGGTTCCCAGGTAGGGTCAGTTAATAGCGGGGAAGGTACCCAGGTAGTGAGTGAGTGAGTGAGTATGGTTTCACGCCGCTTTTTTGCAATATTCCAGCAATATCACGGTGGGGGACACCAGAAATGGGCTTCACACATTGTACCCATGTCGGGAATCGAACCCTGGTCTTCGATGTGATGAGCGAACGCTTTAACCACTAGGCTACCCGACCGCCCTGTTCAGGAAGAAGTAAATAGATTAGTAAATTTGGACTCGTCCCAGCCCTAGTCCTCCTGCCATCTCATGGTGTGATGTTATAGCATTGTGATGTCTCAATGGAAACATTGCAGTAAGTTGATGGAAGTTATACACGTAAAGAATCATTTATTTGTTTAAAAACTAGCACACTGATATGAATATTATGAAGTTTTAGAAAAATCTAAATTTCATCCAACCTAATTAAATGTTTTAAAAAATGTTTAAAAACAAATTACTTTTAGTGCATAATATATGTGTTAACCCACTGTGCCTGTTCAGCAACGTCTCATTCCTGTTTGTTTGTTTGTTTGTTTGTTTGTTTGTTTGTGATACATAAACAATAACTTCTGTTGAAGAATTTGCCATAGGTCTAGGCTAAACAATATTTGGAACTTGCTGTAGAAAGTTGGTGATGATTCTATTCAAGTATTCTATTCAATACGTAAATTGTTATTTTGGACAAATTTTAATATAAACAAAGGTGAGTTTCTATTTAAAGTGTCATTTTTTTCTATTTCCAAACAATCCTAAACTCTCTGTCCTTCTCTGTAGTAATGTGGGGTCAGTAACAATAACAGCCTACACCTTGAGGACACTGGTCATGGAGGCTTACCGAGCCAGAGGGTATCTCACACTAACAATGTGGATACAATCACCCATACAGCAGCCACGAGCCCACCTCACACACCGAACAAGCTTTAAGCATGTCTGTTGAACAGAATGACCAAATTAATGGGCACGATTTGATTCGGTATGCTGCTGATAATATGTTCGGGTCCAGTCTGTCAGACTGTTCTGGGGTCAAGCTCTGCTTGCTAACAATTGTGGCAGGTCATTCAAGCATGTCGCGGAATGTGGAGTACACACGGCACTGTAAATCACTATAAACTAAACAACTTGTTTGTATTGGTCCTTCAAGTGTAGTAGATGATACTGTACTTGATATTTTTCTTTAAAGACCATACCGTCTTGCTTGAGTTGGTGTGGCCAGTCCGGTAGCCTTGGTATGTCAGGGTATGTGGCTGTGAGATAGCTTCCTTGTGTGTACCCACACGTGCTGCGGAATACTACACACAACTGAGATATCTCAACTATTCCGGAATCTGAACGCAGGTTGAATGTTCACGGACAAGTAATACTGTTTTATCCCCTGCGTGGTATTAAGGACTAGCAGATTGTCAGCTGTTGTCTTTCATAAGCACCTGGATACAGCTTTACGGAAGTCAAATTGGCGGTGTGTACAGATGTACTGTGTGTGTGTGTGTGTTACCTGTGGGGAAATAACCTGGACATTACCCGGATGTAGCTGGGATTGTTCGTGTTGTTGTAAGTATTCCCATGAATTAGAATATACCATGTTGAAACATTAAGTGGAGAGTATGTGTACTCTCTTTGAGTTTTTTATAGGCATTTAGAGTGAGTGAGTGAGTGAGTTTGGTTTAACGCAGCTTTTAACAGTATTCCAGTTACATAATGGTGTGTCAGCCCAAAGTGATGCAGATCTTGGACATTTACCATGTTTCCACTTTGGTAACACCAACGAACACGGGTATATTGCCAATTTGCCCGGGTTATGTCCCCTTTTGACAGGATGTGTCATCATCATAAGAGTATGGTGTTTATTGTAGGGTAGTGGTGTGGTCACATGAACATTGTAACTTTAAAATCCTGTTGTCAGGAGTTGAAGCCTGTTGTCAGGAGTTGAAGCCTATTGTCATGAATTGAAACCTGTTGTCTGGAGTTGAAGCCTGTTGTCTGTAGTTGAAGCCTGTTGTCTGGAGTTGAAGCCTGTTGTCAGGAATTGAAGCTTGTTGTCAGGAGTTGAAGCCTGTTGACTGGAATTGAAGCCTGTTGACTGGAATTGAAGCCTGTTTTCAAGAGTTGAATTGCTGTGCAGAGTTGCGTCCCTTAGGCACGCCAGAAACCTATGATTGTGGGTTCGAATCCTAGTTCGCCCCGATTATGTTTCTAGGTTTGTCAGCACCATACCCGTGCTCGTGGGTTTCACCGAAGTGGTAAACGTCTGAGGCCTGCATCACTTCGGGCTTTCCTTCCACATTAAGCTGACACACCGTGATATGACTGGAATACTGTTAAAAGCGGCGTTAAACCCAACTCACTCACTCACTCAAGAGTTGAAGCCTGTTGTCAGGAATTGAAGCCTGTTGTCAGGATAAAGTAATCAGCTGCCTTGTCTGCCACTGTTGATTTATATGTGTCTACCTAATTTGGACCTATCAAGTTGCCTGGGACATGTGGGTATGTGAAGGGCCATTTAGGTTACAACAATCTACCATCTTGTGGTTGTCCTTATTATATGACTGAGATATTGTTTAAGCAGTATTAAAACTCACTCACTCACTCCTAAAAATATGTTGGCTGTGCAGTGTATGGAAAGGGTTTGTTTAGCAGTGTTTTAATTAACAGTGTATGTGAAATAAATGCTTAAAAAAGTGGAGTGGAGGGGATGAAAATTAAGGGTGAAATGATGTTGTGAGTTTTCATGTGATGAAACGATACACGATACCTATTTTTCTGTATTGATACAAGAGGATACACTTGCTAAAAGAAATTACTTACTACTCGTAAAATGACACCCAGCATTTTTGTCAGTTAAATATCACTAAATATGTTGTAATTAGGGTTTCAAGTTCGCTACTAAAAATAGCCACTACGAACATGTGCCTACAGGTAGTTTTTACATTTTGAACGCGCTCTAAAATATTTCTAGGCATGAAGTTTCCATGTGTTTTGACGTAAATATGTGTATCGTGATACATATCGTATCGTGACCTATATATTGTGATACGTATCGTGTTGTGACCTATATATCATGATACATATAGTATCATGACCTTGCTGTATCGTTTCACCCCTAATGATGATGGGATTGGGATGAGAATGGGACTCTTTTGTTAAATATATGCTCTTGGGTCTGTAGACAGACAAGATGATAATGGTAAGGATGAAAGATGATTTTCATGAATCAATTAGAAGCTAAATGTTGGTTTGTGACAGAAAATATCAATAAAACAAATAATGTGACAAAAAATGCAAAGTCATTGTTACCTCAGTCCCCGTTTCAGTCAGGCTTGCATAAACTGACTCTCTATTGAAATGTAACATAGCCTCAACAGCTTGTTACTCTTTAAATATATACCTTCTCAGTGTAAATGTAGGTCCATGCGTTACACCACTACTTACAGGGCATCAGGTTTGAATACTGGGTATTAATAAATAGATACAAGATTTCATGACTGAGTGACTGTCTTGATCTTACTGTTGACTGGCAGACGTCTGGTATGCTGGATTTGATAAAATCACAGAATTATCAAGATGACATCGCCAAGGTTTTGCTTCAATTGCTGGGAGATGTGGTGTGGGTAGCTACAGTATTGTTCAATGTGGATTCATTATGGGTCATGGTTCAGGAAGGATGAAAAGGCTGCTTAATTATCCTGAGACATCCCTCAGTCAAAGCAGAATATTATTTTAATTGGATCAGTAATGTAATGTTTACATTGAAAGAGTTTTCTTTTCAGCAGTCTGGGATATGGGTTATATACTCGTACGCCATGGGAAAAGTGTCAGATGACGAATGCAATCATTTTGTTGCATTTTGAACAGTAACGACCTCAGTCAAAGCAGAATATATTTTGAATGAATCTGTAATGGAATGTTTACATATTTTCAATGGTAGGATATGGCTGATACACCATGGGAATATTTTTTTATGACAACGGAGAGATTACTCTGATGCAAAAAATGAATTCAATAAGCTTGTTTCATTAGAATAGTCAAGACCTTTCTGTTTGTCCATACTGCACCATCAAAAGCGGTCCTCAAAAGGAATAGACTGCCTCTGTGGTCTAGTGGATACAGCGTCTGCCCAGAGAGCAGAAGGTCATGAGGTACTTCTTGTTACCTTGCCTGGCACTACACATTAGGGGGATTATACAGGGACTGGTCAGCACGGATTCAGTATACTGAATAGAGTCTCTTACTTCAGTGTGATCTCACCGTTATGTCAAGAACTGCCTTGATCTCTACAACGTCAATTACAGATATGTAGAGGCCTTAGTCATCCAAGATGTGAACTCTGTTTAAGCAGATAAGCATTTCAACAAATACAGTTTGGGAGTCCAATATGATCTTGGTGTCGCCATAAGTACAAGTGCTTGTTGAATGTCCTGCACTGGAGATAGCATCTACGACCAATTACAGTAATAGTCACTCTTTGAATCCATTTGGGAGATAACAAACATGCTTGTCTGTGCCGATAATGCACAGGTTGAAAGTTGAGATCTCATGACATTCACAAGTGTGCCTTTTGTGCCTCTATTGCTGACTGATACAATCTACAAACATCCAAGTGCTTCTCCATCTGGTCATGGGCCTTTAATACAGTAGAGTCACTTCGTGGCTTGGTACATGCCTTTAATGAGGCAGACATTGTTAGCTTGGTACTTGCCCTTAATGCTTTTAGGGGTCTGGTTTCAAGAGATGGCTTCTGCTGGTATATTTCTTTTCTATTTTGTATAATGTATCTGCCGAGGTCATCTCTATTTCCAGGTGGGGAGGTCGGGTAGCCTAGTGGTTAAAGCGTTCGCTTATCATGTCAAAGACCCAGGTTCGATTCCTGACATGGGTGCAATGTGTGGTTTCTATCCATTTTAGGCCAATGTTCATAATTATTAGATAACCATCCAAGCCTACCTCCCTATAAATACTCATGAAGCATCACCTTTGATTGTGTTCGATACTAATCCAGAAAGTAGTGCCATCATGATTCATTCATACGTACTGTTCTTTCTTGGAAGAGGCAGTCAGGTAGCCTAGTGGTTAACGCAATCGCTCGTCACACCGAAGACCCGGGTTCGATCCCTGACATGGGTACAATGTGTGAAGCCCATTTCTGGTGTCTCTCCCCCCCCCCCCCCCCCCCGTGACATTGCTGGAATATTGCTATAAGCAGCGTAAAATGACAAGCCTCCCTCCTCACTTTCCGGAGAAACATTGATGATGACAACATTATGACTTATCTGCACCAGCCTTAAGGGGTGGCCACTTGATATTTGGAGCAAGAGTTGTAGTGAGGTGTATTTAAAAATAAATATCATCCACTCCTACCACTTGGACAAACAGGATGTCCTTACAAATATATGTGACCCTCCAGAAGAAAAAGGACCTTATGGGATACAATTGTGCTAGGACATCATAAAAAACTGGATGTCAACTTACTCCAGTGAAGATCGCCATATGTGCAGACTGTACAAACATATCTTATTTCTCTGTCATTATTCCATGATGTAATAAAAACATTATTTCAAAACCTTTCAGCATACATGTCTACTTTCAATTCATCAGACATGTCTAAAACCTGCAATTATTACATAAACAGTTATAAGTTGGAAAATGACTCCAAATGTTTGATGCCATATGAAATATGAATTAAAGCTTGTGAATTGTATTTTTGTGTTCTGAAGATACTGTAGTTTTAAAATATAATGAAAAGTCAAAATTCGATTTTTCACCTTGAGGTCCCTTAACTCATGGTTGGTCACAAATACTACCAAAAAAATTATATAACACAGTTCCTCGTTTCACAGAATATAAAATGTGTTTTGTGGCAGTGGTCATAAAAGATATCCTCTCTCAACACAAGTACCAGGCCCTGGGTTCCTCAGTACTAAAAGACACAAAACAGGACTGTCTTGTGTAGTGTCAAAAATCAGTTACAATGCTCCTTGTTTTGTTTCATTTGTTTACAAGTTCAGAATTCTTGATATTAAAAAGATATGTTTGAAACCTCTTATATATTTTGAAGTTAATCCAAGAAGAGGGCTACCATTTGAATCCCTACATGTAAACAAAGACCTTGTGCCCCTCTCAAACCCACAACATGGACGTGCCAGAAGTGAGGAGCGGTGTTAACACCCACGATAACACCATCAAATATTATACAAGCGATAAGCAATAATTTGTGTATACACCATCAGTAATAAAACCTGGAACAAGGAAAGGGTGGATCCCACTGTTTGTTTATGGCTCTTTGAGAGGGGGGCACCTCGAGGCGATCTCGAGGATCTCTCGGGGGGGGGGGGGGGGGGGGGGGGGTACTGGGTAACTGTCTACTGTGTTTGAAACCTGTACTTGACATTATTGTTTGGACACATGTCTTTTCCCATCCTATCTGGCTCCTGCTGCCAATCACACTGACATGTACGTGCCTCCGGTCATTGTTCCTTCTGCTTGTGTTGTTGTCGAATATGAAATCAACATACTTTCATGGCATCTATGGCCTTGAGACATTTGTGTTCTGAATAGCTAGGTTGTTTGAATAAAAAATTAAGCTTCAAGTTATTTTGTTACAAGATTATTGATCATATCCAATTTTGAATTTTGGGTATTTTTGTTGTATTTTTGGCAGATTGAATTGATAAAATGGGTAAAGACATTGGGTACTGGTAAGTTCTAAACCAGACTTAAGATTGAATAAAATATTAGCTTCAAGGTATTTTGTTAAAAGATTATTGATTGTATCCAATTTTGAAATTTGTGTATTTTTGTTGTAGTTTTGTCAGATTGAATTGATAAAATGGGTAAAAGACACTGAGTAATGGCAACAAGTTTTGACCCAGACTTCCCACAGGGTTATGATCATTGTTTACAGATACGATGTAAGATCGGATCTCAGTGTCAACACAAAAGACGAGTTACCCGATGCGGAAGTGAACCTCAAAATATATAAGTTATAGGTTGAAAATGAATAAGACTGATGCAAATAGATGCTTGTCATAAATTACAGGCAGACATTAAGTAAGACTAAATGTGAATTAATCTCATAAATAATGGGCTAAGAATAATTCGTTGTTTGTATAGGTGTAATGTTCATCCAGATTTATTGTTTGTGTAATTTAATACAATGTAATATCATCCTGGTGTCATGGCGATACAGGAGAAGAGGCTTGTGGGATACGCATCAGCAACATGTGGCACTAGTCCACAATATAATGACCTAGATTCTGTTTCCTTCGTCTAATGAATGTCCCTGATCTTATACCTCTCTCTTTACTTATCCTGGCAGGAGATTATAAACAGTACAAGCCACTTGTTGGTCTCTGTGTATATCATCATGCTCTCGAGGTCGCCAGGCCCACGACCTACTCACTGATAAGGACGGATGGTTGTATATCTGTTAATATTATGAATGGATTCACAACGAGGAACACATGGCTGACTGCCGTTAAAGCTGTACACCCGTTTTGGAAGTGACTGGAGTGGAGTGAGATCTATTGTTAATGAGCAGGTAGGAATACAGGTGCAGGTTCCATCCTTTGAGTGAGTGAGTGAGTGAATGCAGTTTAATGCCACATTCCAGTTCCATCACTATCTTTCTCGTTAATTTCAAAGCCCAAAGTGATGCAGCAGATTTATAATGTTTTGGTGGGACCCTAGCCATGCTCCAAGGCTGTACTGAATGGTAAGTCCATGGATGTGTCGTAGTTCTATCCTCCAAATTGGCAAGTCTGGATATGTGGACAATACTAAGGGCACCAGTCTCTTATAGGGACAACATGTTCTTCTTATTCACATAATCTAGAAATTTTGGGGCGGTTGGGTAACCTCGTGGTTAAAGCGTTCGCTCGTCACGCCGAAGACCCGGGTTCGATTCCCGACATGGGTACAATGTGTGAAGCCCATTTCTGGTGTCTCCCGCCATGATATTGCTGGAATATTGCTAAAAGCGGCGTATAGCCATACTCACTCACTCACTCATTAGAAATTATGATTTAACTAATAATTATTGCCTTTGAGACTTGCGCAAGTGTATGAGTGTGGAGAAAGCTTGGAATCAAACCAGGAAATCAACAGACCTAGACCTTGACAATGTCAAATGATGAAAGAGTGTTATGGTATCTGCTGAACACTGCTGTGTACCCTACCTGCTATGGTGGGTCATCATGACCCAGTGACAGGGGTTGGTGTTCACACTATCAACCACGGGTGGCCCTTTAAGGCTGCCCAGAAAAAGTTCCATGTAAGGCATAAAAAAGTACTAAAGCCATTGTCTGAAACTTATAGAAAATAGTTGAAGTTGATTTTATCTAATGCAAGACTACAGGTTGAAGTTGAGTGAGTGAGTATCGTTTTATGCCACTTTTAGCAATATTCCAGCAATATCATGACGGGGTACACCAGAAATGGGCTTCACACATTGTACCCATGTGGGGAATCAATCCCGGGTCTCCGGTGTGACGAGCGAACGCTTTAACCACTAGGCTACCCGACCGCCCCTCAAACATCAGAGTATATAATGAAAATGATCCTTAGAACTTAAAAAAGCTGCTGTGCAGGATTAAGACTCAAACAATTTCAGTGCAGAAAAACAACAACAACAACAGTATGCTTGAGGTATTTCTGTCTTGGAAGAAGATCAGGATGGTCTGTAAACATTATGATTGAGTACTCAATTAGCGCAACGAACAATCACCAGGAGAAAATAAACTGTAAGGGAGGCAGAGAGTGCATCTTGAATTGTCGATGGGGAGCAGAGGGAAGGAGGAAATCTGATGTGTGTAAACATATTTCAGGTCCACTTTACCGTTTGAGGTAGAACATGTACTAAACTCACATCTCATTGTTCAGGCTTAGTTGCATCTGACTTAACACACATGATGAAGGGCACCCCCAAGGCTACATGGGTTGGCGTGGTGGGTCAGTGGGTCCAGTGTTGGTTTGCAACCTAATTTGCCTTGCGTTTGATTCCATGCCTGTGACGAAGCTGTACTAGGACTTAAGGCTCAAACTGAACTCAGTATGTTCATTACAAAAGTTCCCAGATCTTCTACAGTTTATGACAATTACAAGTTGTAAATTTATGAGGATATCACACATGCATGCTGCTTTAATAGCAATTGAGGCTCCATTTTTGTGGGAGGTGAGTGAGTGAGTATGGTTTTATGCCGCATTAAGCAATATTACAGCAATATCATGGCGGGGGACACCAGAAATGGGCTTCGCACATTGTACCCATGTCGGGAATCGAACCCAGCTCTTCGTCATGACGATTGAACACATCAACCACTAGGCTACCCTACTGCCCATTTATGGGAGGATACAAGCTTGAGTGAGTGAGTTGGGTTTGACATCACTTTTGACAGTATTTAAGTTATAGTACAAAATGTCAGCTTGATGTAGGAGGAAAGGCCAATGTTATACAAGTTTTATACGTTTACCACTTCAGTGAAACCCATGAGCATGAGTATGGTGCTGACAGACCTAGTAATATAACCTGGGCGAACCAGGATTCAAACCCAGGACCATAGGTTTTTGTCATGCTTTAGGGATATGTAGTGAATTGTGCTGCCTCAGATGACTGGGCAACCCATGCCTTTAAATATCTGATGTTGGAGAGCACTGGTCTTAATGTTGGATTATAATTACGATGTACTATATTTAGATAAAATTCACACCATGAGGGAAAGTTGTAAAATCCATTTGTAGACCATAACTTCATAATGATCTGACTCAAACAAAGTTAAGTGTGTTGTCACTATTTGTATACCAAAATCATCTTGGTCCAAAATCAAAGCAGGACAAAGTCAACCAAAATTACAACAGATCTCCATAATGCTCAACGGTAGACTACCTCTGTGGTCTAGTGGTAGAGCTTGCGACTGGAGAATGGAAGGTCGGGGGTTCGATCCCTGGCCATGTCATACCAAAAGACGTTAAAATATGGTACTTGTTGTTACCCTGTCTGGCGCTCGGCATTAAGGGACGAAAACAAGGACTGGTCGGCTCGGAGTCCGTATACTATGTCTGAGTGGGCTATCATGTTAAACTGTGTCATGGTATCCCAGTGGGCTTGCACTATAAAATCGGCATCAATCAGCACAAGTACAAGCAGCCACATACACAAACAATTGCATGCATGTCACAATATAAGTGCAATAATCTTGAACTCCATTTCACCTGACCTGACCTTAACTGTAGTAGGAATGTACCTTTAAGTCACTTGTGTATAAATATATCACAACAGTTGGCCCATGTTATCAGCGGTGCCAATATATCTTCTATCACACCCAATATAGAGGAAGATCCATTGGTCATGTGATTATTAAGTTTAGGCTTACATCTGTGTCTATGATGAGTGCCACGTCCATTGGGTCGATACTGTTTATCAGATAAAAGTTTAAAGGTAACGGAAGCTGGTGATACCGTGTGAAGCCTGTATGATAGATGGCATGTACACAGTTCATAATTACTGCTATGGGTTTACATTGGTGATAAATGGCACATTTAGAGGATTAAACATCAATTCAGGGAGGACATTTTTATCGTTATGATAGTCTCCGTTGACCCAGCCTCCAGAATGGTACGTGTTAATTGTATTATGTTCGTAGATGCAAATTTGCTGGCTATATTGATCTTCTTGACAATTTTTTAGGTCACCTTTTGTGTTAGCTTTAGATGGGTTAAATTTTTTTAATGTTGTTTTGGTTGTTGTTTTCCTTAAATGTCTCACAAATACACATTTTTTAAATGCATTGACTGTACCTATGTACTCCTTTGGGACAATAATGCGCAAGCCTTACCTTCTGGCTCTCTTGGTGAATAACTATTATTTGTATTTTGAAACTCCATACCTGCAGGATGCCTCTAAAAACCCATTTGTTACAATAAAAGCCTTGCAACTGGAAGATAAGACCCCAAAACAGGTGAAGATCTATTTATGCATTATTTATAAAATCCTAAATAATGCCATTGGGCTATTGTGTATCTGTATAAAAAACAACCTGAATTCTCGTTGGTCAAAGGGTCCCTTTATCATACCTTGTTTTTTTTTGTCCACTGTATAACCCATGATCCAATAGTTAGTACTGTGTTTAATGTATGTTTAATGTTAAACAGGAGTTGTAGTGAGAATTATTTGTTAACTTGAAGATCATTAGATGATGTTTTAAAACGTTTTTTAATTGATTTTTTATATACAAACTATTTTAGTTACAAGTTAAAAAACATCCCCTGTAGGAATTTACATTTGTTTGTTTGTTGTTTAACCTGCACTCAGCATTAATCGAGCTATATGACAGTGGCCTGTAAATAATCCAGTCTGGATTAGACAATCCAGTGATTGACATCAAGACCATCAATCTAATCAAAATTTAAACAATTGCAATATGTATTTTATTTGTTTATACTTTCTATGTTATCAGGTGCTTTTCATTGATTTGGGAGATGCTCTTGCTTTAGTAATTACATTATCTTAAAACATATGAACTGGGTTTGTCAGAGATTAGATTGTAAATGATTCGTTCATAAAAAGACCTTGAGGTTTGGGGGATTTTACTGCTGCTTCAGTCAGTTGTCACAGGCTTGACATAGATCTCTTCATCTTGAGAACAGGGAATTGTGGTTTCAGATGACTTGAACCGTATTTCAGATAGGTGACAGTGTGTCAGCACAATGTTGGAGTAAAATGGGATCATGATAAAGTTGGGAACTGTCCGCACAGTCACTGGATTCTGACCGCTTGGACCACAGGGCCACCTGTGCCAAACACAAATAAACATTTTACTCTTATTATTACAGGGGCGTTTGGGTAGCCTAGTGGTTAAAGCGTTCGCTCCTCACGCCGAAGACCTGGGTTCGATTCCCGACATGGGTACAATGTGTGAAGCCCACTTCTGGTGTCCCCTGCCGTGATATTGCTGGAATATTGCTAAAAGCGGCGTAAAACCGTACTCGGACACATTGGCAGTCCTAGCAAGGCTTTCAGATGTCGCTCGACTTGTCTGCTAATTCAGTT
Source organism: Haliotis rufescens (assembly GCF_023055435.1). NCBI lineage: Eukaryota > Metazoa > Mollusca > Gastropoda > Lepetellida > Haliotidae > Haliotis > Haliotis rufescens. Next base: position 32,717,357 of record NW_025964361.1, on the reverse strand, counting down.
TTCATGATGATCAGTCCATCAGTTTTTAATTACATCAAGTAAACGGAGACAATGTCCCAGTTTCATGCATAGCACAGATACGAAAGTCAAGATGTAGACCCAGTTTAGGTTTCAGACCATGGAGCACTGGTCACCTTGAATAGCTGCAAGATTGCTGATGGGGCTTGAAGCAATAAGCAATAAACACTCCATCACTCATGGAGTGGGGCGGTCTGGTAGCCTAGTGGTAAAATCATTTGCTTTACGTCATGCCAAAGACCTGGCTTTCATTCCTGACATGGGTACAATGTGTGAAGCCCATTTCTGGTGCCAATTTCGCTGTGATAGTGCTGGAATATTGCTAAAAGTAGCGTAAAACCATACTCACTCACTCACTCACTCACTCACTCACTCACTCACTCACTCACTCACTCAGAACACTGCTTTGTAAAACACTGTCTGTCACACGTTTTCTCCATCTAACACAAGCCCTTTCTGTTTCAGGAGCTGGTGATCACCAATGAAGACGGTACGACGTCATCATGTCTCCCGTCTGTCGATCGCACAGAGCAGATGATCAGTCATGTGATCAACCAGCAACGGACAAAAAGAAAGAGCCAATCAGAAAGCAGTGATGATGGTGGGAGTCAGAAGAACAGCCAATCACGATGCAGCAAAGACATAGCAGACGTGTCTGATAGTGAGAATAGTTCCACAGATTTTGGTTGTCAAGTTCCACCAAGCCCAATCAAGATATGTAAAGAATATATCTCTAAGAATTATCCAAAATGTAAATGTGGTCAGATAAAGAAAAACTGTAAATGTGTTTCCGAGAAACAAAATGGACGTGCTGACACAGCTGGGAGGAATTCAATTGGATGTCAGACAGTCTCATCAAAAGAAGAAGTAAAAGATGTAGAAAAGATGTCGAAAAGCATACAAACCAAAGATAAACTGTTAACTTTGCATAAACATGGAAGAGTTTCAAGAGCTACCCAGACACACAGGAGACTCAGGTCAGCCCTGATGGAATCGGGGAAGCAGGGAGTCCCGACGAGGTCAAAGTCATTTGAAGGAACCCGGGAGATCGTCACCAGAGTCAACCCCCGTCAAAGGAAGTCTTCTGATAGCGGTCTTCCGAATAAGTTCAGTGGAGAGCTCACCATTGCTATTGATGAAAATATGCAGAGTTTAATGGCCGATAAATCTCCAGAGATGCAGGTTGTTGTCAACTCTTCAACTCCAGTCCTGGATCGCAGACGCCAATTTAGACGAGGAAACTCAATCGAAAATGGCAAGAAAATAGCAGAAGCAAGTGAAAGATCAAAAGTTGATCCAATTCAAAATGTGCACTGTAAGACATCGATCAATCAAAAGATGAAGCCGAGTTGTGAGAACTGGCCTCAGAAGCAACCAGTTGAACAAAATGGCCGTTCACCTCAAACTCAGCCTCGCCATCTGATGAAGAAACTAGTGGAAGAAAGCATAATAATCAGCCCTGAAATGTCAAGGACATGGCACGGAATTACTGGGAGTGGTTTTTCAAAACCATTAGCACCAAAGATGGGTGTTGGTATGGTCAGTTCTGAAAGTGCCCCCCACTTCACTTTGCTCAACAGACGTAACGCTAGTTTTGCTAATATTGGCAATGGCATGATGACTATGGGTCAAGGTCAAGTTCATCGAAGTTTACCCCACATTTCAAAATCATTACTCGATGCCATGCATAAAAGGTATTGTTCATATCAGTATTCTCAACAGCGCCACCTACTGGCTCCAGGAGGACCACCGGTTAGTATTGAGCCAGTGCAAGTATTACAGCTGCCCCCACCCATCCCCCCACGGGGGACCCCTGTTGATTCGGACACGCCCATCTCGACCCCGGGGAGCAGCCACCAGTCCTCTCCTCGCTCACAACACACACTCAAAGGGGAGGGAACTCCGGACAGCACACCTACGTTGCACAGGGTAAGATTGTGTTGATATCTTGCACTATTACCTTATTCGACATAATAAGCGCCCAGGGCGCTCTCAAAATTAGAATTGGGGGGCTCTTATTAGAATATTATTTTGGTGAAAAACAACAGAGCTGAAAGAGCATACATTTTGTGGTTTATGCTGACAGCCTGAAATGTTTATATACGACAGATATATTTTTCCAGAATTTAATTTCCCATAATTAAGGGTGCATATAACATATGTATTATACAAGAATAAATATGTCTTATGTACATTGATCAAACGGAAGGGGTGCTAATTCGGATTGTTCACTAGCCAATATATTAGCAAATATCGCCATGGGTGCTTATTAGGGCGGGGCGCTTATTACGTCGAATACAGTATTCTATGTTTGGTTTATGACAGAAAAGATCTTGTGTCTTTGTCGACTTCGTATATAAGGTGTATTGTCAACTTCATGGAACTTGATGTTTTATTGCTCCACTCAAAATTATTCTCCTGCCTACAAGTAGTGTCAAACAAAACAAACTAATTTTGAGAGTGCAATGAATCATATTATAGCTGGACATTAGGGCTGGGACAAGTCCAAATGTACTACCCGAGTACCCGACACCCTATTACCCGGCCCTACCCGGATACCAGCTATTGGTCTCAAGAGTTGGGTACAAAATGTCCAAATGAGAATTGTTTTACTGCAGCCCTGGCAAAAACTATTTAGATACACGTATAAAACCTTCTGATCATGTAGACTCTGCAGTTGACAGACGCTTTATCCTTACTCGAACATATGAAAGTCAGAACGAATGCCTGCATAGTGAGAAAGAAATGTGAGTTTTATTGTTAATGTCATTAAACAGTTTGTCACATGACCACGGGTCCGGGTAGTCATATAGGTACCTGGGTCCTACTCAGGACCCACCCGACCCGAGTACCCGAGTTACCCGTCCCAGCCCTACTTGACATGCCAACATTTTAAATCAGCCTTAGACAGCAAATATGATGTTGCATACATCCAAGTCAGTAACATCTCTCTTACCTACTGGTGAAGAATTCATGAAGTTTAACATTAATTATGCAATCAGCTACATTATCTTGTGTTGATGAAAATCTGTGAAGAGAAATCAAATGGCAACAGTTATTGTGGCATCTATACTGAGTGAAGTGTCATACAATCCTTCTGTTTGCATCAAGATGAGATGGCCAGGGCAAATCCAGTGCTTGTGAGGATGACACTGTCATGGTTCTTGATTTGTTTGTTGTTTGACGCTGCACTCAGCAATATTCCAGGTATATGACCAGACAAGCCAGTGATTGATATGAGCACCGATCCAGTCACCTCTTGCAACAAGAATGGGTTGCTGAAGGCCTGTTCTAACATTGTTCTTGAAGACAAATTTGATGGAATAAGAAAAAGACAATAAAGCTCTTTAATTTGAACTCTTTAACTCAAAATTGATTAAATCCCAGTTTTCATAATCTCCATTTTTCCAAGGGAACATTAGTTTCTGAAAAAACATTAATATATGCGTATTCTGGGTTCAGATCCCCTGGCAACCTATGCGATATACAAGGTTACTTAATGGATCCGGTGGTCAAGCTTGGTATGGATCATTGCTCATAATATCAATCACTGGTTTGCCTGGCCCAGACTCCGATATTTACAGGGTGTTATCATATAGCTGGAATATTGTTGTGTGTGGAGAATTCAGCGAACCAAAAATACCAGGAACCAGCTGGTATCCGGTTGAAATATGCAAAGCTCCATCACAGTGCATGAACTGTGCTCTCAGTGTGGACAGTATAGGGAATACCACTGTGAGGAGCTGTATGAACTTCATCTGCACAGAATCTGGGATGTCCTGATCGTTCACTATTGCCCTGCACACACTTATGGTTAAGGGTGGATGTGTTTAATATCCTCTGTCGATGTGAAACAACTACTTAAAAAACGAAACTGTATATATTCCTTTGTCAAAATTTGCAAATAATTTATGTAGTTAGTCCTTTTGGCATAAGCATAATGAGTCTACTGTTACACAACTTGTGGGTATAAAGATATGTTTGAATCAAGAGACTTCCTTGTGTTTAAAAAATCATGTTTTATCCTTCAAAAGTGACTCTTTAAAAAAATTGAAATCTTGACACACGGAAGTTTAAAACAAAAGATACTGTGTACTAAACATCAGGAACTTATTTGAAACACATTTTCTGCTCTCCATGAACACTTGATATGAGAAGCCATTCACAGATATGTTATTGTGATAAAAAGAGATGTGTTTATCATGACGATGCTGTAGTGCATGTTGAGGACATAGATGCCACACTCAGTCACACATTGAGGCGTTGTGCTTTTAATACAATCAGGAAATGTGTAAACATCTGGCATTTGACTGTGTCTGTTGAGAGGAGTGAGACCACTCTCTCCTTACTTCATCCGTTGTTCCTTCCGTTCTGTGCAGTAAACAGATGAGCCAAATCCAGTCTCTGATGACTTGTTGCCACTTGACCCTTTCTGTTTCCTGGTACATAGCTTGTGTCAAGTCTCAGTAAAGTTAATCAGGAGTGTGATTGTCCTGCAGTGAGTTAGCATCATGCAGGCAGGACAGAAGTGGGTGATTCTGTGATTGGTGCCTTGTAGCAAGTGTTTTGTGTTGGCCATCGGAATGGAATTTACCATGAAAAAGAGGTACCAGACTTGGAGTCATCGGCGAGGGATGTCGTTGGTGAGTCCTCCTGTCAAAGACATCGTACAATTATACAATCGACTCTTATAAATATGGAAAGGGTTTTGTTGCTTTTATTTATTTACAAAGTCTGTTACAAAGCACAGCTCAGTGGTCCAAGGCTTCTCGATTTATTCAGCAGAGTTGTCTCCATTAGCAATGCCAGGATCTGCTGAGGGTCCCGGGTGTCCCAGTTGTCTAAGATGTGATAGTTTGTGGGCAGAAGTGTGTCCCTAATGTGCATGAGAGACCTATGATTGTGGGTCCAGTTCTGGGTTCACCCTGGTTTTGTTTCTAGGTTTGTCTGCACCAAACACATGGGTTTTACCAAAGTGCATATCTTTAGGCTTTCCTCTAACATCAAGTTGAAAATCTCTGATATCACTGAAATATTTTTAACGAAAATCCCCCTCACACATAGCTGACCCTTTATGATAATAGCTCTGTTCATGTTGTAGTACAGAGGATCAAATGTATGTGTTGTTTGTATAAATGTGGAGTTTCTTGGTTTCTTGGTTCAAATATTGTGTATGCATTGAGGCAGAAACATAATATGAATACCATATTCGACGTAATAAGCGCCCCGCTCTAATAAGCACCCATGGCGATATTTGCTAATATATTGGCTAGTGAACAATCCCAATTAGCACCCCTTCCGATTGATTAATGTACGCAAGACATATTTATTTGTTTATAATACGTGTGTTATATGCATCCTTAATTATGGGAAATTAAATTCTGAAAAAATATATCTGTCGTATATAAACATTTCAGGCTGTCAGCATAAACCACAAAATTTACAATCTTTCAACTCTGTTGTTTTTCACCAAAATAATATTCTAATAAGAGCCTAATATTCTAATATTATGTCAAATATGGTAATAGTTACAAACTTCATAAAGTTTATTCAGCAATATTCCAGCTGTATGGCAGCAGCCTGTATGTAATCAAGTTTGAACCAGACAGTCCAGTGATTGATATTATTAGGTCACCACTTTAAACTAACATGTGCTGCTGCAGATGGATTTCAACCTGGAATTTCCACAGGGAAATAAGAATAGGGAGAATAGGTCTTCAGCAACCCATACTTGCTGTAAAAGGCGACTATGCTTGTCGTAAAAGGCGACTAACGGGATCAGGTGGTCAGGCTCGCTGACTTGGTTGACACATGTCATCGATTCCAATTGCGTGGATTGATGCTCATGATGTCAATCACTGGATTGTCTGGTCCAGACTTGATTATTTTACAGACCGCCGTCATATAGCTGGAATATTGCTGAGTGCGGCGTTAAACAACAAACCAACCAACCTACCACAGGGAAATATATTTGAAGATCTCCTCTTGTCTACTGTGTCAAACTGTTGCCTGTCTTGGTTGCTTCTTCTATTGGGCCAACAAAGATCCATCTGTGTTGGCCTGTTGTTTAGAGTGAGTGTTGTTTAGAGGGTGTTGTTTGGCAATAAGTCAGCAGTATTCCAGCTATATCACAGCCGCCTATAAATGATTGAGTCTGGACCAGACAAACCAGTGATTGATAGCAGGAGCAAGGACCAGCCTTTGTATATGATGACCTTGAAACAGCACACACGTGCAGGCACACACATCAACAGTGGGTGGTTTGTGTGACAGTGCTCATGTACATCTACACCACCGACAGCGCGTCTATACAGCACCGATAGGGATGTCCCGCTGTCTGTAGCAGTTATCAATGGAGGATGTTGATAGTCACATACACACAGTAGTATTGTTTGTAAGCGTACATCCCGGCCTGCTGACTACACACGTCAGATTACGAGGCACAAGATAAACAATCAGCTTGTTATCAATAGGGTGCATTATTCTGTCAAACATGTGTTGTACGAGTGACGTGTGCCAAGATCAGATGTCAGCAATGATAAACAATGGCTGAACATGCATAATGTCACATCTTCATTCATAGGACTGCTTTCATATTTTGACAGATAACTGTTGTTGTTTTATGTACCTTTGGTGTTTAGGGAGGGAACATCTATATCCTGACATATGTCTTGTGTTATATGTGAGTGAGGGAGTTTTTTACACTGCTTTTTGCAATACTCCAGCAACATCATGGCGGGGGACACCATAAATGGGATTCAAAAATTGCACCCATGTGCCTTCAGCATGATAAGCGAACACTTTCACCACGAAACTACCCCACAACCCTTGTATTATGAACATAATCAGATTGAAGCATACAAGAAGAGCAAGTGGATAAATAAGGTTGGCACATTTACCAATGTTGCAGGTCCATCATTACAAGCAAGGGATACCAATACTGGGTTTCATTTTGGGAATAGAACTGGATCTGTGTCATGAGAGAACACTGTACCATTCACCCTTTCAATTGTTGCACAAAGCTGTGATTACTTTTGCCTAAAGTAGGATTCATCACAAAATGAATGTTTGTTTAGTCGGAATGTACATGTGTCTTGACAAGGTCATGGTCACAGGCATATCATCAAATGGGCACTGACGCTGTCAGAAACAACCTCTCCATCTTTGTCCCCCCTTGACAAGCTCCTTGTGTTATCACCTCCTCCACACACCCCACTGCCACACCGGCTGCAACACCGACTGCTACACTGGCTGCTACACCCTCCACAGCACGACCGCTGATTGCCTATCTCGGCCATACAGAGTATGTGACTGGTGGCATGTGTAGACTGACAGAGTGTAGGACTGAGTTGCATGCTGCAGGTGTTGGTGTGTGAGGTGCTGGTGGGGGGGTTGGATGCCACGACAGAATATTACCCAATTAACATGGTCTATGGTCTAAAATTCTTAAATGGAGATACTAATGGCTACTGATAACATGAAGGTTGCCATGTCCTGATGGCAAGACTGACTCTATCGACCACTGGTTTCAGAGCTGTTATGTCCTGAGGGCTTATATTTTGTTGGTTAATATTAAGTTGGTTAATCAAATTTTTGTCAAATTCAGTTCAGTCAGAAAGAAGGATAAACAATTCTGACATGACAGATACACTGATGTGGCTTGAGTTATTGCCCCTTACTGCCATACTGCATTGTCGCGTAACTTATTGCAGAACCGAGTTCTTCTGCAAAGTTACGAGTTTTTAAGGCAAAGTTGTCTTATTATCCCATTGCAAGATATCTTGAAAAATATTTTTTTTATTCAAATACAGAAGTTTGGTGGGTCTGCGGTGCTAAAACTATTTTTGAAAATCGTAATTTTTATTTTTTGCCCATTTTCTGCCCATTTTCTTGGTATGTTGTTTTGGAGGATCTGTAAACCAAATAAATAACAAAGGTTTGATGACATGGGTGGTCTGTGGTTTGAATACTCTCAGCCTGAAGCTTTTAAAACCATGACAATATTTTATACCCATGAAGATTTAGGTTAGAATAGGTCTTAAACAACCTATGCTTGTTGTAAGGGGCAACAATGCTTGTTGTAAGAGGCGACAGACAAGATCGGTTGGCCTGAGGCTCGCTGTCGATGATGCATGTAATCATATCCTAATTTTGTGGATTGATGCTCATGATATCAATCACTGGGTTGTCTGATCCAGACTAGATTTTTTACAGACCACCATCATACAGCTGGACTATTGCTGAGTGTGGCGTTAAACAACACAAACAAACAAAATTTTAGACCATATTCACTGACTCACCCACTAATGTCACGAAGAGGTTGGAGAACCAAACTGTTGTAATAAGTACTAAGGACACTGGTTCCTCTACAGCTGGATTGTGAAACAATGAACTCATACTGAAGCTATTCAAGGGTCAGGAAGTAGGGTCGTCAGTCAGGATTTATATCCTGATTATGTTACATGTATCTGAAGCACTGGATATCGCATCTGTTTAAGCTGTTGAGTTTTAGAATATGGATGGGTGAGACATAGTAACAGTTCATTGATGAGATCCCAATATAGAAACGCTTACATTAATTCCATTTTAGTCAAAAGACTCACTTTTATCCTAAATCGTACACAGTCAAGCTCTTGCTTCCCTAGAGGATGTTGAAACGGATATCCAGAATGTGACAAACCGCAGATTGAATCCATCGACTCTACTGTCAATGTTATAGGGTCTGTAGGATGGTAAGTGAGTACGTATGGTTTTCACAACACTTTTAGCAACGTTCCAGCAACATCACGGCAGGGGACACCAGAAATGGGCTTCACACACAAACCCATATGGGGAATCGAACTTGTGCCTTTGACGTGATGAGCAAATGCTTTAACCACTGGGCTACCCCACCTCCCCATAGGATAATCCATGGTTTTCAGTCAGCAGCACGAGTTCACTAATCATTTATGGCATCTCAATTTGTGAGTCACAAGACTTGGGTATGCCAGAAATCAATGGTTCAAATCCCAGATTCGCCCTGATCAAACCCAAACCTTCAATTTGACAAGTGAACACTCTAACCACAAGGCTACCCCACCTCCCCCTTACAGTGGAAGGTGTCTGGATGATCGTGCATGTAACACACTGGGAGGCATGTTATTCATACCAAAGACTGTCATGTGGCACACTCTAGCCACAAGGCTACCACACCTCCCCCTTACAGTGGAAGGTGTCTGGATGATCGTGCATGTAACACACACTGGGAGGCATGTTATTCATACCAAAGACTGTCATGTGGCACACTCTAGCCACAAGGCTGCCCCACCTCCCCCTTACAGTGGAAGGTGTCTGGATGATCGTGCATGTAACACACTGGGAGGCATGTTATTCATACCAAAGACTGTCATGTGGCACACTCTAGCCACAAGGCTGCCCCACCTCCCCCTTACTGTGGAAGGTGTCTGGATGATCGTGCATGTAACACACACTGGGAGGCATGTTATTCATACCAAAGACTGTCATGTGGCACCGCCAGCAGGGCAGAGTTTCCGCCTGGTGTTGCTGGTGTATACGAGCTATGTTGTCACACAGGAAACGTGCTATGATTCACCACTGTATTAAATATCCCATCTCATACAGCATTCGTCCCTCCTGCCTGTCTGCCTGCCTGAAGTCTTCCTCACTTCCTCACTCACTTGCTACACTCACTCACTCAAAGGTCAAGAAAGCCTGTCTGTGATTTGTTGTCGTGGTGTAAAGTTCTCAGGGTATAACCTCAAAGACATTTTCAAAGAATTGGGACAGCTAGTGCAATCTCTCAGTTATTTGCTGCAGTTCATTCATTTCACTCACTCACTCACTCACTCACTCACTCACTCACTCACTCACTCACTCACTCACTCACTCCACTCACTCACTCACTCACTCACTACACTTCCTCACTCACTACACTCACTCACTCACTCACTCATTTAGATAACTGTTTTGTATTTTTCTGCATTATCCTTTGTCGCCTCTAGTCGGTCAGTCCCAATGTCACCCTGTCAGTGGTGCAGGAAATCCACCTATACAAACATCAGGCATGTCCTGTCATTTTTTATTACAGTCTCTCCAACAGGATATATGTGATGGTAACAAAAACATGCACTGTCCTCATTGACTCTCTGCTCATAACCAGTGACACATGTCCCGGCTTTACTCAGCATGTCGGACTGAGTGCCAGAATGTTTACTTGAATGTTGTAATTGTGATAAAAGGGTGTAAGGTTTCAATACAACTTGAGAGAAGCCACCTGGGAATGGTTGGCCAAAGACTGCATGATGCATATGTAGACTACAAGAACAAGGGCCTGTGTTTCAGGAGATGGGGTCCGTGTTTCAGGAGATGTTTGTCAATTTTGTTTCCGATGCCTTTTATTCGCTCCTATTACGACATGTAGCAATATGTGCGCAGGATGTGTCATGGCATGACAGATTAACTCTGGCAATATGAAAGAATATAACTGATCCTCAACTCTTTTTAGAAGCATGTGTCCTTCACACCAGACTTTGTTGGTTTTTCAGATACTTTTGCGAAAAATCCTGATCGCTGGGCATGATAGATAAGAGTGAGTGAGTGAGTAAGGTTTTACACAGCTTTTAGCAATATTCCAGCAATATCACGGCAGGGGACACCAGAAATGGGCTTCACACATTGTACCCATGACGGGAATCGAACCCGGGTCTTGGGCGTGGCCTGCGAACGCTTTAACCACTAGGCTACCTGACCGCCCCGGATAGATAAGTAACGAAAATAGAAATTATATATTTTTATCTTAAAAAGGTACTGTGACTCTGATATGTCATCCTTTAACCTTTTGTGAGTGTAATTTTATTAAGTATTATATATTATATTATATATGTATTGTAATTGTATTGACTTCTTATATATACTCAATTGAGTTCTATAGTAAACGTTTGAGTTTGCATTATCTCAGATTTAAAACAACTTAAGGATTTCATTTATGTTATTGTTTTGTTACTTTTACTTTTGATCCATAAACCAATTTTAAAAAGTTTCACCTTTGTAGAGAAATCAAATGGTTTCAACCGTGTCTTTTAAGTCCCATAACATGCATACTGCGTGTATCTAATAACGATTCATGACTTCATACTTAGACGTTGATTATATACACAGGGACTTAAGGGTACTTAAATAACAGCAATAATTCATGGTATGTTTGTCTTGAAAGTACTTGTATTAAGGTTGTCTCTGTCTACTTTTAGGAGGGTCTGTGTGTGTGTCACCCAGTAAAAGTTCACAATAGTCTCTTCGTGACAGTAGATTTTTCAGTTTTATGTTGTATAACAGTCAAGGAGCGCACGCATGACCCAGTCGACAAAGTAGGGCTGTGACGGTTCCAAATTTACTACCCGGGTACCCATCACCCTATTACCCGACCCTACCCAGGTACCCGTTGTAGATATTTGGAGATAGGTACAAACTGTCCGATTTGGAAACGTTTGACCGTAACCCTGGCAAAATGTATATACAGGGTAGATACACGTGTAAAACGATCCGCTCATGCATACACTGAAGTTTAATGCATGAAGTTTTATCTTTATTCAAATGTTTAAAAGTAAGAAGGAATGGGTGCATTGTCAGAAAGAAATGGGAATATTAGTGACTTATAGTGTAAACATAGAGTTTTTGATAATTTTTGTCATTTAACAATTTATATCACGTGACTAATCACGGGTTTGGGTAGTCCTGTGGGTACCGGGGTCCTACTCAGGACCCACCTGACCCGAGTACCCGAGTTACCCGTCCCAGCCCTACGACAAAGACACCATAATTCACTATTCAGAGTTGCATCCAGGGGTGATGGGGTAGCCTAGTGGTTAAAGCGTTGGCTTTAATACTGCTGGAATATTGCTAAAAGCGGCGTTAAGCCATACTCACTCAGAACCTTGGAAGTGGTTTGTCAGCACCATACACATGCTGCAGGGTTTCTCCCTATAATGCTAACAGTCCAATTCCTGTATCACTATTGTCTTTCTTTCCAAACTGTCAAACTGACATTAATCCAAACTTACTATCTCACTCAAAGGTCAAGAAAGCCATGTCTCTGATTGGTCGTAATCATGTGAAGCTCTCAGGGTGTTACCTAAAAGACGTTTATAAAGAATTGTGACAGATAGTGCAATATTCTCAGTTATTTAATGCAGTACATTCATTTCTAACAAAAAAACTTTGGTATTTTTTTATTTGTGGACTTTTGTTGTAATACTAAGTAAAACATAGAAGTGAAATATTTATCAATATATTTCCATGTATTCCATGAAATAAGAACTAAATTTTCTCCCACATTAACCTGACACACACTATATAACTGGAACACTGTTTAAAGCGACATTAAACATCACACTCACTCCTCACTCCTCACTCACTCACTCACTCATGCACTCATGCACTCACTCACTCATGCACTCATGCACTCACTCACGTATTCACACACTCACTCACTCACTCACTCACTCACTGGTGATCACTGACCTATTTACTCTCCTTCAAGAATCACCAAACATGACACTCATCCAGTTGAAACTTACACTCCATTTAATCGCCTGGGTCATGTGACAAGGCTGGGTCATGTGACTAAGCATGTCATCTGAAGTCTGCAGCATCCTCTTGGAGATGTATGAATATGGTTATCTATTTATGACACACCCTCCTCCTGGGGTTTAGAAGTGTGTGGGATTCATTCAGAAATTATGCTTCATACTTGTGTTGCAGTCCCAAACATCAATTAATCACCAATCAGCCGTTAACTTCCAATACCCCATAGAACACCCATTTAACATCAGCCATTAACTTCCAATACCCCATAGAACACCCATTTAACATCAGCCATTAACTTCCAATACCCCATAGAACACCCATTTAACATCAGCCATTAACTTCCAATACCCCATAGAACACCCATTTAGCAACATCCGTTAACTTCCAATTTTCCACAGAACACCCATTTAACATCAGCCATTAACTTCCAATATTCCACAGACCACCCATTTAACACCAGCCATTAACTTCCAATATTCCATGGAACACCCATTTAGCAACATCTGTTATCTACCAATATTCCATCAGCCATCAAAGCATCCCACTCTTGCTTGCTAATACACCTTGAACCCAATACCACTGTACGTCACACATTAAAAAATGTAACCCTTACCCCTGCTATTACCATTCAAAGCACTTTTTTGAAAAATACCCATGGTAAAATAACATCTAGTCTCATTCTCTACTCCTCTACACCATAAATACCCCTACACCCAGTTACCTGTGATATTGTGAAGTTTTGCAGATGTACATCCATATGCCCACCCTGCATCAATATACTTGCACTACCTCGCCAGCCAAACCCTCTGTCCTGAGGGTATGCCACTGTTCAGTCTTTGTGTGTGAAACTACCCTTACAAAGAACCTGTCTAAGTCCCCCAACCAGCCTCAAGTGGTCAGACCTGGCCAAGGCTTCATAAACCCTCAACATTGAGGGTTTAATGTTGAGTCAATGACACATGGTTTTGAAGTTTCTTTCTATGCATCAGTCCCTTCACACCCTGTGCAGTTCCCACTGAATACCTTTTCCTGTTTGATTGTCATGTATTTCCCTGTTAACCAGATTAAGTTCAATAAAATGTACAGCTTACATTATACAATAGTTGGGGGATTTGCTGGATATATAGAGTTAATTAATGAGCTTAGGTGTTGTTAGTTCTCATTTCGTGATCAAAACAGATTTAGATTGACATGGCTTTTTAACTCAACCATCCTGAAAATGTTAATCTGGTAAATTCCAAATCTGACTAACAGTAAAGGATCATTAAGTTTGTTTAAAGGTATAGCACAATTCCAGGTATAGCACGATGGCTGGAAGTAACTGAGCCTTGACTTGGCAAACCAGTAGTAGATAGTGTTAGCAACAATACACGATGTTGGTGTGTGATGACAAACATGGCCACACGTTGTATCCAACCACGCCCCATGTAATCTGTAGATTATTGTGCTGATTTGTGGCCTTTGTGCATGTTAGAAATCTATGATTGTGGATTCGAAACCAGGTTTGCCCTGATTATGTTTCTAGGTTTGTCAGCACCATACCCGTGCTCGTGGGTTTCACCAAAGTTGTAAATGCCTTGAGATATGCATCACTTTGGGCTTTCCTTCCACGTTAAGCTGACATGGCATGATATGACTAGAATACTGTTTAAAGTGGCGTTTCACTCACTCACTCACTAATCATTCAGTCAATCAATCACTCATTAGCCTTGTTTCATTACAGACAATACAACTTTGGAGAAGGTGATCTACTCTTGATCATGTTGCAGGAATGGTTTTAGTGGAAATAATTCAACACAAAACGTTGTAATAATAATAATAATAATAATAATATTAATAATGATAATGATGAGTCCATTTGTATGGCGCCAAACTCCATACCAGCTCGTGTGCTCATGGCCCTTACATTATTACCCCAGTCAATGGATCAGTGATGCTCGATTTTCATTCTCAGCTCCCTGGGGAGTATACAACCCAAGCTGCCTTTGAGGCGCTAGAAGCTTAACAGCCACATTACCATCTCATCCTGCCAGGTACCCACTCACTGCTGGGTGAACAGAGGCACATTGCGAACAAAGTCACTTGCCAAAGGAGACACCACATGTGGTACATGTGCTTCAGTGTTTGACAGGACCGAAGCCCTAGAAACTCTCAGGAGTCAAGCTACTTAACATTGTCACCCATCCAACTACTCTCCGAGACCGACGTTGCTAAATTTCACCTGATTAGTGATCTGTGCACTGTGCACAGGACCACGTGCCTTCATCTCACTAACCTACTAATGAGTGTAATGTTGAAAGACCAATTATTCCAGCAGAACTATACATTTATAAAAGCTGATTTTATGATTGGTAAGTCCAACTTGATGAAGCTTTCAAGGTCTGTACTAACGAGGTCCATGTGTTTTGTCTACGTGGTTCCAACAGACAGAGATGAGTGTCAGATTTTCATAGTCTATGGAGTTAATTATTATCCAAAGTTATTAAATGTTATCAAGATCAGATGATCTACCCATGCTGGAATAATCCTTGTGAAACTGACATAGAAGATAGACGTGAGCGTGATGGCAATCGGAATGAGAGATGTGTAACTGTCTCTGCCCTGTCATCCCGGGCCACGGAAGCCATGACACCATGGCGGACCAGTCTGACGTAACCCTGCATGCGTTACACATAATCCCTATCTATGTTGGATGTACTCTGTGGTATGAGAAGTGGTCAAGCCTGATTATGTTCCGAAATTAATCTGCATCCCTGCCAAGCTGCCACCTATTATGGCAGCTTGATGAAATATGGCATAGTCCTCATGCAATAATGCCTGGGGTGTCTTACCTGATGAGGCGAAAGTTGGATATGGAGACAGCTTGTATGAATTGTCTCATTTGAAAGGGCACTGCATAAGTCTAGGAAAAGATGAAACAATCTAAGAAGTGTTCAATATGTCATTTAATGTTTTAACGATTCAGATAATTATTCTTTTTGTACAAATCCCAAAGAATTTTTTTTTTTAACATTGTTTTGTGATATATGTTTGGCTTCTTTTTTTTTTTATGTTGAAACGTCCCTGAATAGATGAAATATCATATACTGACACATTTTCACCTTTTTTCAAATCGGTTAAAAATTATGGTAGGTAACACTCTGAAGAAATATGAATGTTTGATTGTGTTTTGAGAATTTATTTTTCTGTAAGCCTTTTGAGAGAAACATGTACCACAGACAGGCCAATTTAAGTGTATATGATGATAAAATATACCAGTTCACAAAAGTATTTTTATTTGTTTGTGGACTAGTGTTGTAATGCTAAATAAAACATAGAAGTGAAATATTTATCAATATATTTCCATGTATTCCATGAAATAAGAACTAAATTTTCTCCCACATTAACCTGACACACACTATATAGCTGGAATACTGTTTAAAGCGACGTTAAACATCACTCACTCACTCACTCACTCACTCACTCACTCACCCACCCACCCAAATCCCACTCACTCACTTACCCAAAACCCACTCACTCACTCACTCACTCACTCACTCACTCACCAAAATCCCACTCATTCACTCACACACTCCCTACTCATTCATTCACTCACTCACTCACTCACTCTCCCACCCAAATTCCACTCATTCACTCACTCACTCACCCAAATCCCAATCACTCACTCACTCACTCACTCACTCACTCACTCACTCACTCACTCAGGCCTAAATACCAGAAACTAATCCATTATTAATATTGGTAATGTACATCATAGCTTGGAAAGGAAAAGTTATTACAATTATCTGAGATCTTTCAGTGTTTCTTTCCTAAGTTGGTTGTTGCATGTGCCCAGGTTGTGGGACAGAGCATGTTGTACAGTCAACACAAGGTGATTGCCCATGGCCTGCACAGTAATTAAAGTAATGGAGCACTCTACTGTCTGCATTGTACAAGCATTGATTCACTCAGGGTTCATTCATACAGTGTGTTTTGTATGACTCACGCTGTTAATAATTGATACAAAAATTGGATACCCATAATAAACATTGACGAAAAACGAGGTGGAATTAAAGCCTCTGTGGTTTTCTTTAATGAAATACTGCCAAGAGTATTTTTTTATTTTGTCTTTTTAAATATTATTTATATATATAATTAGTTATTTCAGTTTTAAGTTAAAATACCAGAGTAACAGAAACGCATGAAATTATTTACAAGCAATGAGCAGATTTTTCCAGTATACAAATCATGTTTGTCTGTTTTTGAATTAGCATCAGTTTATTTATTTTGGACCAGGTGTTTGATGAACAGTTTCATGTTAAAGAGATTCGGATAATTTTGCATAGAGCAACAGTGGAAGCTTTTCAGTGTAATAGTGAACATGATTTCTTTTGATAAGTGTACGACCTTGAGATTGTACTCAACGAAATATGGAGGTATAAATGAACTGAGTGAACATTCAAACTGGCGACCTAAAAAAATATTTATCTTCTAAAGCATATTTACTGAATGAAATGGTCACAGTTGAATTCATTCCGAGCCAGCTTAGGCTATTTGAAGTGTACCTGTCAACCCTATGTGACAATGGACTGACCCACTCTCAGGTAGGGAGTATCAATGAAGTAGAGAGTGGTATGTCCACGGACGACCCGGCAGTCACAGCACAATATCATGGACACGACCGGCAAAGACGGAGCTCCTACACACTCGTAAAGCTAGACCATGAGAGATTATAGGACATAATTTGACCCTCCGCGCTGGACGACAGTTTACACACTTGGAACGTGTTGAGAGTTTGTACCTGTGTTTTACCTGTGCTTTACCTGTGGTTACCTGGACGTTGACTCGTTAGTGGTTGTCACTGACATGACTCTTCACCATGGCTGATGTGTGTTTTTATATCAAATCGCTGTCACTCCTCTGTGGCAGTGAAGATGGAGGAAAATGGACATTGCAGGTACGCCACATCTTTTTACTTTAAACAAACTTTTCTTTCGTGGCCGTGGGGAATGTGCCCCTGTGCAGGGGGAGTTTTTGTAGGCTTGACAATCATTCCCTGCAGTCTTCATAGCAAGGAGCTGAGCACAGCACATAACTCAGGGCTGAAATCTTTATAAATATGCAACTCGCTTGTGCCTCAATCAAAGCAAACAGTTTTTACTCGTCCACACTTGCCGAAAACTTCAAAAGATTTCTTGAAAGGAATATGAATTTCAGATTCCGAAAGTCGCAGCAACTGACTATAAAGATGATCCATATTGAATTTTAATGTGAAATTGTTCGCCATGGTTACTTAGGATTCAGTAGATGCCACTGGTATTAAAAGTCAGGGTCTGTTGGACACTACTATAAACTGCATGACTTGCTAAAATTTGGAGAGAAATTGTGTTTGGATGAATATCAAATATGACTTGGTCCCTTATGCCTAAACTTAAACTGCTTATAATGTTAGGAATGGCTTAAAATAAGCATAATATACTCCAAAAAAAGTTAGGGATCATAAATATATGGAGGGATATTGCACATGATATTGTGCGTTCAAACCTCACTACAAAAAATATTCCCCAAAATATTCATGATGCCTAACTTTTTTTGTTCAGTATATATGATCTAGATCATATAGATTTATTAGATTTTATTTAGAAATCTTTACATTTGCTGCAGTGTTGATCGAGATGTAAGATAAATTAGCATGTTTTTATGATTATTGATAGCTTCATCAATCATGTTGATATTCTCTTTATCCATCTGACCCAATTTCATGTTACAAGAAAAGACTTACCAGTCTTAGGCTCATGTCAATTTGTTTTACAGATAAAAGTTTATATTTTTAGGACTATTTCATATTTCTAAAGGTTTTATCAGGCAACATCAGATTATTAGAACAGTATGGTGTTTCAACAGTGACATAATGAAGCCCAAATGTGAAGATGAAGGCATTGCCGTCTGCTGCTGAATTACATGTAATAAGTTTTGATTGATGAAGGGATGTAGCATGCGGAAAAACCCATGTGTGGACAGAGCAGCTTTATTGAATAGCTTACATTAACTATAAATACAGGACAAAGAGCTTTTCATTTAAATTCTGAAACTGACGCAGACGCTACTCATTTTTCTCATCAACCTAATGACACAGATTCGAAGGGCGATTTTGTCATCAATTTCACTCTCCAGGAACAGAGTATCAGGTGTCTGGCTTGAAGCAGTGTTTTAAGGCTGCAGTAGAAAATTGTCTCGCATTGATCCCAGGGTTGATTTAATGTGTGGTTGCCTCTTCCCCCACGAGTGAGACATTCATCAGGGATGTGCTTGTTGAGATGTCATTCTTGGGGACACCAGCGCTCAGGTGAGCTGTGACGTTTTGTGTCGTATTGTCTTGGGATTACCCTCGCCTTTGATGGAATTTAGCGAAAACTCTTTGGCACAAATTAAAGAAAAATAGAGTCAGTGATGACCGTTTATCGAACTTCTCGCTTCTTTGATGTAAATAGTTGAAAAGATTTGGATTTGTAACATTGTTTCTTATTGGCATCGGGTGTCGGTTGTCTGTAATAAATACACACACAGCTTGGTGGGTGATATGAACCATACAGCCCGGCGGTAACAATTTACTAGCAAGTTCAAAGGACAATGTTGAGGTGGAATAGCATTGGTTGTTGCAGATAGTATTGTGTCTGGTAGTTATTGATGTAGGATTAATCTATGCTGAAAGTTTGAAATGTTAATGATTGATGGCCTAATGTGTTAGTTTAAAATGTTTCAGAGTAAGAGCTTATGTTATATGTACCAGATGATATACTTTAACACAGTCTAAAATTCATCAATAATGAAAATGTATATGTTTTGAATAGGTTTGGTAAAATACCTTCTCAGAGGGTTTCAATTTATATAGGTTGTTAATTATGACAAAAAGCCGTTTCTAGCTTTGAATATAATTATTGGTTGATTTGATTATTTGATTGATAACCGATGTTGTCTGAAACGGTTGTTTAATCAGGATAATATCGGTCAGTTGTAGAAAACATGTTCCTGACCTTATCACAATATTCATTCAGATTATTAAATGACAAGATTAATATTGTAGTCTTTCTGAATGCCTGATGGTGTGTGAACCATACAGGAACTTCTGCACCTCCTCAGTATCCCATGCTCTCAGCCTCTGGTAGGCCTGAAGCAGGGACCCCTTTCACAGAGTTATCTTTGCACTGTGACAGTCAGTGTTACAGTTGTTGTCGGCTCAAGATTTTGTTGGGTTAAGAAAATATTTAGAAATATAGCGGTTAGTTTTTGGATTTTGGCGGCAGATGTAGTACCTATCTTTGTAGTCATTTTTGTAGAAACTTATGCCCACATGGGCGTAGTGACTGGAAAGACGTGACGATTGGAGTTAAGAAGATTGTTTTAGCGCTATGACTGTTGTAAGTCAATGTTAAACTATTGGAATAAGATCTTCTTAGGTCAAAAGTAACTTTGTGTAAGGTGCTCGATTATTTACAAGCTGTCATGACATGTCTGGAATATCCCAGACTGTGGAATTAAACAACTTCCACTCGCTCATTCTTGAATTGGGTGTAGTAGGTGTAACAAGGCCCCCTCGAGCACCTCCCAAGCAATTTGTTCGTCTCAAGATTGTCAGTAATAGATCAGTTATACCTAGAGGCAGCACCTCCAGAACACTTGGCCATAATAACCCATGATTACGCTGAGGAACACAGAGTGGACATTGTCCACCCACCACCTCGTCCTCAGTCCACAACGAGGTGTGTCCAGGGGCACTTCCTGGCCCGTCCTATTGTCCTCGTCCAAGTATGTTCAGGAGACTTGGAAGGTAGCTCATCACGACCCCAGTCTTTTGATGGAGTCATTGTGATTGTTCAACTGGACACAGGCTGGTGTCATGATCTCTTTTGTCCTCCAGTAGGGCTGAGGTTCATCATCGTCTCATCCTAATCCCTGCAACTGTTGTTTGTCTCTTGACCAACTTCATTGACCACTGATTTAATGTGGATTTGTGGCTCCCTTGGTGAGATTCAAGTCTTAATCTTTTATGGAGTAGCACAGTCACAAATATTGACTGTCCTGGCATGTCCAGAATGGAGTTGAATCCTGGGTTTATCCTTCAAAGTTGATTAACTCCAAATGTCTCATTTATGTCTTTTGAGGAAATATATTTGATTTAGACTTGTATTGAGTATTAAAGTCTTTCACAGCCTCGTAGGTTTGATAGGCAGAAGGTAGGAAACCCCATGGGTAACCTTCCTGGCCCTGCTGCTCGTCATCAAGGAAGATTAAGGCACAACATATCATTTTCAGAAACTCTTTTATACAATATTTTAATGTTAAGATCACCGTGAAGTAAATATACTACTCAAAAGAAGTTGAAGAACACCCGATGGTTTCATATGACTACAACTAATGGTTAAGGCTGTGACTGATTACCTGTAGTCATATGAACAGATTGGCTGTTTTTTAACTTCTTTTGAGTTGTATATAATCTTGCATTTGACCTTTTTTTTTTAAAGTAAAATATATCATGCATGCAAATAATTAAGACCATGTAGGCATTAGGTAGATATAACCATGTACAGAAGTAATGTTAACTAACATATTACTATTCATTGATGACTATGGTTTTACATGACAGAATATACAAAAAGTATTTATTTTAGTAAGGATAAAAAAATATATTAGAAGGACATTAAGGTTTCATATCGAGTGGAATCATTTATGAACTTCAATCTTGTAGACAAACTCAATTTTCTTCTAATTATATGAAGTATGAAACATCAAAGGACAAAAGTAATTTAAAAGTTATCGAACTAACGGAACATATCCATGCCGAGACAGGGGTATCGTGTGTTCAGGCCAGACTTCTTACAGGAGAATTCAACAGGGGATCCGAGACCTGGGGTCCAAGGTTAGGGATTAGGGGATTGGGAGAGAGATAGAGAGTGTTGACAGGAGTACCTGGCTATTGTCCTCCCTCCCACAGCTATTGAGGAGGGCAGGGGTTTGTTCTGCATCTTTGTTCTGAAGCATGACATGATAACGAAACTCTCCACCTTGCAGGGGATACCATGTCCCCTGGGGGTAGTACTCTGATGTGTCTCAGTCTATGGGTTGAGGTATTCAAGTGGGGACACTGTTTCATTTTATGGTCTACGACAATAGTTTTGTAAGTTTATAGAATGTGTCTGAGTAGCTGACCAGATTAACAACTATTGCTCTAGCAGGGGTAATGTGATGACCTCTAGAGGTCAAGTTTTTTGCATGTTCGGAACATGGGTCTTCCAGTTGTCTAAACTAAAGGCTTGCTAAAGGCATTAATTCACTGTGTAGAGTGCACCTATAGGTGTGTCTGTATCCTGTGATCGTGAAGTTTGAATCCCGGTTTGCCCTGATTATGTCTCTTGGTTTGTCAGCACAGAACTTGTGCTGTTGGTGTAACCAGTTGGTGTAACCAACATGGTAAACGTCTGAGACAGGCATTATTGATGGCCTTTCCCCCCACATTAAGCTGACACTCTGTGCTAAACTGGGATACTGCTAAAACAGCATTAAACCCAACTCACTCACTCACTGTTTTGCATGGGTTTCATGTGTGTTCAAGAATCAAGTGAGAATCAAGAAATGTATTGTACAACACACCAAGGGCAGAGTACAACCCGGCTACATTTGGAAGTAAAAATATAATTGCAATCATGAAAGGTAAATATACATATAATGTACATTATGCATAAAGATATTAAATATTATTATACAAAATATATATACGATCTAACATTGTCTAAAAGATGGGGTATTTTTATAAACGTGTCCAAGAGAATTTTTGTAACATATTTTGCTTATTCTGAGCAAGGATTTAAGAGAATTGTGACAATTTTGTTATCATTTTGACAGTCTGATAAATCTAGTGTCTGGATGAATGATGAATGGTATTCAAAGCAATGAGAGAATAAGAGCGCAGCTTCATTTTAAAGATTTCATTTCAAGATTTAAAGTGTGATTGATTCAGTAATTGGTTGTGAACACTCACTCACTCACTCACTCACTCACTCACTCACTCACTCACTCACTCACTCACTCACTCACTCACTCTGTATCACGTTCATCAACATGAATGTTAACTAGAAACCAAGGCCACATCTTTATATTTTTCTGGTGTGGTGTTACTGCTTTGTGAACTCACTGAGGATCAACATGTCTACATGTTTGGCCTGCTTGGAATTTGTCACACCAGCACTTGTCTGTTATTTGAGACGATTTTTTTAATGAAAATCTGAAACTATCTCCATGGTAACTGTCTCCCAATTATCCAAGAACATGCTGTATCAGCAGGTTTGAGAAAGAGGCAGTGTTTGTGCACGTGTTCAGTTGCCTTGCCTCGCCTGGCTCCACAAGTTGGCCAGTGTCATGACAGTTCACGATAATGATACACTGCACTGGTGGTCAGCATACAAAACACCCGATCCTGTCCAATCCACTGTTGTCATGTTCCCCATCTGTCAGGTGTTTGTCAGTCTACAGTGTCCCCATCATGTTCATGAAGAGATCCGGATATCCTCATCTGTGTGTTATACCCGGGTTTACATGTACACCGATTCAAAGACAAAAATTAATCATGTACTCCAAACTAAAACGCATTCAGTTAACAATTAAAATGTCATGCAAATATTCTTAAATTGAACACGTACAACTTCTCTAAGCCAATTGAAAAACGCTAAAATTGTTAAACAGGTACATTGTTTGTGAGGTTTGGTCAGGTTGTGCTTAATAATGTATTTTATATGCCACTTTGCTCATTCCAGTTTCAATTATAAAGATGGATCTTGCTTTATTTAGATAAGGAGCGGTGGGGTAGCCTCGTGGTTAAAGCGTTCTTATGTCATGCCGAAGACCTGGGTTTGATTCCCACATGGGATAATTTTTGAAGCACAGTTCTGGTGTGTCTCTCCCTTCTTATACTTCCAATATGATAGATTGATCTGCCAAGAAGGAAAAAATATGCCTCAGTCATAGGGTGTGAAACTGATATATGACATGGGACGCTGTGATCGGCATCATAAATTTAACTAAGGCTCTAAAAGTTGAAGAACATGCTGTGTCATGTGTTACACTACGTGGTCCAAGCCATCACACAAGTATGACCTTCCTGTAATGTTAGAGAGCAACCAGTTGATTATTATTTGGGGGGTTGGGGGAGGAGATCAAGCCCCTGTTGTAGTAAAGACAAATTACATATAACATGCATTGTAGGAACAAAAATAATGTGGGTATGTGTCTTAACTTCTGAGTGAGTGAGTGAGTGAGTGAGTAAGTGAGTGAGTTGGGTTTAACGCCGCTTTTAACAGTATTCCAGTTATATCACGGCGTGTCAGCTGAATGTTGGAGGAAAGCCCGAAGTGATGCAGGTCTCAGACGTTTACCACTTCGGTGAAACCCACGAGCACGGGTATGGTGCTGACAAACCTAGAAACATAATCAGGGCAAACCCACAATCATAGGTTTGTGGCGTGCCCGAGGGACGCAACCCCCTCCTAGCTTCTGAGATTTGCTGACCTGTGACCTGACCATCCTGTGCAGAAGATTTTATAAGAGTCCAATGAATACATTAGTTATTGTTATTTATTTAAGAAATGAATAATTGAGCACTTGTTCATGTTGAACAAATTAATTGAGCTCCTTATCCTTAAAAAAACTGATGATCTCAAACCAAAATCCCCCCTGAGAATCAAATGGTTTCTCCTTTAGACCCAGCCTCCCATTCTAGAGGATTGTATAAAATAAACCTTTATTGTGTAACACCAGCAAATTTAAGATGAATAAATTCTAAATTGAGACTTAAGTGTGTTGATTTATTGAAGTGACACACTTTTAGACACATTTAATTATCCCCCAGTGCAAATAGTCCATTACATGGCTGTTAAAAGCTGGATATTTACATAACTCAGGGCAGGTTCTGGTACAAGTTCTGTAATAAATTCTGTTCTGTTGGACATACGTGTCATTGCTGAAGCTGGTGAGTGACACTTTGAATATGAGAAACGGTTTCCGCCCTTCTACTGGGTTTATGTACCTTGGCTGAGTATATTAAATGTTATAGTACTCTTAAACTGCAGGAGGAAGCCTGACTGCTGGTGTGGGTCATTCCCATCTATAAAACCTCTGCTATTTAAGTCCTGTCTTAATTTGACTTAATAAATTAAAATATGTGTGTTGGTCCCATGTAGTCGGTCTCACAGTCCCCGAACCACACTATTTCCCCTTCCACCAGCCCTTACTATAATGCTATAACTCTAAATGAAGCAAGTCTACATCTTCCACATACACAGGCTCTGAATCTCCAATCTCACTCAATCTCTCAATTAACATGATTAGGTGCCTCACTCTGGCAAGTGTGGGTTCGAATCCCAGATGGGACTCAACCCCCAAAAGTACGAGAATCTGTACTTTACTAAGAAAGTGTTATCCGAAATATAACATTTGTTAAATTTACATGAAGTTGCTTGTTTCTATCCAAAATATATCTTTTCAGAGACTATGCATTAGTCTAAGGTCCCTTTCTGAATGTCTGACTGAGGAATGGGTCTGACTATTTGAACTGGTATAAAATACTAGTGTTGGTGCTGTTTAATTGTGCTATCTGGTCATATTGTGAAAACTCTGTTTCCATTTTTTAAGGAAGTGCTTTGGTTAAACATTTCATTTAAAAATATTTTAATGGATATACATTTAAGTTACTGATTAAAATCTCTGGGGTTAGATTCTGGGTTAGAATTGG
Source organism: Haliotis rufescens (assembly GCF_023055435.1). Classification (NCBI taxonomy): domain Eukaryota; kingdom Metazoa; phylum Mollusca; class Gastropoda; order Lepetellida; family Haliotidae; genus Haliotis; species Haliotis rufescens. The sequence goes on along the minus strand of NW_025964361.1, from coordinate 32,691,997 downwards.
TCCCCAGCATAAGAGGTGACTACATGGATCAGGTGGTCAGACTTGGGGAGTTGGTTGATGGTATGTCATCGTACCCCAATGGCGCGGATCATTCACAAAATCAATCACTGGGTTATATTAATACGGACTGCCATCATATAGCTGTAATATTGCTGCGTGTTGTGTTAAACAACAAACTGAATGATTCATAAGTGATGTTTTATTATGACAGTTAATCAGAAATGCTGTTTAAGACATTAAACATAACTTGTATAGATTTCATATTGAATCATGGTACCTGGTGATAAGAATTATTTTGGTAAGAATTTCATTGACAAGTGTATTAAAGGCTGTACATTTCAGTCATAAAAATTAAAAAGTCATTTTTAATTTTGTCAATTATATCAGAATTGTTGTTTTGTATTTTAAAAAGTAGCATATTGTGATTTTCTTAACCATTAATAGATCTATGTATATGTATAAATGATAAAGGCGTTATCTGTTGCAAAGAGAAGGATTTCGAAAATAATCCTTCAAGGAGTTGGTGACAGGACCATCTTGTAAATATTTTTTGACACAGAAACACGATTAGAGAGAGATGCGTGATGACTTAAGCTATTTGTGGACATTAATACCATGTGCTTGAGATTGAGGCAAGTACTCGAAGATCCATGTGGTTTGAGTGAGGTCATGGCAAAGTCTACAGAGAGAATCCTGTTCCTATCTCGCAACATGGCCAGTCTCACAAGAACTCTGCACTTCCGCACGTACACAGGGACAATTACACACCAGCTGATCCCAACAACAGAAGACATGCCCTGTTGGATTATATATATATCTCCTTCAATCTAGGTTTAGTGAAAGGTGTGTTGTAAATATTGAGACAGAAATAAGATATAAGTGTTTAGACATATGTCGGTTAAAGGTTAGTGTGGAGTATATCATTCATCGTTGATATACTTATATAATAGTGAGTGAGTGAGTGAGTTGGGTTTAACGCCACTTTTAACAGTATTCCAGTTATATCGTGACGGGTCAGCTTAATGTGGGAGGAAAGCCCGAAGTGATGCAGGTCTCAGATGTTTACCACTTCGGTGAAACCCACGAGCACGGGTATGGTGCTGACAAACCTAGAAACATAATTGGGGCAATACGGGATTCGAACCCACAATCATAGGTTTCTGGCGTGCCCAAGAGATGCAACTCTGCACAGCGAATGGCGGCGCTTTAGACGATTGGGCCACCCATGCCCCCTTCTTATATAATAGTTAAGGCAATTAAAGATGTTATCAAGCAAAATATGTTTTAATTTTGACAATATGTATACACGATGTACATGGAGGTTTAAGGAAAGGAAAACAAGTCTGAAGTGAAGTACCGGGTAGTACTGGTATTGAATAATGAGTGTCCTGTTTTACAAATTAAAATGCAGATTTCCTATATATATTTTAATTTTTAATTTGGATATAGTGCTCAACATTTGCAAGGAATTTTTATTATTTTAAATTGATAATTTTATTCACCGACCTCATACATCAGTGTATTATCTTTTTCCCCCACACCAATGATCTATAAATTCTGGCTGAAATTTCTGGCCTAAACATGTTTCTGATGAAATAATCATCCCTATCACACATTGAGTGGTATGACATTGGGATGACATGAAATGAGGAACAAACTGTATTTACAGAGCTAGTAACACGGACATAAACCAGATCTCACGTTACAAACTCTATAAATGCGATCCACTTCACATACATGTAACTGAGTCAGGATGCCTACACAAGGGGACGTAGCCATAACATGCTATCATAACTAGTTGTACACACTCACAACAAAGTTACCTTGCTGTCCACATTACATCACTGGTTGCCTACCTAGCGGTGGAGACGGCCGAGTACGTTGTGACGAGATATTGTAGCTACGCAGATATTTGACTTCGAAATTGAGTATCCCTACTTTTCAAGTACTCTTTGTTCAATTTGAAGTGCGGGAAATAAAAATATCTTTAAGATTATCGGGCTCGTGTGAAATATTTTTGGATTATGTTAAGACTGGTTTCTACGATTTTTGAAATGGCAGGTAGCACGCCTGCAATCTGAGTAATGTATTGGAGAGTGGTGTAGGCAGGAAAAGACACTTATCTGACTTGCGCTGTAGTGGGGTGGAGTTAATATTGTATCATTAAATAGTTGATGTTCGTCTTTGATAATTTGATATCATATTCTGTTATTGATTTGTATATTTGTATATACCTTAAAATAAGACCTAATATTAAGTACTACAGGATTTGCTTTTTATGTTAAGATTTAATTTTTGTCAGTGAGGTCCAGGAAGATGTAAATGATGATAAATGGGAATATTTTGTATGAAAATGCATTCAGTGCTGATTGGTAATAAATTATGTGATGAAAACACAATGTATGTCACTAATGAAAACATTAAGGCTTGTTCCATTCAGCAATGTTAATGATACAGCTCTAGTAAGTCTGCGATAGAGTTTTGTAGTTAAGTTAAGATAACGCTTACGATTGCTTTTTGAAGAAGAGTCTGGCCCACCTGGATGACTCATAGAAGCTATGCACTTTGAGAGTGGAGTTGGCCTACCACAATTATTCAATCCATTTGACTGTTTACAATTCTGACAAACAGAATTGATAGTTTACGTTCAGGGTTTTATTTCTGCTTGAACGTTGGTGATTCTGATCGGGGTTTTTTTTGCTTTTATTTCAATTACTGTCAACCTGGTGAAATCAAGAGAAAAATGAAAGACAAGTCAAAGATTTATATCTCTTTCTGTAATGAAATTCTTTTAAAAAGTCATTTCTGAAATTTAGTTAATGGATTTAGCAGAAAGAATAAAGTCTTCTCAAGATCAATTTTTTTCCTCATTGTGGAATTTTAGATCTGCTGATTTCTGCAGCAACCAAATAGAAATGAAAAAACATCTTAGCATTTGTTTTGATTTTTAAAATAAAAATATCAGAAATTTGATTGTGAAACTTCAGGTAAAACCTTAGTTATTACAGCGTCATGAGGAATGACGTTAGTTTCCCTGTTAATAAACATGTTTGCTGTGTACGACATACTGTCCACCCGCCATCGGTGACTCTGACTCTGACATGTGCAGTAGAGATCTATAAGAAGGTGTTTTGTGAGAAGCATGCCTCCTCCGACACCTGGCCACAGTAAATAGCCTCCCTCCTACCTAGATATATTGATTCCTAACAAGACCATATGTCCACCTGGCCATAGACTCAGTTCGTTAGCCGCCCACCTCACCCAGGTGTTTCTTTCCATGCTTTCACAAACATTCCTCCATTTTCAGGGCTTTATTCCCAAATGATAAGCCTTTTTAGAAAATCATGAACTCTGTCAGTTTATTAATTTGTATTTATTTTGTCATCGATGTGCCAAACTTCAGCCTTGTCACGTTTCATCAACCACCCTCCCATAAGCCACATGTTCCAGTTATTGAAGTATCAAACGTGTTTGTCAGGAAACTGTCTTAGTGTTTATTAATATTGAGGTTCATAGCCTGCCCAGGGGGCAGGAGAAGGTGCTCATTTTATTAAGCCATGAAACTTACGTTCTTTATATTGTTTGTACCTAGGGCTGGGACGTGTAACTCGGGTACTCGGGTACTCGGGTGGGTCCTGAATAGGACCCGGGTACCCACTGGACTACCTGTGACTGGGGCTGGGACGGGTAACTCGGGTACTCGGGTGGGCCCTGAGTAGGACCCGGGTACCCACTGAACTACCTGTGACTGGGGCTGGGACGGGTAACTCAGGTACTCGGGTCGGCTGGGACGGGTAACTCAGGTACTCGGGTCGGGTGGGTCCTGAGTAGGACCCGGGTACCCACTGGACTACCTGTGACTGGGGCTGGGACGGGTAACTCAGGTACTCGGGTGGGCCCTGAGTAGGACCCGGGTACCCACTGGACTACCTGTGACTGGGGCTGGGACGGGTAACTCGGGTACTCGGGTGGGCCCTGAGTACGACCCGGGTACCCACTGAACTACCTGTGACTGGGGCTGGGACGGGTAACTCAGGTACTCGGGTCGGCTGGGACGGGTAACTCAGGTACTCGGGTCGGGTGGGTCCTGAGTAGGACCCGGGTACCCACTGGACTACCTGTGACTGGGGCTGGGACGGGTAACTCGGGTACTCGGGTGGGCCCTGAGTAGGACCGGGTACCCACTGAACTACCTGTGACTGGGGCTGGGATGGGTAACTCAGGTACCAAAATAATAAATTGATCAAGAAATTGAAAATGATAAGGTTTCTAGATCTTATAAGATTTACAACGCTATTCTGATATTCAAATGGAGGTATATTTTAAATCTCGTCTTAAGATTGAATTAAAAGTTATTCTTTACAGTGTATCAATGACACAGTCTTTAATCACACTGTGATAATTTGATAAATTTTACAGATATATACCATTATAATTCATTCCCAATAATTAAGGAACGTACTTAACCGGTATATATCTCATTGCCTCTTTTCTTAACCATTTAGGTTCAAATTTTCAGATTTACTTGATGACCTTGCCTCCTTTGTGGACATTCTGGGATACTATTTACCTAGCTGAGAAAGTAACAGCACCTTCTTTTATAACATGTTGGAGATAGTTATTAAACAAATAGTACATAATACATAGCTCCATTTCTCTGACCACCTGTATGCCGAAGCCTTGCACTTCTTGGTCCGAACTTAGATATCAAAGCCGACATCATATTTGCCCAACATATGTCAAAGAATTCAGATGATCTTGAGTAAAGAAAGAAATGTAGAAATATAACTGGTCAAAATGACACCCTTTCAACACATTGTAGTGATTCATCGCAGAAAAGACATGTTCCTATTGACACAAGGGTAGGGAGAGTTGATTTAGAGTTGGCCTTCATGTACCCTATTAACTGAATCCTGATATATGACCCTGCCTGGAATTTGTTTTTTATCCCTCTCCGGCTTATTTAGCCTTCTTCAACAGGAATGCAGATAAATTGATCGATCTTCACCTGCCATACCTTGTTGTGATTTACTCGGTCAAGCTCTTGCAAACAGTCCAAGCTTCCATCGTAGGAATTATTGTCTCTTGAATAAATTCTTCGGACATTTTACAAATACAGGTTCTGGGAATGGTGACATGTTTGTTTCAGTGTAGGAACATATATACTTGTTATGTCTTCAAAATAAACATTATCGCTGATATTGTAAGCTATTTTGAAGACATGACTCATGCATTGACTATTTGCACACTGAATAAGGTAACAGGACTGAAAATAAAACGAGGACAGTGTGGTATTTTAATACATTTTCTTACTTTTAAAAGTTCAATTGTTTAGCAAATCAGGCAGTTTTTGATACAAAAATAGGCTCCAAATATCAGCTTTTCTTAACAATCTGGAACATAATCATTTTGTAATACGGAGATCTTTGGAATGATAATTTACTTAAATTGCCTTTCTATAGAATCAGTTAAATGAAATAAATGAATTTATAAGAGTAACAGCTTACCCCCACTAAGAAACAAGGTAACCCCCACTTAGAAAGCATTGAATGATGCCCATGCTGATTACAGGTGAGTGACCACCTGCTCAGGTAGATGTGGGGGGTCAAGGGCTGGCTGTGACTCACACTGGCCCTGGGCTCGGGCTGAGACAGGGGCTGTGTCAACATGGGAGGGCGACCCCTCTCCAGGGTGATAAGAGAATCGGTTCAGATTTACTAAAATCCCAATGTAAATGTGGAAAAATGCCTTCCTCGTTAGGCAGTTCTGTGAAATAAAGAAGTATGAATCATTGGTTTACAAGTCGTATACCAAACCTTAGATTAATATGTTAATACATTTGTATTAGCCCTGTACCATGAGTGTGGAATATCTACATGTACGGTAGTTTAATAAAACCTGTATTTATGCTAAAAATAGGCAAATCCTGATTTCACGTGAATTCTATGAAGTCAGCAACCTAAAAATATATAATTCAAAGTGTAATATAAGATTTACAAAGCTATGTGTTAGTCTAAATATAATTCTAAGTGTTGTCAAATTTGATATGCAGTTATGACTGTGCTATGTTTGGAAAGGCATGACTCATACGTTTGCCAGTCATGTATTGAACAGTGCATTATTTTGTTATATAACAGAATATATTTCTAAGTGCATATTCCATATGCAGTTATAGATATGCGAAATTTTCTGGTTTTGAAACAAAAAATATGACAAAAAGAAAATACTTGTGAAAAAGTGTGCAAAAATGTGTAGGATTAAGAGTTTTGTGTGTTTATTACGTTGGAAACTGTGGGTGTTAGTTTGATTTGTTACGGGAAGAAGCTGGAATTGGATCCAGTGATCAGGTTGTGTGCCCTTGGATGTGTGGTTGTGTGCGTGGATCGTTGCTCATGTTTTCAGTCACTGGTTTGCCTGGTCCAGACTTGATTATTACCAAGCTGACAAAATAGAATATTAGAATACTCCTTACTGTTGCACACAACAACATTCACTCACTCACTCGCTCACACATTTATTCTCAGCCTGCCCTATATATATATATATGTATAATTCTTAAAAGTTAGTCATCAAGTGTTCATTCCAAGCACTGCCTAACCCCACAACATGGCTTACATATGATATTTCATATTTTTATGCTTGGTTTATGGATCCTTAAACTTTAAAAATTAAAATAAATCAGGAAAAATATAATCGGAATGACAAGGTTCTTAATACTGTCAACAGAAGAGATTGCTAAAGACAATAAAAATAATCCAAGGGATTTTTCTATGACTAATACAGATATTTTTCAAACATTACATTATATTACATTAAAATGTCATTACAAGTAACATTTTAGATTTAAAATATATATGAGGACACAAACCAGGCCAAAATTTTATTTTTTTATCACCTACTAATCCAAATCAAACTTAAAGATGCTACAAAATTCGGTGCAATGCATTAATTTAAATATTATTTGACAACATATTTTACCCATGAATAGAAAATGGTACTTATCTGAATAGTGTGGTCAGAACACAGATTTCATTGTGACATATTTAGATCACATGGTACTTTAGGTCTTCCAGTCTATGGTTAGCGCTTGCTGGCTTCCTTTAACTTGCATATCTAAAAATCAATACTTATATTTGACAGTGTTCTAATTGGCCCAACATTCTTATGTCTACAAATACAGAAAAGACCAAACTAGTTCCTTTGAAAGTAATGCATGGTTCCATGGTAGAGACAGGTGTAATTATAGGCTGTGATGTCTGTATACAATCACAGTCCTCTTGACAACCTCTTTGAGTGTGGTCTGTCAAGGGTGTGTTTCACTGTGGCATCTCATCTATGCTGTCATGTCACATATCAATATCTAGTACATTGAGACGACTGTTGTAGGCTGGTGCTTCTTGAAGTTTTTTAATCTCGACATACGAGTTGACTTCAAAGATAAATATACCACTTCATACATGTGTAAAGAGTCAACTGATTGCTGGCATGGCTTGATCGTCAGATGTGTTTGATAAGGAGGACTCAAATGGCTGTGTTTTGATGCATCATTTTTATCTTGTTTCTGGATTGGTTGTTATTCTATTCTGAAGAGTTGTGTTTGAATAATTTTGTCATGGTATGATTTGGAATGGAGCTTGAAGAAGCTATCTTTTTTCTTGACCTCTTGGTCTCTTGTATCAGATCAGTTTTTTGATTTCCTGAATTGATAATTGGTTGAAGGTTATATTGACTACACATAGAAATATGTATTTTAACAATGACCATCAATGGTAAGGTTCCTTCCTGACAACCATTTATCTACAGTTCCAACGTAGGTGCCCTTTGCAGACAAATAGTTCGTTTAAAATGGGGATTTTGTTTCTTGTGGTTTTTTTCTTAATTTCAGAAGTATTTCCATGTTGCTTTTAGCAATATGGAATGCCTGATATGGGCTTCACACATTGGACTAATGTGGTGAATCTAACCCAGGCCTTTGGCCTGACAAGTGAACGCTTTTAGCGCTGGCCTACCCCACGGCCCCTTAACAAATGCTGTCACCATGCATGTTTTTTGCTTTATAAAATCTTCTTGCTGTTTGTAATCAAGTTGTGCAACTGTGTTTTTACAATTGAATACATCTGCTTGTTTTTATATCTTTAAGACTAAATAAACCGGTATAAGACAAAGAACAATGTTAATCATCAGAATCCTTGGTATCACTTTAGCGTGGGCAGAGATTGACTGGAAGTGTAAAGTAGAAAATCGTTAAGATAAATAATGTTAATGATCACCTGTGTAAAACTGATGCAGAAATCAATAGTGATCTGTCAGTGTCAGACACAAAGCAGGAAAACACTTGTCGCATAATGTTCGCCATGTTTAGAATCCATTTTGTATTGTAGGCGTAAGACAGATGATTGCTATAACGGAGACTGATCATTGAGTGGATGCTTGGGTGTGGCCGGGGGAGCGTGTTCAGGAGAATCAGTTGATTATTTTTCATACAAATGTTTTTTTCATTTTTATATCCTATATAAACAGCAACCATTTTATGTTCATTATCATACCCAGATCTTTGATTAAAGGGGCGGTAGGGTGGCCTAGTGGTTAAAGCATTCGCTTGTCTTGCTGAAGGCCTGGGTTCGATCTCCACATGGATACAATGTGTGATGCAATTTTATGGTTTCTCCTGCTGGAATATTTCTAAGAGCAGAGTAAAACCATATTCACTCACTCACTTCACTTGTCAGAATTAGCAGAGATTTCTTATTAATTTGGAAACGGTTTTGTTGCTTTTATTATTTCTATTAAAGGTCTGCATACTTCTTAATTATGAGAAAGGTTAGAGTAACATATTGTCTCCGAAATGAAAATATTTAGGATTTTCTTTGTTCATTTGTCTTGTAATAACAGACAAGAGTATGTAGGCCGATAGCAAAAACATTTAAAAATTGGATTAAAATGGAAGCAGTATTTTTTTTTAATGGATTGATATTGAACTTGAAATAAAATTAAGTTCATCCAATGATATTTTTTAAAACATGTAGTTATGTTCATGGAAAGATCCTATTTAGAGTTCTACATCTCTGGATGACAAAGTAAAGTTATTCCCGAATCTCTGGCTTGCCCCATCGTCTCTCTGTCCTTGTAATGTACGCTATCTGTAGTCAAGTATTTTGTTTGTCCCACCTCCTCCTGGAGGGATGTTTTTTGCCCCTGTCAGGTAAAGATGTGATCATGATGTCACAGATAACAACATGAGTGGGAGATACACGTATTATACCCCAGGCAGGAGGGGGGGATTATTTCAGTCTTTCACTCATGTCACTTTTTATCGCCAAACGTGATTGTCAGGAATTTGAAAGCGTTATATTCAAATTTTGTACCAGGTGCTTTGTCATTGATATTCTTTTGAAAGACGCTTGATATTTTCAAGTTTGACCCCAAATTTGCCGTTTGCTGAATATATAATACATATCCTTAATTCAAATTTGAAATCTGTAGTGTTTCAAAAACTGAGTCAGGTAGCGGAGTATGATATTGGTAGAGACTATGGGTTGTTTAAATGTTTTTGTCGCTTTAATTTAAATATTCATTTTTTATTATATTAAAGACTTCTACAAGTAATTGACAGTATATCTTCTATGAAAATCATGTATGAGTAATTAATGTAAATTTCTTAACTAACATAACAAGAAAACTATGAATAACCATTGAGGATGACAACATGTCAGTAATTCTCTAAGGCTAAAACAATTGTCTGGAATTCTGATATGCTTGTATATGGAATATCACAAAGTTGAAATATAGGGGTCAGTGTAGTAAAGACATCCTTATACAGAAGCTTAACTTTAATGAGGGTCAGATGACAATGAGTTACCTTATCCTGGTCAACACAGCTATCTAAAGTGACCATCTCTCAAAGGGCCATGATGTCCCCTGTCAGTATAACACTGCCCCCTAATTAGCCTGTCTGCTACAACAGAATATGGAGACAAGCGTGGTATAAGTAGTGTTATAACCTAGCAAGCACCAGTACCTCCTGTGATTTGTTGGTGTATAATACACTTGCTGCCCCAACTCTCCTGACATATTGACACAGACAGGGTTAAGCATAACAACCCTATTGCATCACTCTGCCCTCAATGTGGCCCATTGGACCTGATCCCTAACTTATATAGACCAGCATACCTGGGTTATAGGGTGACATTGCATCACCCAGTGGTTGGACAACAATGTTGACCAGTGCTGTTACTGAGCTCTTGCTAAGCCTTGTAAGACTCATTGCATCATTGACCAATGGTCATAGAGTGAATCTTGTGTGGTCCCGGTTTAACACACCCCACACTTGACCATTATGTATTTTTAGGCTGAAACCACTCATGTTATCTGTAAGGCTTCTACTTGATCTCAATGTGGTGGCCGACTTATCATGTAAAGATGCTTCAAGGGCTTCTTTCATGAGGTATATTTAGAATGGTGTTACACCATGTGAATTATCTGAGCACCTTGACCAGAAAGTGGACGCTAAGACAAACGAGTGTCAGAGGGTCAAGCGGAATACGAAAGATAACATGGAGTGTGTGCATGATACTGATGTGAATGTGTACATTGTACAACATGATCTTACAGTATAGTCAGTATACACGTCCATGTTGGGGGCGTTGACAGCTCTAGACATTTGGGAGACAATCAGGGTCAAGGCCTCAGTAAAGGTTTCAAAAAATTTTATGGTGGACATTGGGAGGACATTTCCAAATTTGACGGATCTGTGACAGAAATGATGTCTGATGCAATTCCCAATTGCATACTTATTGTGACTTTATTTCCCAAACCACCATAGCTGTATTTTTGAAGGAGGTAGAGTACTGATATAATCAACAAGCATGTTCCAGAACAGAATTACATGAGCTTGTTTTAGTCACAGAAAATAAGGGGAGTCAGTTGAAGGCTTCATGCTGCTCTCCATGACATGTGCTATATATTTCAGATCGTGCCATGGAAATAGTTTGTTTATTGATCAAAAGATTGTAACGATGTAGATTACAACTTTTACATAATATGTCAGAAAATCCTATTAGAGTGTTGTCATGGATATGATATAGATTCAGGGGTTTCAAAATGATGACAACTTTTCGCCAGATAAGAAGTTCGAGTTAGGAATGTAGATGAATATGTGTGTCCAGTTACAAGATATGTCAAGTTAAGGCTGTTAATCCAGCGCCAGTATGGGACAGATAACGTTCCTGTATTTGTGAGAGCCACGAAGCATGCCAAGTGACGCCAAATCAAGTAACGTCTTACAACAGGGTCTGTTGACCAAACATAGGCTTCAAAAGATTAATTGAAGGGCTGAGATAAATCACATGAAATGCATTGGACCGAAATAATATGTGAAAATATGAGTTTGTCATGAAATCATGCAGAAAATGGGGTCGAGAAATGTAAAGCCACATTCAAATATGGATTCATGTGATTTTGAGATATTATGCATGATTGGTTACATATAAAAATGCTAATACAAAAAGATCTGGGAGTATTCACCGCAATATTGAGCAAGTTGGATGGGTACAAAATTCTTTTGAGGCGAAAAGACAAATACATTGAGGCTATCGGGGTGGAATGTTTTCAAGGCGAAAAGATCATCTTTCTTCTGTAATCCAGTCCACAGACTTCGTGAATGATGCTAATTGTAGCATATAAGTGGTTAATCCTCGTACATACTGGCCATTGTGGGTTAATGAGGAGATTATAATGGTGGTGGTAAGGTATATGATTGGCTAATTGTCCGTTGTGCCGTGGTCTGGTAACTTTGTAAGGTAGTGAGGAGATATAAGGTTGCAATTGAAGTTATTCTGTCTGAGCGGGAAATTACCGTGACTGTAAGCACTTGTTCAAACAGACTTACCTGACAAGGAGGACATTATGCTGTCTGCATTCTGTAATAGCTTGGGTGCAATCAGGGGTGTGCCCTAGTTGCTGCTCTGTTGGCCATGGCCTCATTGAACACATCCTCACAATGTCTTCTTCATCTTTGAGCAAAGTTGTCAAAGATGGGATTGTTTAAAAACTTCAAATTGTCGTTGGAGTGATAGGCAAGTTTTGGAATGAAAGACGTCTTTCAAAGAAAACAGGGTGTACATTTTGGGAACATAAATCTAATGAATTCTGGTTTAGAAAGTAGATCAGAATTTTAAATACATGTTAGCAAAACATCCCATGTCAAGATGAAGAATTTAATGTATTATTGCCGCTTCACAAAGATACAATTATCAAAGGCAAGTATGAATATGTATTATGAGTTACCGACACAGCAGATGTTTCAGTGTGGTTTTAACATGTTGATGACCTTGAAAGTATATAAGGGAAGGTGAAAATAATGTCATGTAAACAAGCATGTTAAATTGGCCTTGCATGTCAAGTTGTGGCAAACATGGATGATTTTAGATTCAAGACATGAACAATTCATATTATTTAAATTAGACGGCTTCTTTGTCAGAGCTAGTACGTGGTGATGCATGTTCTTTGTGCAAGAGCTGTTCTCTAGGTCAGGGAGCTTCCTCTCTCCTTATAATATGACAGAAGACAGGTTGTTTTTCTCATTACAGAAGATGTTTCTACAGTTAATTTCAAATTAGTGTTATCAATGCAATAAACCAACCGATAATCTTGTTATCACAATCTGATAAATATGCAAATGATTTAGCAGGAAGTACTTGTATACTCTATATATCAGTACAATGTCTGTTTGATCAATAAATTATTGACTGACGTTAGTAAAAGTTTTGATAGGGGTTCCCGATATGTGAGTTTGTGTTGACAAACATGGCTGCAAATCATTTGGTACTGTATGATAAATGGAACAGTTCACTTAACGGTTTCTACAGTTATTTCATTGAGTAAAAATACATCTTAAACATTGATTATTTTAAGAATGACATCATATGATGAAGAGATTACTACTCTCGTTAGTTTCTGTATCATAAATAGCATATATTAGGAATACAAAATATGCATTATGCTTACCAAAGGCTTGCATATAATTATTAGTTTATTCTGACTTGATCTTTATGAAGTCGAAACACATTCGGCTTCATGGTATAATAATATCGTGTATCTGTAGATTTTCTAATTATTTTGATTAAATATTTTCTCCTGTGTCGAGACAACATGCCTGTGACAGCCTTTATTGATAGAGGACTATTACGGATGTTAGACTATGAATGTTGAAACGATGATGGAGAGGATATGGCAATATTAATGGCGACAGACTTTTTGTTGACACTGGACTTAATTAGGGACAGCACGCAGAGAGTTCTTACATCACTGTGTTAGTAGTTTGGTTTGTTAGTGGGCTACAGTCAAACCAACACACATGGCTATTGTCCAAGTTCAGGGCCATTCCGTCCTCAACACTAGCCCTGAATCTGTATACATATAATGTCGGAAGGGTTAAACTATATTTGCATGACCACAAACTTTATGAAGATATGAAGTATACTTTATAATGAATATCAGATATGATCATGTTCAGTGTCACACTTTCCAGTACACTGGCCCTGAATCTGTATATCATGTGAGTCTGGTCAAACCATGAAGGAATGACCACAGTGTTTATGAGGACACTGAGGCATCCCAGCTAATTAATGCATATCACAGCCAAGTGCAATTACCACAGGGGCGTGAGTTAGGAGGAAATCTTTTGGCCTGGTTCATAACTGTAGTTTGTCATCAGGGATATAGTATGGCTCATTTTGTCACTTTGATGAATATCGCTGGAGTTTTCTCTGATTATTTTCCAGTATGAATTACAACCAGTTGCAACGAGGCGTTTGCTCCACAGAGCACTGTTGCCGTGTATAGTTTGAACACATTTCATTGAAACCGCGGGCTGAGTGTCTTGGAGATGTATATTCTGTGTCAAGTTGACAGTGATGTGTGTTCTGATGAGTTGATGTGGATTTCTACAGTGCCTTGTGTTGTCTGAGAACAGACAGTATGTCTACTTTGTATGCAGATGCGATTGAATAATTGTCTTGATCTTAGTCATATTTTATGTCCGATGCATTGGATTGGCTGAAATGTTTTGTTTCAAATCGGAAGATAAACCATCATGGGTAAGCAGCGGCTAAAATTGTTTTGATTTGTTGTTAGTAAACTTTTTTTATTGTACCTTGTTAATATTTCATTCTTTTTCTTGGGGCCCGGTGGCCCAGACGTCTAAGGCGCCGCCATTCACTGTGCAGAGTTGCATCCCTTGGGCATGCCAGAAACCTATAATGATTGTGGGTTCGAATCCCGGCTCAGCTTGATTATGTTTCTAGGTTTGTGGGCACCATACCTGTGCTCGTGGGTTTCACCAAATTGGGAAATGTCTAAGACCTGCATCACTTAGGCTTTCCTCCCACATTAAACTGACACGCCGTGATATAACTAGAATACTGTTCAAAGCGACTTTAAACCCAACTCACTCCCTCATTCTTTTTCTCCATTCCACTCAACTATCAAAACTTGTGTGAAATAAATATGATGTTATGAGCTGGATTGCTGGATGGCCTATGCTTCTAGTCTGTGCAACTTTAGCATCTCCTGCCTACTCATTGCGTGGTGTCAGCACTGATACATTCATATACCAGTAACTTTCATCCCTATTCTGCCTTTTATGACCAATGGAATCTGTTTCAGAATATAACAGAGACTGATTATTCTCTAGCATTGACATTTTATATTTAGCCATAGTCCAAGGAGTCCAGTAAGAATCGGTCCAGTAAGCTGAGCTAACACGTGTCTGTACAGAAACATGAGAATCTACTGATAGTGATGCTGAAGTCAAGTTCGGACCAGTTCAAATATACTAGTCAAAAGAAGTTAAAGATCACCCAATTCTTTCATATCACTATAGTTTACAAAGCTAATATGAAAGAATTGTGCATTCTTTAGGCTCTTTTGAGTAGAATATATTGGTGTACATGCATGTAGCATGACAAGTCTTTTTCTTTTTCTCCGTCAAAGATTATGGCACAAACAGAAATACAGTTGTCAGACTGCCAGTATTAGAGTAAACTTGTACCTGTTTACACGTCAATGACTTTAACTCAGAGAGAACTCATCACTCACCATCTGCTGTAAAGAAATAAGCATTTTGATAATTAGAGTTTTTGTATTTTTCAGAAACTGAATGCTGGACTCAGCGAGCGGCGACAAGCAGGTATGTTTATGTTTTGATCACTACGCATTTAATGGATTTACTTCCACATTATATACTTCTCAAAAGAACTTAAAGAACTCCCATTTTTTTCCATATGACTATAGATAACTAGAGGTCATATGAAAAAAATCTTTTGAGTTGTATAAAATCCATGGTTCTACTTCCATAGCAGGCAAATTTGATGCTGGTAGATAATCAATACATGTTAAAAGATATATTTTCTTGAAATGGTCTTTTCAAACATTTACCATCTTTTTCAAATGCATTGGTACAGATTGCATCAATTAATTGTGGTTCATGGAATTAGAACCAATTTTATTTCAAAGAATTTTGTTGTTGATAAACTTGTAGAATATATTGGTCAGCAGATTGCTGCTTGAACAGTATTAAGCAAAAGAAAATGACACTGAAAAGATCAAAAAATATTTATTGGATCAGAACAGATATTTCACACACTTTAAGAAAATATTCATTTATTTTAGAAAATGCAAACTTGACATGAAAAAACAAACATTTTCATCTTATGAAGAAGTATTGTCCATCAATTGAATTAAAGTATTTTGGAAATAAAGATGTGTGTTGCCCTTGCTCAGTACTGTACCAATGAACCGTTTGTGTAGAATGTAGTATTGAACTTGGAGGTGAAGAATCCATACAAGGTAAGTGGATAGTCCCAAATGGTTTTGCTTTCATATCTGACATTTCTTCCAGACCTTCAATCCAAAGAGCAAATCATTTTCGCAGTTGCTATTTTGAAGTTGGTATTGTAACTTTCCACTTTCCACATTATGGTCCAACAGGTCTGCTGGTATTTGGTTTGGCAAGACTGACACGACAGGAAGTTCATGTTGTTCAATGTCTCATAATGTAACGTGACAACAGGAATCACTCTACTTCAGTCACCGATCAAGGTCAAGGTGAAGGTTGTCCAGAGTTGATATGTGCCATCTCTCACGATGTGCAGTAAGATTTTTCCTCCAAAAGTGCTTTCAAAAAATTCTTCGTTTACTTTTAAAAAAATAACAATAATTCGATTAGGGTGAAGGTCACTTTGTGATAGCAGAAATGTGCCAGCCACCACGTAGTTCAGTTTCCTGTTTGCTATCCATACAGATTTCTTTATTTATCCTAATTAATTCTGTCCAGCGTGAAGCTTTTGGCTCTTGTGCCTTGCTGTTTGTCGTGGTGTTTGATGTGCCCAAATACAAGCACATTATCATGCTGTTTCTACTCTCTCAGTGTCGCGAACATTTGTGGACATAATGGCCGTCGTGTTTCTCACATCTCCCAGCGATGGAAACTTAGCTGCGTTAATTGTCAAAAGTGCTGTTTCATTGTTGGGTACGAAAAGGGACTATTTTATCTGGTGGATGGTCTTTAAACACTGGCGTTGTGGACAGTCAATATGGCGTATCACTGCTCTGACCTCCCGGTGGCCAGAGTAAATATACAATACCTTGTTGGAAGTTTTTCAACATACTTTCTGCAAGGATGTGCTGTTTTTGTCTTTGAGCTGCAGATTTCTATAAACATATTTGTTGAAGAGACTTACAATCAACTGTTGTCTTTTGTTGAAGATAAAACTCGGTACCAACGTATCTCACTTGATGTATTTATGACAATGATGTACATGTATAATGTTGTTTTGGAAAATCTCTTTCTGATAATGAAAATAGATCAATCTATTTTCCATGATTCAAATCATGCTACAGTTTTTAAATTCATCAGTCTGTGTGCAATATTGAGTTAATTATTTTGAAAAGAAATTTGGAACACTTCTCATCTATGAGACTCCAACAATTCTATCACTGAGTGATACTCTACATTGATCTTAATTTGATAGATTTTAAATGAGTGAGTGAGTGAAGAAACTAAAGTCACAATCAAGACTTATTACTGAGCCTAATGACCTGTAACTGAAAAGTCCCAAACCCATCTTGACTTCATCATCCTTGTCATGCTGCAACAAGACCTGTCATCAGCTGAGCCAATACCAGGGTTTGTAAGGAAGGTTATCCTGAAAACTGAAATTAACAAGTGGAACAAGATCAATGGTGACCTCTCGTTATGCCAGTTCGTTAGTCAGTTGGTCTGGTGAGGTCAGTCAGGACTGGAGGGAATACCAGAGTGGCTGGCTACAAGTCTACTGTTGTCCATTGTTAAACAACTGCTGTCCAAACTCGTATCACATGGGGACACTGGACCCTGTGTCCCGCCATCAGACACACAGACGTGTACCCACAAGGAGGAGGACAAACTTTCAGGAACGATTATGCCACTTGATAATAATAATAATAATAATAATAATAACAACAACCAGCCTGACTGTGCCAGGATCACCCAAACCCTCTTTGCTGCATATTGTATTTTAATAATAAAAATAATAATAATAATAATATCTTAAAAAAGAGAGACGAGAAAAAATAAAAGAAATTAATAAGCGCATTTAAATATTTCTGAGAAATATAGCTCATGATTTAGGTTTTTCAACTTAGTTTTGAGTATAATCTTTTGGCATCTTATAATGTGACAAATATTTTATCAGTGTATTGTGCAAGGTTTTCATGATTAGTACCATGAGGGGAAAGCCGCCACAGTTTATGTGTGATGAAGAAAAAGTCAATCACAGTTCATGTGTGATGAAGGGAACACCAACCACAGTTTATGTGTGGTGAACATTTTAACTGTAGGGCCACCCAGAGCTGTGTTAATTCAGTCAACAGGTGTTTTAACAAACCTAAAAATAAAGTTTTCTTAAATGATAATGAACTGAAACCTATGCCTAAATTTACTGTAAGCACAGTAAAGACGTGCTAAATGTCAGATATAGAGACATTCTGGACACTTTCCAAGTACATAAACTCTTCACACTAGATAAAATTGTAGTATTTGTCAATATGTCATGTCAAAATTGTAATTATCTTAAGGCCAAACCAAATTGATGTTTTCTGAGTCTACCCTACTCCTTCTTTTCCAGAGTGTAAAAGCTCTTCTTGAAATTGTTAAATATTGAAGTAATACATTAGATTTACACAACACGACAATAAAATATATTTTTTAAAGTTTGAGAATCAATTTTAGTTACACTTAATCTCAACTGATTTTCTGTTTGTTTAAGCTTTGGGGAAGAAAATTGTTTGGCAATGCGTAATTATGAAACCTGTACCCAATCAACTTGAGTTTGAGTTCACAGATTGTAATTGCCATCCATATCCGAAGATATTTTGTGACTTATCACTCCAAACTGTAATCCTTCCATGATATAACATATTGGTGACAGTCAAAAGAGTATGACTCGGCCAAAGCCTGGTGCATCTATAGGGGTATGAGCCTTCTCCCGTTGCAGACAACATACCTCCATTTCTAGAGAGTATCAAGTTTATGGTATAAAAACTGTCAATGGCAATGATATAGAAGATTAATGCCAGTAGAAATAACCACATTAGTATTTGATGTCCTCATATTCCAGTAATAGGGAAATAGAACATTCTATTGAATATCAGGGTGTGGATGTAACTTCTTGTCTATTATTATTGGGGGCACGGGTGGCCCAGTTGCCTAAGGAGCCGCGATTCGCTGTGCTGAGTTGCGTCCCTTCGGACACGCCAGAAACCTATGATTGTGGGTTCGTATCCCGATTCACCCCGATTATGTTTCTAGGTTTGTCAGCACCATACCCATGCTCGTGGGTTTCACCGAAGTGGTAAACATCTGAGACCTGCATCACTTTGGGCTTTCCTCCCACATTAAGCTGACACGCCATGATATAACTGTAATACTGTTAAAAGCGGCGTTAAACCCAACTCACTCACTCACTCTTGTCTATTATTAAGTCGATTGTCATGCTGGCTTCATAGTGTTCAAGTCCAAATATGGTGCCTGTGTTTTATCATACAGCCTCCGTGGTATAGTGGAATGAGCATGTGCCTGAAAAGTGGTGCTTGTTGTTACCCTGCCTGGCACTCATCATAAAGGGAATAAGACAAGGACTGGTCAGCTCAGAGTCAGTATGTCAGAGTCTGAGCAGGTTGTTCATGTTAAACTGTGGCATTGTATCTCAGTGGGCTAGGACAAAAAAACAGAATTAGTCTGGACTAGTACAAGCAGCCACACACACGTACACCTAATGCATGCGCATTGCTATATAAGTGTAAAACTCCTCAACGCAACATTAAACCCCATTTCACCTCACATCACATCACATAGAGCAATTTATGTGGGACAGGTGCTCTATCACCTAATCACCACAGCACCTTTTCCCCTTACTTTCTCAACAGAGTTATGTCCCCTTCCCTGTCTTGCCAACAACATACCATCGCACTACAGCAACATGTTATTAGCCCCAATATCACAAATGTAAACAAATGAAAATGTCAGATGTCATTGTAATGGAATTAATGAGTGGTAATAACTCTTGACATGTTTTAAAGATTTGTTATATTGGTAAATTTCTATAGCGCTGACCAACAAAATAGTCTTGTCAATGAGTAGCCATGTTCTTTTTCTTGTAGTCAAGACTTGTTTGAACTGCGTAAACCTTTATATCATAATAACACATGTACAAAACTGTAGTATTCATTTCCTAGAGAATGGGATGACATTGAACACAAAGAGCTCACTGAAGCGTGTCGGTTTATGAGTGATCGACTTGCTGAAAATAAGAAGTTGGAAAAGGGGTCATGGTAGATTTATTTCTTCGAACGTCACACTTTTTCATCGCTGGCATATTTCTATTTAATGGCAGCCATGTTTTTTATTGAATGTGTTATGAAGGTGGGAGTGAGACGGTGCAGGTTGATTTAGTACAGTAGGGCCAGAGACCAACTTGGTTCACCATGTATGACAGCGGATAGAAAAACTTGGTGCATAGGTCACAGCAGGGGAATGATTTGTGCTGTCATTTTTCATTGTCACTACAAATTTTCCTAAAAAACTGCAGTAGTATTTACGCTACAACTATCAAAACAATACATGTAAACAATGAGTTATTATGAGTACATTGAGATGAACTGTGTACATTTTAACAGAAATGTATATATGTTGGTTACGTGATATTTTCAAAGTTTGTCGAGAAATGTTTATTGTTTGTTTAATTTCACAGAAAGCATTCTGGGTATGTTGTAAAACTTAAGTGCATGTGTTTGTTAGAGATGAGTCTTTAAGAGATAGTTTAATTTTTTGTGTTTCTTGTCAATGTTAAGCATTGCTAGTTAAAGCAGTTAGATGAACTGCAGACGGACACAAAGTCATACAACTCAAAAGAAGTTAAGGAAACCTAATTATTTCTTATTACTATAGTTCACTGTCATGGCATAACTATACTTATATGAAAGAATCAAGTGTTCTTTAACTTTTCTATCAGGAATAAATGTGCAAAGTATTTCTTCAGTTGGACCCTGTATAATGAAGCACCAACTGTTTGAAATCACCCACCCTCTTTAGAGCGCCTTATGCTAAAATTAATCCAGCAGGCAGGGGTAAGAAGTGTGTAAGTAATTCAGCAGGCTAAAGGTTAAGAAATATATAAGATTAAGTTGAGATAATTCTATGAAAGGATGCCTAAAGTCTCTTAATTTTAATTTCCTAGAGGAGATGAGTACAGGGCCCACTTGCACAAAGCGGTCTTAGCGCTACGACTAATGAAAGCCTATGTTAAAGTATGGGAGTTATGATCATCTTAGCACTAAGATTGCTTTGTGCAAGTGGGCCCAGGCTGCTAGAGCTAAGACCGGGATGAGAATTGAATGGGGGTGATTGTCTTATTAAAACAATGCTGAGACAAGGGAAGGAAGTACCTGTCCTGTATTGCAGATAATGGAGAACCCAGGGATTAATGTGTGAGCGGAATTTCTCCATGTCACTGTTGGTGTAGTAATGAGACTGCATGTGCGACCGTAAGTGGCCATCTCAGGCAATTTCCTGTTTCCATGAATACCGATTTTATCAAAGGATATCAAACTGTTCATAGTTTTGCCGTTCGGTCAAGCATGAGACTGGTGATAGGAACAGTAGGTAGTGACTGGCTGCTAGCCTGCAGGGGAGGAATGTCTGTAGATATGATCTGGGAACAGAGTAGTGGGGGTGTCTCAGGACATGGGTGGGGCTCATGTTGGTGTGACGACATCGGATAGGGCTCATGTGGGACGGACTTGTATGGGGTGGGGCGTGTATGGTCTGAGGACATGGGGTGGGGCGTGTATTGTCTGAGGACATGGGGTGGGGCTTGTATGGGTCTGAGGACATGGGGTGGGGCTTGTATGGGTCTGAGGACATGGGGTGGGGCGTGTATGGTCTGAGGACATGGGTTGGGGCTTGTATGGTCTGAGGATATGGGGTGGGGCTTGTATGGGTCTGAAGACATGGGGTGGAGCTTGTATGGGTCTGAGGACATGGCACAGGGCTTGTATGGATCTAAGGACTTGGGGCAGGGCTTGTATGGATCTGTGGAAATGGGATGGGGCTAATGTGTGTCTGAAGACATAGGGCAGGGCTTGTATGGTCTGAAGACATAGGGTGGGGCTTGTATGGGTCTGAGGACATGGGGTGGGGCTTGTATGGGTCTGAGGACATAGATGGGTTTATTTGGGTCTGAGGATCTGAGGTAGGGCTCATATACAACTGAGGACATATGGAATAGTGATCATATAAGATCACAAGTAGGAGTTATATACATATGAGGGATACCAGATGTAGGTAGATAGTCCAGTTCAATGCTGCCTGTTTCATTAAGTTCAACGATCAGGTCAGGAAATACATAAAGGCTTACAGCATGGCTCACCCTGTACCTGTCCTGCATAAGGACAGATGAGCCAGGTGTGCGGCCAGGTGAGGCCAGTCCTACAGATATCATCTCTATCATATTGATACCTGTCCATCAGGAATGCTCCCTGGGCTAACAACATACATGTACGTGGCATGGATTGCTTTAGGACCTCCAGGGGCATGTGGTCAGTGCTCCTAATTAGATTGCTGTGGTAAACACGTGGACAGGACTTTAACTAGTTGAGGTCAGAGGTCAGCTTATAGAAGCAGTGGTGGTAATCTGGGGAGATGGCGATCTTACTTCCTGTCTGGTAACGCCTACAGCTGGTCCACTTCAGATACTTCATATTTTGTCATTGACAGCCGTTGTCATATTTGTCGTCCCCGAGAATTGTGTAATGAATGATTTATCAAAGCTTTGGTACTTTTATTCCATTTTAATATTTGTAGTATCAACCTATTTTATTCCTGTGTTCATTTTTTGGGGTACAAAGTTTATGAAATTGAAAGATGAAAGAAATGAAAGAAAATTGAAAATAGCATTTCCTTTAGGTGAGGTGAGGTAAGTGAGGTGAGGTGAATTTGGGTTAAACGTCGCCTCCAACATTATTGCACTTATATAGCGACGTGCATGCACGTGTGTGTGTGTGGTTGCTTGTACTAGTCCGGACTGATACCGATTTATAGTGCTAGCACACTGAGCTACCATGCCGCAGTTTAACATGAATACCCCACTCAGACACAGTATACTGACTCCGAGCTGACCAGTCCTTGCTTTAACCCCTTAATGCCGAGTGCCAGACAGGGTAACAACAAGTACCATCTTTTAACATCTTTTGGTATGACGCGACCTGGGATCGAACCCCAGACCTTCCGCTCTCCGGGCGGACGCTCTACCATTAGACCACGGAGGCGGTCCATTACCTTTGGGAAACATAGAGTTGCAAAGAGGTAGCTCAATGGTAAATGCTTGTCACACATCTGACTTGTGTTCTATTCCCAATGAAGGTGCAATAAATCTACACACAGTGCCCATTATTTCTCTCGTCCTCTCTCAACATTCTTCAGAGCAAAAGTGTAATTATCATGAAAATACTATTTCCATTCAACTATTTTCAAGCCGTGGACACATCATGAATGAACCAGAAAGGTAAATAATTTCCTCATAGAATTTCGTATCATGTAAGCATGAGTGCTCACATACCTCGAACATCATCTATGCAGCATCCGAAGCGGTTGACAGCCAGGACAGGAGGAGTGCCTGTGACATGAACCATTAAACTTGAATAATTAGCATCTTGTATTGTCGGACACTTGAATGGCATCTGTTGATCAGAGAAACCACTTGAGTGATTTCCAAAAGACGGTTTACATACAACAAGCATGGCCACCATTGATATGGGATTGACTATGTTTCAACTGTTTGCTTCTTGACAATCACATCTTGTCAAGGCAGAGGCAGAATAGGAAGGGTGGTTTAAAAGCATGTTGTTTTGCCATTATCCATGTGTATAAAGGTTTTAAAGAATCTCTGTGTATGCTGCATTAACTTTGTAGTACTTCGATTCAGAAGGCATGTGGACAAATTGTAAACAAATAGTTCTGTTTATTCACACAAATTGTAATGTTTCTTTAGGCAAATAGTGCTGTTTATTCACACAAATTGTAATGTTTCTTTAGGCAAATAGTACTGTTTTTCACCCAAATTTTAATGTTTCTTTAAGCACATAGTGCTGTTTATTCACACAAATTGTAATGTTAATTTAGGCCAATAGTACTGTTTTTCCCCCGCTGTGATATTGCTGGAACATTGCTAAAAGCTGCGTAAAATCAAACTCACTCACTCACTCACTTAAGCAAGATCTAGTGTCTTGTGAAGAAGGATAACTGGGTACTGACTCCATCTTCATAGGGCGCTGTGATATAAGTGGAAGACTGTTCAAAGCAGTGTAAAACCCAACTTACTCATGTGTATGGAGGCTTGTTCAGTTGTAGCAGCATCCGTGTACTTCCTGATGTAAACAGAATCTGGAGAGAAACAACAAGGATCTGTGGTTCATATTGCGGTATCAGCTTTATTTACACGGTTGTATTGTTCCCCATGGGAATTCTGGGTTAGAAGTGGTTGCCAGGAACGTGTGCTGGTCGTAAAAGGGGTCTTATTGGATTGGGTGGTCAGGCTTGCCAACTTGGTTGATGACACATCATTGTACCTCCATGGCGGGATTGTTGCTCACAATATCAGTCACTGGATTGTCGAATTATTACAGGCTGCTGTTTATCGTAGCTAGAATATAGCTGAGTATGATGTTAAAGAACAAACAAACATGCACGCACAAGCACGCATACGCACGCACAAGCACGAACGCACGCACAAGCACGAATGCACCCACACTTATATTTGTTGTGCTGGTTTTCAGACAGTATCTGGGTTTGGACTAGTTTGTCTCCCAGAACCTATAGATGAAATTTAAAATGAACCCAACTCAAGTCTAGAATGATTTGGCAAGTCTAGATTGCCTCTGCTATTGAAATTAAGCATTGGTCTGTGCTCCATCTATCTTTTATTTTGTATTACCGTATTCAACATAATAAGTGCCCAGGGTGCTCTCAAAATTGGAAATAGGGGGCTCATTCTGGAATATAATTTTGGTGAAAAAAACAAAGTTGAAAGATAAATTTCGTGGTTTATGCTGACAGCCTGAAATGTTTATATACGACAGATATATTTTTCCAGAATTTAATTGCCCATAATTAAGGGTGCATATAACACGAGTGTGTATTATACATGAATAAATTAGTCTTTTGTACAGTGATCAATTGGAAGGGGTGCTAATTGGGATTGATCACTAGCCAATATATTAACAAATATATATATATATTTTATTTTTAAATTATTTTTTTTAAATAAGATAACCTTTTCTGGGTCTACATAGTCTGGGTTTGGGACATACTCCCTGACAGTTAGGACTGGTGCATTAGTATTGATAGATAAATGAGCTGTTGTGTTCATTTTCCTTCGGATGCAACTTTAACGAAGCACAACTTTATGGTATGAAAAACCAATAACTGATGGTATTAAAAATATATGTAATATGATATTACGTCTCATCAAGTGCTCTGGAAACCGTCATCTGATGGTTATTTGTTGTCTGTCCATGTTACAGTGTACAGTTTGTCCTGATGAATGTATCTGCTTCTCGTCCATTTAGTCAGCCAACATTACCAGCCCAGGCCATGTAGTAAACAATCTTATTTTTTTGTAAATTTTCACAAATGGAATTTATCAACAGAAGAATGTAGAAACCCTAAGGCCAACCGAAGCACAAGCACCTTGTATCGGGAAGATAGCATACTGTAACTCCGGGAGGGAGTTTGCTAGAAAATGTCGTGTGAAAACACAGATAATTACTTAGTTGCCACTTTCTCAAGACCTCCTCCGCCAGTCAGGATAATATTTACAGGATATGTTGAAGTTATTGCAGCAATTTGATTGCAGTAGTGTTGTGTTTGTGATAACGGAAATAATTGACAGCACTGGCTGGGTTGCTGCCTTTGGTGTGCACTATTGTGTATGTTGGTGTGGCTGGGTAATCACATGCTAAATACCTTCAGTGTGTGTTCGTTAAGATAAAAAAGGAGAAAAGTTATTGACATGTAGATACAAACAAGTGGTTTGTAATTACATTAACCAGTTGTGTGTTAATTACAAATTATGACATTAATTATGACAGTTAATTTTGAACATATCACTTGAAATACTACCAAATCTACCTGCGCCATATTGTCTCCTCTTTCAATCAAAGAAAATCTGACAAAGTAGACACAATTTATGGATAACAACTACTTTAATACTGTTATCCATAAGTTGTGTCTACTTTGTCATCCGTCAACTTCTAAGTAATGCCTATCAAACAATTCAAAGAAAATCTGCATCTCCTGTCTCGACCTTAATAATTACACTGGAAATATGAAAAATTTATGACATTTGAAATTGTCGTGTGCATGCTTGGTACCCTGCCCCCTGTCGGTGTTGATGTACAATAAATCGTCTTTGCTTAATCGGCAAAATAGAAGATGTTAAAACCATACATTTATTTGGTATTAAATCATCCTTATATTGTGTGTGACTTAGTTGAATATTGTGTGGATAAATCATTACTGCATGTATATTCAAGTGTAACACCTGGTTCAGATCGGCTGAAATATATGCTTAGTAAGCAAAATGTGTAGTAAAGGAAATAGTTTGTTTATTTGATGTAATGTCATGATTAAGATGTTGTTTATGTGTTTGTGATGTATTGTGAAGAAATACTGTATACAGAAGCAGAGAATAACATCAATATCCCAGGGGAAGAATAAGATTATTTTTATTCTGTATTAACCATCCATCCAATATTAGAATACAGCGGCTATCTGGAGAACAAAGTAAATGCCAGGGAAATAATTAGACAACTGTAGACCCCAGGGTCATTCAGACCACCCAGTGATTCTTGTATTGAGATAGGAAATATACACCAGGGGTTAGTTCGTACTGAGAGCTAGGTGGAACTAGCTTTGTTCAAATAGCGGTTCCCGCCCATGTTATGAAACTTTATAAGACATTTCTTCAGGGAGCTGCCTTTCAGAACTTCTAAGAAAAGGAATGAACATTTAAAACCTCTTTTTTTTTGCTTCTGACTCAAGGTGAATGAAAAGTAAATAACATTCAAAATTCTGTTATACTGAATTAATATTTATATATTGCAGTTTGTTTAAAGTGAGAAGAACATTTGGAGATTCTATTTCATCATTTTGTTTCTGACTTTTCCTAGTTTTGTTTACAGCTTTTCATAAGTTGGTTACAACTTTTACCTCTTCTGTATGTTACCTGCATTGATGTGTTTACTAGTTTCTTGTTTGTCTATAAACTGAATTAAGGGGAAGAAATGTGTAACTCAGCCCCAGTGTTTTCAACATCTCATTAACAATGAAACTCAAGCAGCGGAAACAGCAAAAATCAATCAGATGATACACAACTAGAAAATTCATTACCCAGATGCAGTTAAATCCTCATTTTACATCCAACCACCCATGTTTTACCTCCACCCACCTGTTAGGGGCCAGGGTTCAGCTGGGACGACAATTACAGGATTAAGATGCTCAGTGATTAAGATTGCTGTCTTGTAATCCCACACCAAGAGGAAGCTTGGACCAAATCTCTTGAAAACGAGACACCACTTATCAAAAGAAATTTGAGCTCTGTAAACAAAAGGTAACTTAACTCTTGGACAGGAGCAGCAAGAAGGGATGGCTTTTGCAGATAGCACTATCATCGGCTGCTAAATACAGCATCTAACGTTTTTACAAAGAGTATTTAGGGCAGAAACCAGGCTGAAGCCTGTGGGAAATTAGGTTTGTTACATGTTATATCAAGATATTTAAAGTCTACCTTACTTATTATACAAGGCAGAACGAGAAGGATTCAGGAGAAAGCCAGACATCCTGTCCTGAGATTCATCATGTTCTTCAAACACAAGTATTAATCTCAAATATATTTGGCGCTGTTGGGTAAACTGTATTTTTATGCATCAAAAGTATCATTAACTTAGATATTATTTGGTAAGTTCCTAGAAGAATGTGAGGAAAATATCATTAACACTTCATGTCATGTTGGTTTTTTTATAGACGCAATGAGAAACTCATTTTAAAATGCACAAGTTCTTCACATGAAATGTCCTTGAATCCAAGAATATGATCATGTGGGGAAAAAGGTTTATTTTAAGACAGAAATCCATAGGTGTTTTTATGAAGACGGCAAAGAGATACTTGTATAAGCTGAAGTGGCACCTGAGTAGATCTGACAGCTAATTGAACCCCTACTGACATTAATCAAGCACAAAGGTGCACTTATTACAGATGAACTTGTATAATGTTTCATGTTTGATGAGATTGAGTTGCAGGATATAAACTAAGCTGGGAGTAACAGTTTTTCAAAGGCGTACGCGAAATGTGAATCTTGAACTTTTGCGAGTTACCTTTGAAGTCTGTTTTACTGTAATATTATGGAATGTTTATGTGTGTGGAACTTCTTTAAACTGGTATTGAAGTAATATCAGAAAATGTACAAGATGCTATATCTGGTGATGATTTACAGATGCAAGCACCACAAGAGCGCAACAGCCATCATTTTAAGTGCAAATACATGCTCCAATCACTAAAAGGAAAAATGTTCATTAAAATTTTAAAGCCCTCTAAAATAACTTTTTGAGTTTTTGCAATAAAAATGACATTTTAACAATTGTATTAAGTTTACTGAACCTGTATGTGACAAATATATATAATGAACTAAAGTAGTTAGGATCATGAATATTTGGGGGATATTATTATAATTGTGTGCTCAGTCTTTACTGCAACAAAAAAGATCCCCCAAAATAGCCATGCTCTTTAACTGTTTTCGTTCAGTATGTATTCTATATTTAGCAAATTGACAACCACATCGGTGGAAATGCTTGCCTTTTTATCACAAGGCTTCATCCAGGATATTCCCACAATATCATCCTGATGGCTGTATTGAATTCCAGCAAGTCTATGATCATTTCCCTAGGGGGCCATCACGACAAGTGCCCTCTGAAGCTGTTCTCTCAAGGGTACCAACAGGGGGAGCCACTGCCCCTTTTACCACAGCAAGCTTCAGCATGGCTCATTGGCAGGCTCCACAACAATGTCCTACAGTATTACCATAATCATTGACCATGCCTTACTGCGCACAGGGATACCTTTCTAACCCTGTTTGGAGTTTACAGCTCTTAACTTACTGATGCCTCCACAGTCCAACCTTGTATGGAATTTACAGCTCGTTGCTTTGTCGTGACTACTTCCCATGTGGCCCTATATGGAGCTGGCAGCTCCTCACCAAGTGCTTATGTCTGTTAATGCTGCTACTGTATGGAGGTTGAAGAGTTAGAGCAGCTCAATATAGGTTTTAATACTTTGACCATGAGATGACACCGATCTACAGCAGGTTTAAGTGTGTGTGGAGCATCACAGGGATCATACATGCGAACACTGATTAGCGTTGAGATGTTGGAAGAGAGAAGATAGACTTCAGTTTTGATCTAATACGCATCTGAGATGTAAAAAGATGGTATCATCTCTGAAATCTTACAGGAATACTTTTCTATTTTGGAGATGGTTATTAAAGTCTAGGTACATTGTCTAAGGTGCCAGATTTGCTGTGGAGAGTTGCTCCCCTTAGGCATGCCAGAATCTCATAACCATGGGTTCAAGTCCCAGAATTGTCCTGAGTTTGATTCTTGG
Organism: Haliotis rufescens; assembly: GCF_023055435.1. Lineage (NCBI taxonomy): Eukaryota > Metazoa > Mollusca > Gastropoda > Lepetellida > Haliotidae > Haliotis > Haliotis rufescens. The sequence goes on along the minus strand of NW_025964361.1, from coordinate 32,662,749 downwards.
TTTGTTAGCACCATACCTGTGCTTGTGCCTGGACAAAGTCTGAGAACGTCATCACTGTCCTCCACCATTCGGCTGATATGTCTGTGATATGACCATGATAATGTTCAGAAGAGCTTTATAATCCAACACATGCATGCTTGCACTCCACACACTAACTCACTGGTTCAAATCTGCCCTTCCTTCCTCCACCTGTGAGTACGCATGTACTCCGTGAGACAGGAGCTTCACCTATCATCATGCAATGTCTGATGCCCCCATAGGTACATCTACACCTTATACCTTAACTCACAGGACATTAGCAGGGATAGTTAAAAGATCTTAGTTAATCAAACACTGAAGGCATTCTCCAGAAACGAGATTACAATCAACTGTACAGGTTGCAGGAAGCACCTGTTAATGACGACTGTATTGGTTAGAAGTAGGAAGTACAGATAGCTTCGTGCTGGACAGATTGCACGGCGGCATGTGGTCCACACATTTGCCTGATAGCTTTATGTGATTAAACAAATGGCTTTCTCCACTTCCATTTGCAGTTTGGAAGCTAATTTAAAAACTCTTTAAAAAAATTTTGCTTACGTATTGTGAACTGAATTCGGTTTCTACCTTGAGTTTGCTGATAAATCCAATGCTTGACAAATGTAGAAGATACATGTGGTTTGTGAGTGGAGAACTGTACAGGTCATGCAATGTGTTCCCGTGTACGTCCTTGTGCAAGTGTGGTGTATAACATGCATGCATCATGGGCTGGTACGCGACTTTATGTGACTTGTCTTTCAACATTCTGAATGGTATGTTTTATCATGTCAACAACTTTTCTGGATTTCTACATTCATATAATTCAAGCCTGTATTTGGATAATATAAGGCTTTTTTCCATCTGTATTAAACTGTATTTCTAAACTTATAAGCCTAAATAGGCCTTTGTTTCAACATGTTGGTATTATATTAGGCTTATCACTTCATATGACATGAGGCTTATTTCCATGTGCTGGTATGGTATAAGGCTTATTTCACCAAGCTGGTGTGGTTTAAGGTTTATATCCACATACTGATATGGTATAAGGCTTATTTCCATTTGCTAGTATGATATGAGGCTTATTTTCACATACTGATATGGTATAAGGCTTATTTCCATTTGCTAGTATGATATGAGGCTTATTTTCACATACTGATATGGTATAAGGTTTTTTTCCATTTGCTGGTATGATATAAGGCATGGTGCTAAGACTGCACTAACAACAACCTGTATAGAGTTGACAGAGGATGCTGCTGTCCAGGGATGATCTGACATTATCAAGAGATGTAGGGGTCTTCCATTCCACCTTGCTGATCTGTGTGAAGGCTTGTTTGTTGTTTAACGCTACACTCAGCAATATTCCAGCTATACGCCGGTGGTCTGTAAATATTCGAGTCTGGACCAGACAATCCAGTGATTGATATCACGAGCATTGATGCATGCAACTGGGATACGATGACATGCATCAACCAGGTCAGCGAGCCTGACCACCCAATGCCGTTAGTCGCCTCTTACGACAAGCAAAGTCGCCTTTTACGGCAAGCATGGACCTGCATGGTACATGTTTGTTTGTTTGATTGCTTGTTGTTGGTACATGAGTCTTCAAGACAGGCAACACCTGTGAAACAGTCCAGTTGGTCAAACTGAAGCAAATAGGATAATGTAAGGATTGAGATTTACCTGCATCCTACCTCTGCCGTTCCCTGGCACCATTGCCTCCATGTGGGGGTAATGCAAGCTGCAGGATACACTTATAACTTGCACATGGGCAGAGCAGTTCTTGGAATACTTTCAGACCATCACATGTGGTTTCCATCTTCAAAATAAATTCAATGAGGAGTAGATTGTATACCATGTCAGTAAATATTCAAAATGTTTTCTTGTGTCTGGGAATGATGAGTAGCCTGTAGTTGAAGTCTTTCCGCATCATGCATGTTGGTTGTTTGTTTGTTGTTTAACACCGCACTCAGCAATATTCCAGCTATATGACAGCATTCTGTGAATAATCGAGTCTGGACCAGACAATTCAGTGACTGATATCATGAGCATCGATCCACGCAATTGGGATACAATGACATGTATCAACCAAGTCAGCAAGCCTGACCACCCGATCCCATTAGTCGCCTCATACGACAAGCATAGTCGCCTTTTACGGCAGGCATGGGTTGTGGAAGATCTATTCTACCCCAGATTTTCACGGGTACATCATGCATGTACCGCAGTGGAGTGTCTAATAGGTACAATGTGGTATCAAATATACTCACCCCCATGTGGGGACAGTGTAGGCTATTGACTGATTCCGTAATTGACACAAGATATTCAGATTAATCAACTAGACATGAATATTAGACTCAGTAGTTATATTTGTATGAGGTGACTAAGTAGGGAACCTATGGGCATTAGGCTAGAATTGGTCCCCACTAACTGATTGTAAGAGGCGACTTAATGGATCAGGTGTCCAGACTAGGTGTCTTTGTTGACGGTGTGTCAGTGTACCCGCTAGATCATTCGTGAAGAACTGGGGTAGAACAGGTCTTCAGCAACCCAAGCTTGCCGTAAAAGGTGACTATAATTGTCATAAGAGACGACTAACAGGATCGTGTGGTCAGGCTCGCTGACCTGGTTGATGCATGTCATCGTATCCCAATTGCTTTGAACAATACTCGTGATATCAATCACTGGATTGTCTGGTCCAGACTCGATTATTTACAGACCGCCGTCGTATAGCTGGAATATTGCTGAGTGCAGCGTTAAACAACAAACATACAAACATTGCTCATTATATGAATCACTGGATTGTCTGAGCCAATCCATTTACAGGCTATCATCTAATAGCTAGAATATTGTTGAGTGTGTTAATCAAGACACAGATATGTGTTCTGTTCTTCGACTTGAGTAGTGTGCACCCCGTCTGGATCAGCCTCTGTCTTCCAAGTGGTTTTGTCATCTCTCCAGTCCTTCATGCATGGATGTACAGCATCCAGATATCTAAAGTCAACCGTGTTTAGGGTGAATTCATGTGAATATTGCTTCTAAGTCTTCATCAAATCATTCATGGAAGCAGTGGATGAATGTAGAAAGAATTCTCATGTCAATTATCAAATCCAGATACATTCTTCAAAAACACACTCTTACATCACAGGAAAGACATTCATGGTAGAATTTCTTCACAAATATTGAATATCAGTGATCAAAGTGATAGCAACACTAAATATACAAACTACAGAGCTGTCAAAGTGGTTGTAATTTTATGCTTAATAAACATCATCTTTACGACCAAAATTGATGACAGATATGGATTTGGAAAATTGTTAATGCCCGTGACATAATCTGACCTTGGGATATCAAAATACAGATGTCTTTGTGGTGTATCAACACCGATAGCTCAGCAAATGGTCCATGCACTCAACATGCGGGGGGGGGGAATGTGGCCATTTGTGTCATCTAGTTCTTATCTGAAAGAGAGCATGTTGCCACCACCAACTGGCGTGATTCTGCTGTAACAGGATGAACCACTCTGGGCTGCTAGGAGGAGATGTTTTTACAAGGCTGATGATGTTGTTCACAAAGCACATGAAGAGGATGTAACAGATCCGTCAAACACTGGTCTCAGACGGGGAACAAGTCAGGCACTTGGTTGGCCTACTCACTGAAAGTGATTTCAAATCGTGCAAGTCTTATGTTGACGGATGCGTAACGTCTTAGCTTGTAATGAGTCTACAAGCGAAGTGATCTGTGTTAAATTCATGGCTGTAGTCAAATAGTTGAAGATGGTATGGTATTTATTAAATATATGTTATTGTAATCATTTTCTTTAATCTTCCTTGATTGACATTTCCATAATGGCTAATGCGTTTAAGCTTTCATTTTTATGTGATAACAGCAGAACCTGAAATGCATGCACTCATATGCATGTAAACACACACTGTTCTGAAGCACACTGTACTGGTTATGTTGATGTAATCAAAATAAAACAAATGAAAGCAACAAAACCCTTTGAATTATCATAAGAAATCTCTGCTAAAAGTAGGGTCTGTTGTACAATTAAAGCTATCTCATCAGTGACGATACCAGATGATACCATGAAAAATATGTGGGTATCCTGCCCCACCAGTGGTACCCATCACAAATACATGCAGAGGCAAGTCAATTGTAAAATAAATTATTTCATGATTTCCACAATAATAACAGTTAATTGACTAATTAGTTTGGATAACGACTTATGTGTCGCTATATGGCTGACTGAAATAATGCTGATGCGACGTTAGGTTTTAAAATAGAATAAATATAAATTTAACTCACTCACAACTTTTGTGCTAGCAAGTGTATTTTATGTGCAATCCCTTTCCAAAGAGTTATCCATGCTTGTTTTATCAGGGATATTGACATTGACCTCATGGTCTGTGATATTGCTACTTTTCTTTAATTCAAGATTACCAAGTTCAGATACATTTATTTTTAAACTATGTAGAAATTCCTGATTGACAGCCACTGCAAATAAACCTGGCTGTGATTTCCAATGGGATTGAAATATATCTGATTTAATTGACTAGAACTATAACCTTTATTGCTGGTTATAAATCTTGCAAGGAATGTGGATTAGCCATTATTCATGGTCCCTAAAGGCAATGAGGATTGATATAGTCGTATCCAGTCCAAGCTGGGGTCAATATGGCTAAATATATACTGGTGGTCAGTCTAAATCTGGACACCACATGCTGAACATTTGACCACCACATTAGCGGAGTAACTGACATTACAAAAATACTAGGAGAAACATATCTAATTTGGATTAGTGATAAAAAGAAATTCCTTGATTCTACAGTGTTTAGTATGTTGTGATTGTAAAATTAGGAGTTGCAGTTTTTAATAACTGTAAAGGCTGTTCCTAAACAGATGCATTTATTAGTGATATATTTAAGACACCCACCATATGGCAAACACATTGTGAAAAAAACAAAAGGAATTAATACCAGAAAAATAGAGTAATTTTTCTTGAGGGCATTAGATGTTGCTATGAAAGTCATGATTTGTAAACATAGGTATGAAGAAAGCCATTCTGAGATAACAGACGGACTTTTTGTGGGTTGGAGTGGCACCATGGGGCACAGTGTAGAAGTGATGTAGCTGTGGAGGGCAGACTCCTGGTTTGAAGTTGACCTTTTCCTTGACCCTCCCTGTAAACTTGTTAACACATAGATAAGACCAGTCTACATCCTGCTGAAAGATAACCAATGGACTCTGATCTCAATCTATGGCACTAATTAACGAGGAAAATATTTACCCCAACATAAACCTCCAACACCAGAAGCGAAAACAAGACTTCCTTTATTGCTCGTTACACATCCTCAGAGCCATGTTCCTGCATTAGGCAGGATGGGAAATATTTGCAGTTGTTCTTTCATAACATGATTTCTACATCTGACACTACTTACAGCTCTTTTAGACATAATGGTCAGTTGGAGGGGTTCCAGGCAAGAGAGGCTGTTAATGAGATGAACTGTTTTTAGGAAAACAGTCTGACAAGCAGCATTCAGCTGGAATCAGCAGAAGAGGGTTGAAATACCATCTGTTGAGTGAAGTGCGAATGATAGGGCAGTTTTGAGGGGGGATCCGGAGCAATGATGGACATGTATGCATGCTCAGGATGATGCATGGAGAGAGCACGGATCAGATTCAGCGGGTGATGGATGCTGAGACCTGGCTGATGACAGCAGTGTTAACTGTCAGATCTGTGGCTGTGGATGCTCAAGTGTGTTGATGATAGTTTATATGGAATCATTTCATCAAGACATTAAGATTCTAGGTTCTTATTTGATTGTGAAAGATAATGAATACACTAAATTGATTAACTCAGAAAAGTGTGACTTCAAAGTCAGGTCAATATATGTTTACTCAGTGGTATTGTCTGAAACTCATGTCAATAAACATTTAGTCAGAGATTTTGTCTGAAACTCATGTCAACGTTTTGGCAGTAATATTGTCTGAAACTTGTCATCATTAAGGCAGTAATATTGTCTGAAACTCGTCATCGTTAAGGCCTTAATATTGTCTGAAACTTGTCATCATTAAGGCAGTAATATTGTCTGAAACTTGTCATCATTAAGGCAGTAATATTGTCTGAAACTTGTCAGTCATCATTAAGGCAGTAATATTGTCTGAAACTTGTCATCATTAAGGCAGTAATATTGTCTGAAACTCGTCATCGTTAAGGCATTAATATTGTCTGAAACTTGTCATCATTAAGGCAGTAATATTGTCTGAAACTTGTCATCATTAAGGCAGTAATATTGTCTGAAACTCGTCATCGTTAAGGCATTAATATTATCTGAAACTTGCAGTCGTTAAGGAAGTGAGATTGTCTGAAATGGACCATGCATGTGAAAAGCCCTACAGGTGATGCAGTCAACTGCTACATGAGGATGTGTTGATCCAGGTTCAGGGGGAAAAAACACAAACTTATTTTCAGCTTGTTGCTTTTCCATGGCAAGTGTGAGCCGTGGTCCATGCAGCAGATTGGTTGTTTTCACAAGTCTAAAACAAATGTGCATGTTACGTCTTCACAAGTAAGAAGGCTTATTTGAACTTTTCAAGGAAGTTCAAAGAAAACACACCTTCATATTTTGGTGCACACTTACTTCTATGTCCAAAGTTTATTTAGTGACAATGGCAGTGTAACAACTAGTTTAAGTCAATGAGAGGTTGCACCAGGGTGGGCTCCACTTCTGCTCAATGGGAAAGTAAATGACAAGCAAGGACAGATCTTTTAGACAAATTCTGTGCCAAGAATAGTGATCTGTTCAAGGAAAGGTGTGATGTTTGATTGTATTCACACACTTGCCACAGTACAGGGAGGTGGGTTTGTCCAGAATAGTAATTTGTGCATGTGAAGTGGAAGCCATCCTGATCTGAATTACTTAGTTGTTGCAAGGACAAGATATTTAGTACTGGCTTCATGGGTTTTAGATCTGTTTGCAAAAAATTGAAGACCGACATTGTCCACAAGGCCGTTGAAACATATACAAGTGACCGATTATCAACTATCGACATTTTGTACAAACTGGTCTGTTGTGTTTTCTGTCATTATTTTTGGCAAACGTTTGGCTGATGTCATTGGATGTCATTCTGTGAGTGGTTGTGACTGGATATTGCATAAATCAATTATCAGATTTTGACCAATTTATGAGAGTGGATGCAATATGTCTTATATCAGTTATGAAGTTGACCAATTATAAGTGTGGACGCAACTCAAAACTGCAAATGTCAAAAATGAGATTGGCCAATTTATGAGAGTGAACGCAGCTGAATACGGCATGTATCAGTTAACACATTTGAATATGGCATATATCAATTTACACATTTGAATATGGCATGTATCAATTTATACCTTTGAATATGGCATATATCAAATTACACAACTCAATACGGCATATATCAGTTTACACGATTGAATATGGCATATATCAATTGATAAAATTGAATACAGCATTTATCAATTTACACAAGTGTATATGGCATTTATCAATTTACACAACTCAATATGGCATATATCAATTTAGACAACTGAATACGGCATATATCACACAGGAGGCCATGATGTGTGTGAGGCTGGAAGTAACCCAACCGGTGTGGTACATGGACCTGGGAGCAGGCTGTTAATAGCCTTCACAACTACACCTGCACTGATGTATTGGAGGCACAGGGTTACCCCTCCGTCAGCTGACAAGAGCATGTTTCACACATACCTGATGAACAGCAATCTTGTGTGTGTCACTATGGCCCAGAGTTTATGAAGCTGATTGTGGGGAGAATTATATGCATTAGGAGATTACCATGAAAAGCTAAAGTGGATGTGTTTTTAAAAGTTGTGAAGTTAAAAGATTGCTGAAGATGCTGAGATGGATGTATCCATAGCATGTCAAACTGCAACCAATTTCTCAGAGTTGCTGAGAAGATGTTCTGTGTAATTTTGGAAGCATGTAGTGGTTGTTTCAGTGTAAGAATCATTTGCACTGAGGAATTTGATTAAAGGCTTTAGGGATTAATCCCCTGATACAGCCAAGGGTTTTGTAATAACCTGCAGGTGCTTGTTCCAATGCTTACTCAGTGATTGACCTGACCCTGATTAACTCAGCGTACTATATAACTTCAGCATATTTTCTAAATAAATGCCCTGGTGATCATTTAAGCTGGGCATGTTATATGCCACAGTTCTTGGAGCATTGAGATTCCTTTGTAGAACTGGCCCAGGCTAATAGAAAATTAAGGTTCATTAACCCGAACTAGCAGTCGATTAACTCAAATATGCTGCATTAACTTTACTGCTTACAGTGAACTTGCCTTATACTCTTATACTGCCCTGGTTGTAGCAAGCTTTGTGTGTGAGTAAATTCCACAGCACTCTCCAGTGTCTAGGTTGTGTTGATGAGATTGGTCAAGCTCGCTCCAGCTGACCTCAAGAGTGTTCGACTATAAATCACTGGGGTATACGACTGACCATTGTTTATCATGTGTGTCCAGCGACACCCCAGACTCGCCCACTTGTCAAGGCCCGAACCCATTTCTGTACAAGGGGAGGAACCGGGTGATATACCGTGATGATGGTCAGACTGTGGCTGCTGGACGTCTGACCTCACAGACAACATGCTGTCCTTGTTGTACTGTATGTTGAGGAAATAGAGTGATGTTCTATGATTGTGGTCAGTCTGCTTTAAATGTGGTGGAACCAGTGAAGTGGTGTTCTTTGACTGTCATCAAGATTCCTCCTGAGCGTGACTTGAGTCTGACATGTACAATATTTTGTTTTTTAATTGCATAATATGAAATGATATTCTATGGTAGCTGTCATCTTACTTCAAAGTGGATGATATGGAATGATATTCTATGGTAGTGGTCATCTTACTTCAAAGTGGATGATATGGAATGATAATCTGTGACTGTATTGATTTCAAGTGGATGATATGGAATGATATTCTAGGATTGTATTGATTTCAAGTGGATGATATGGAATGATATTCTAGGACAGTGGTCAAGAGTACTGGACAGGCATGCCCATACATACCTGCCACCTGATATATATATTCTGAACACGTGGCATCCTAGTGGTCAGGCCGTCTGTCATTTGCTTGACCACTACTACCTGGAATGTCATCCTGTCTTGTCCTGGCCTGGTCTGGAGGTACAGGGTCAGAGTCTGACAGTGGTCAACTTGTCTGTCACTCTCCGGACAGGGAGCATCAAGTTTCCTACTCTATTGTCCCCACCTAAACTAAGTTGATATTTTGACAGTGGTCACTCTGTCTGTCATTTGCGGAAGACTGGATTCACGACTCTGTCTGATTCATTCCTCCCATCATTTAGAAGGACAAAGTGATACCTAACAGTGGTCAGCCCAACAGATCAATCCTCACAAGAGGTTACGGAAACACTGTCCACCCTTTCATGTGACCACCTGGCTGCAGTTAATTCACAAACACAGCAGGTGGCTCCATACAGTATGCCAGACTGTTTCACCAGGGAGAAAACAATTTGGTTCCTGACCTGTAAAACAATGGTACACAACCAGATTTCTCTGTGGGACTAACCCAGCCGGGGGGACATGGATCCAGTGTTGGGTAAAGTCAGGCTTGTTGTGATCAGTGTAAGACATAGGTATCAGCTGCGTACCGGGAGAACTGCTATCATTGGCTGAATGCTGCTGGAGGGTTCTCTACGTACTCCTGACACTGCTGGGAGTTGGGAGTCTATGATGTTTCACATAGGATAAACAGGTGGGCTCTCTTCACTGGAACATTAGTGCTTGTATATCATGTGAGGTTGAAGATAGATCCTATCCTTCTGACCACTGGATTGCTTTTCAGGACCAAAATGTTATTTAGTTCCTGTGGTTGTTCAAGATATTGAATGGAAGGTTTTGGAACCGTAGTCAATTAAACCATTGTACTTGAACAGAGCCAAAAGAATCATTTTGTTAGACTGTGAGTGTGTAAGAGAATCTTGATAAGGCTACATGAACTGGAGCTGTTTTCAATGGAGGAAAGAAATCCGGATTTTCTCACGTGCAGTTCTTTTTGTATCTTTTCACCGATTTCATCCAGCAAAGATTCCCAGTGGATTTGTTCTATTTAGAGTGAGGTTATCGTATAGGAGATAACTGGATGTGAACTACCTATTGGGTCGACCGCTCAGAGGTAGGATTCATGTGGATCAAACCTGAAAATTACTGCAACCTAGATATGTGAATCCTATTTGACCATTTTCATGTCAGCACGATGAACGATTCCTGCCCAAAGTTATCTGAGGTGAAACAAGTAATGTTTCGGCAATACTTGATCAAATGTTCATCCAATTAGGCTGATCTCAGGGTCAAGGAAGCAGAAGATAAGTTTGACCTGGGGTGTTATGATGTGTTATACTGACAATTACTCGGGATTTAATGAGATTTGATGAGACAAATCACACACGAATGGACAAGAGGGATGAAGGCCCTGTAGAGAACATTATTGGAAGTTTAAGTCGCAAGCTGTGAAAGGATCATAGTGTGAACTGAAGTCTTATGTTGGATAATATGGAGCTCAATGTTATATTTATTACAAAGATTGTGTTATATGAATACAGTGACAACAGATACGACACAAAACCTCATCTAGGATAACTAGGAAGTGGATGAAATGCATAAAGGAGGCAAGATTCTGATTTCACACCAAGATTCTGATTTCACACCAAGATTCTCATTCACACCAAGATTCAGATTTCACACCAAGATTCAGATTTCACACCAAGATTCTGATTTCACACCAAGATTCTGATTTCACATTTCCATGGAGAGTGTACATTAACATAGAAACGCTGGTGCCTTAGAGATGTATTTTACCTATCTCTAGCAGTGGGCATTTTATTGGCTCCATAGACAAGATTGATTTTGAAGTTTCCAAAAGTAGGAAGATTTTATCTGAAAGTGATAACTGTTATACCCTCCCCAAAATGTTCAAACAGCTCCCTGATAGTGTGAGTAGCAGTGGAGGTGAGTTGGTGTAAATACAGTGGTTATTGTAGAAACATCAACAAATGCTTGACATACGGACAACCAGGACAGACACATGTCAAGTCTACTCCTGTTGACGAGTTGCCATTATTGCTGATGGATGGAGATAGAGGTACCACCATTTTAACAACCCAGAAGTGGAATATTGGCTTGTTTTGCTGATTTGACACTTTTCATGCCAATTGTAAGATCAAATAATTCATGACACTGTTCATCAATGAGATAAACGGACTGGGAGTTCATTTTGACAATCAAATTTGATCATTATGGTTGTTATGGAAGAGTATACTTCTTTTTCATCTTGAAAGCTATTGTGAAAATGGCGACCAATTGTTGGTCGAAGAAGAAGGATGAAGGGTTTGAGACATTCGGACATAGTTACTATGACGATGAGGGTTCTGAGGAGGAGGAGAACCATAATTGGGTTCGCAGTTTCAGTGAAAGAGTTCGAGGTTTTCGACATGGGAGATTTGAGCTTGGAATCGGAGCTCAACGCGAGAAAAAGTTGGCAGGTAGGAAATGTATTGACAGCATTTCTTTTCATTAATAACACAACAGGTGTTGAGCCATGTGGATAATATGACGTCATAGCGATGCGGTTTTTAAAGCTGTTATAGCCTACTTGTAACTTAAGTGGTTCCTAACACATTAGGGATTCTCAAAAATGATGAAATGATAGAATGAACTCTTAACTTGATGACCCATAGAATGAGAGCAATGTTGACATATGGCTAATGCATCATGAGCGCTGATGTAGATGAGGGAGGAAGGCTGTCTTGATGATGCTCTAGCCATCCCTGACTGGATTTCATAACAGAATCTTTGAAGCATGGTTTGAAGCCCTTCATCAGTTGGGAGCTGAGTTTAGTGAAGTGTGGAGAAGCCTCCAAGTAGACAAGCCAATGGGCACCAAAATAAAGTTATGTATTAGGTGAAATCAAAATAATTCTATAAATAAAAAGGGACAAAAGCCATTTGCATCATGATGCAACTCTCTCTAGACTTACATCTAGTCATGAACATATCGTACAGAAAATATAATAATTTTAGGGAGCCCAGTGACTTTCTTCATGATACTGCAGTAATCTAGACTTGCCAAACATTATAGACTTGCATGGGCTGTATTTGATATATATTTGTATCAGGGTCTGTAAGACAGACTAGAACTCTCTCTAAAAGTCCATTGTATGATTCCGACTAAATCATAAGCATGTGTTTAGGAATCACTGTTAAGTAGTGATAGTACCAGGTGTTCACAAAAAGGTGACAGTATCATGTCAATTCACCTGAAAAAAACACGGGGACATATGATATAAGTCAAAATAAGGAATTGCATCAGACATACATTTTGTCACTGATGTGTGACTGGGGTGGTTGGGTAGCCTAGTGGTTAAAGTGTTTGCTCATCACGCTGAAGACCAGGGTTCGATTCCCGACATGGGTACAATGCGTAAAGCCTATTTCTGGTGTCCCCCCGCCGTGATACTGCTGGAATATTGCTAAAAGCACTCACTCACTCACTCACCCACCCACTTTTTGAAAGCTTTGCCACATAGACACAAATAGAGGAACCCTAAAGTCTCTTAATTCCAGGCCAAAAAGGATGAGTAGAGGCTGCAAGGGCTGAGAATGGGATAAGCTAGGAACGAGGTGATTGTTTTACTATATTTATGCTGTAGGTGTCTGTAAGAGAGACGAGCCCCAGACATGACCTCAACAAAAACCTGCCCGCATGACACAGTGATCCTGCGAGATTTACTTGTACAGATGTGTTGAAGGTGTCCCCAGCTCACTCCTCAACAAACACACAACAACAAGCATGGTCACTTTGATTTATACACTGGACTTAGCTAAGATGTGGCCGACTACTTTGGCAACTTGTTTATTTGTTTTGGCTCTCAAGTCTTGGCAACTCTGCTTATAGCCCTTCCAGCCTTTCACTTGTCCATCTATCAGGGCATTCATTTGATGATATGGGGATAATCACAGATTATGGAAGATACTGCTGTCATTGAAATATACTGAACAGAAAAACTTAGGGATCATGAATATTTTGGAGGATATTTTTATGAAATTGTGTGCTCGGTCTTCACTACGAACAAATATCAAAAAAATATTCATGATCCCAAGCATTTTTTGTTTAGTATAAACTGTACTATCTGTATATGAAATACTTAAGGTTTGAGAATTAGAAGTATTCAATGAATGATTTAACACCTTTCAGGAGTCAAGCGTTTGAGGTTTGCGAGGAACCTTGTGTTGTTGTGTCATAAATCATAACCGCTACAATGGAATCTGTAAAGCTGTAGTTTATTCACCTACCCCAGAAGGATTCAAGCACATGTTCACTGTTTAAACAACCCTCCTCAGTTTTTGTTTGAATTGTTGACATTTTTGTGAATTAATCTTGACCAAAGACACACTTTTGAAGTTTCTTGAGAGGTGTGATAAAACTCCTTTCGCAGAGGTATGTGTTTGATAAGTGATCGGAATGTTTGCCATGAAAGTAAAGAGAGTTTGAATTGAAAAGGAGATTTCTATAAATCGTGATAATAAATCTGAACATGTGTTACATTTAACATCTGAGAGATCATGTTAATACTGAAACAAGAAGCGTTTATTTATAAGGCGAGACATTGTTTTTTCCACTTTATATATGCAGGAATATTTGAAATTTCAAAATGTGCGTAAATTATTTATTAACTAATAATTTATTGTAGCCTAAAATAAGTCTAGTTGTAGACACAGGTATGCCTGTTGTAGATGCGCATTGTTCAGTTAGGAAGATACAGTTTCCCAGCAAGCTGTCAATTATGTCCGTGGACTGAGGCTGAACTTGAGGTAACCTCGGTTGTGTGTGGACACAGAGCATACCTGCAGTGTCCCCTGTCCAGTTCGGCCTTCACCTTGCATCAGCTTGACCACCGGTTAGGAATCGCTAATGAAATTTCATCTTGTCAGTCAATCCTTGCCATGGTACGAGACGGATAGATCTGATTTGTCAGGGAGTGGAGGACGTTATTGAACATTGAGATGGTGTGGTTCTTCTGTAGGCTTGCTGCAGGATCTGATGCATCATTGAACGATGTGTTGATACCAGGTATCTGTAATGGTGGATTGCTACAGGACTCAAACCCAGGACACTCCTTTGAGCGAGAAATATGATAGGGGATGTACAACTTGGTGGATTTGTCGAGACTTTTGTACCTGTTTGACAGAAGTGTGTTAATGAAAGACCAGAGACATTATGATGAATATCTGTTGATGAGTTTGTTGATTCCTCTCCGCCTCAGTGAAAGGTGAGCCATCAATTCTGCCACCACATAACCCGGGACTTATGGATGTGAATGCTAGTTGTGTGGGGAATAGGATTACCAGGTGAAGAAAGAAGGAATTACTGGTGTTGATGAAGTGAATGCTGGCCTGGACATGGATGATTAGCTTATATAAGGGGATTGTCCCGGGCACAGGCAGTGTCAGGGGGTGAGGCCAGCCCCCTTCCTCCCAGCTGCAGGTAATTATAGGGCATGCAGCAGGGTGGGGCAGGTGCCCCTTGGTGGGGAGCCACAGGGTGTTTGTGGGGGTGAGGGGGTGGTTTGTTGTACTTTTCAATTGTATAGATTTTGTGCAGTATGTTTGACCTGACGATCAGAATAACAGGAAATGGCTTGTGGCGGTCACATCAAATTCTAATATGTCACTGAGGAACTTATTTTTTTCAATGAGAATCATTTTATGATGAGCTCATCAATAAAAACAATTTGGCAAATACTACTCACCTTTGATTTTTCTCCATTTTTAAACCGATGTGTAGTGATGTATACTGTACCTGAGTGATTCACTCACTCTGTGAAGTATTTCAATGTGGTCCTCTTTTGCAGATCAGTATATTATAAGGATAGAGTTGACATTGGATGGTGTGGATGTGGGTTGGTATTGGTATTGGTATAGGTGTAGGTGATAGTGAGGGGGCTGAACAGATAGGGGCTGAACAGATAGGGGCTGGGGTATGGGAGGTGGGACAGTGTTGATGGAGGTGGTGTGGGGCTTTGTGGATGGGAATGGGGGTTATTGGTGTGGGGGAGGTGTGGGTGATGTAGGGATGAGTGGATAGTGGTGGGTGGGGGAGTATTGGTGTGGGAGGTTGGGAAGTGTGATGAGGGACTGATTGAATGGGGAGGGGGAGTATTGGTGTTGGAGATGTAGTGGGTGGCATATAGACATGATATATAAAACAGTTGATAATAATCAAAACAAATTCTGCTTTTTACATTGTTAACCATAATAACAGTACCAGCTAATCAACAATGATAACACGTTCATGAATCGTAACAGGAAATAAAAACATTTAGTATAATGGCTGCTCTCAAAGGCAACAATGAACTACAAAACACACTTCGGTCTCCCATTTGCCCAGACATTAGCCTTGCTCCAAGGCTGTACTGAAAGATAAGTCCATGGATGTGTAGTAATTCTATCCTCCATATAGGCAAGTCTAGATAAGTGGCCATCAGTCTCTTATAGGGACAACTTGTTCATATCATTTATATAATCGAGGAATTAAACTAAGAATAATTGCCTTAGAGACTTGTGCAAGTCTACCCAGACATGATGTGCCATGGTTCAATGCTCACAGCAACACTGACCTCAGATGACCACAACAAGACCCACTTGTCCCAAGAATAATTGAATCCGGGAGATTAGGACAATAACTTGAAAACATATCCCCAAGCTGAATTCCTCCATGCTGTACCTCCTAACAGTATCTAACCTGACAAGTCGGCTCCCACTGCCATTGAACTGATGCAGGGCGGCCTTGGGCTCAACCTATATCTCGTAATTTGACAAATTTAATGAGCATGTCTCGGGGCTAGGTGGAGAGTCCACCCCTCATTACGAGGGTAATTGATACGTAACTGTTCCTGCATGTTCCCAATTATGGCCCTGTCACAACAACATGGATGTTTGTGGTGGTGTTGTCCTATCTTTGTGTGTTGATTTTGATTTGTCATGTAAAGTTGGGAGCTTGCATTTGATGTTATTTCTAATTATTTCGTCAGGACCTTTGTTGACATGCTTTCAGGAGATACATAGTAATTGATTCTTTCAAGAGCTTTTTGTCATGTACCTCAGAGAGTCATGTTCTCTTTCTGCAAATATGGTTTCAGGTTGAGGTAGTTTACACTTTGTCTCTGAAAATATATCATTTTGATAGAAACAATTAAACAACTCCATTTAAATTGAAAAGGAGTTCCTGAACTGTGGAAAATCGAGACTTGCTTCATTGAAGGCGAAAGCAATACAGTAAGGGCTGGGTGGAAGGGGAAATAATATGGTTCAGGCACTGTTAGGATGAAGCCAACAATAGGGTTATTTACTTAAGAGTTTAGAAAGCATATCAGCAGATTACAGCATATTGTTTTGTACAAATTGTGATGGTTTGAATATTTGTAGACGAATAAGCTATTATCTGGCATTTTGTTGTTCATTTTGACCTACTAGCATATGTCCCAATATAAATATATATACATTCTGTATTGGAATGATTAAATCGTGGCTACTACTATATATATTCAATGGCTATATGGATGATATAAAACATGGCTCCCACATGTCCGTGTTCCGTTTGATTTCTACATAATTTTCCATATTTATTAGATTTTACCATAAATATATGACATGAGGTGCTTGAGATGAAAGATACTGGCTGTCCATTCTTCTTCTACGACATTGTTTACCATACTCCGACTTATCTCCCTTTGATGTGTCCGAGAAGAGACAGGCTATGAGAAATGCCCTATCAAAAACCTCCTCAAAGACTACAAACCGGAAAAGATGTTTTTTTATATTAAAAAGAAGCAGTGGTAACTCATCTCCCACCTGGTTACTGGGCCTCTTTGTGTGGGAGTGACCAGTCTGCATCCTCGCCCTGGGGCACTGAGTCAAACACAGTCCCCACCCCACAGGATGAAGGTTGCATGACTGAGTGATTAGAATCACTGCCATTCCTGCTGTTGTGGGCTGAGATCGAGGTCACTGCTGTAGCAGGGGCCAGGCCTGTGTGGAGGAGGAGAAACAGTGGGGCATTTGGGATTCTTATGATTTTATGTATGAAAGGTATTTGTCATTTTGTTCATATTCTGGAGGGTGGGAAACATTGGGACATTTGGGACATTTGGGACACTTATGATTTTATGTATGAAAGGTATTTGTCATTTTGTTCATATTCTGGAGGGTGGGAAACATTAGGACATTTGGGACACTTAATAATTACCTATTAATGGTAGTGGTCACTTTCTTCATATTTGGAGGTAATTTATTTTAATCTTAACATTTTGTTAAGAGAAACTTATAAAATCCCTTGCTACTTTTTCTCCTTTCTTTTACAATATGATCTTGCTGCAATAGATTTCTAAAATCCCTTGCTAGTGTTTCTCCTTTCTTTTACAATATGATCTTGCTGCAATAGATTTATAAAATCCCTTGATACTGTTTCTCCTTTCTTTTACAATATGATCTTGCTGCAATAGATTTATAAAATCCCTTGATACTGTTTCCCCCTTCTTTTACAATATGCTCCCACTGCAATTGTCTGCATGTCTTTTTTTTCACATTTATAAAAGTGACTATAACATTTCTATAATCATAAGAAATCTCTGGTGAGAGCAGAGTCCATTGTATGATGCCGACTTTCTTTGTGTGTTTATATATAGTGATGATACCAGGTGTTCGCGAAAAGGAAATTGTCAAGTTATATCCAAACATGTGCCTGATTAAGAAATATATATCTTTGACAGAAGGAATGATCTTTTATGAAATTTCCATCTACGTCATGAAATATATGGTAGATATCGTTGACAGTTCTATAACTCCTATATTCTGGCAGATTCTGAACTTACCTTATATTGATTAGGGCATTTGTTGTATATATACTTATCAATGTAAGTACTTGGCAGGTAATATATCACTGCATCCCTGTCACTGTGTCTCTGTATGCTGTGTGTAGCTTGTTGTCACCATCTGGCACACATCTGCATGGGACAAGAAGGAATGATAGATGTGTGTTTGTGCTGATATGACATGTGTATATATATGCCTAGTAGGGAGGTATACATACAGGCATGGAGGGGTATTGTGGCCAGTGTTGTCGTGTGAGACCAGCTGTTGTCGGAGTTCTGACAACTCAAGGCTGAGTCGATGTCACTTGTCCTGAAGGCTTTTTGTGTACAATAGTGCAAAAACATGGAGTGCTGGTTGTCAAGGACACAACCGTGTGTGGCACTGGAACATAGCACTCTATCCATGAGATCCTTATCAACAATCATCATTCACCGTTCGGTGGAAAGTAGCAACTCTTTTAAAGGCCATGGAACCCTTTGTTTGCTTATGAATAATAATAACATGACACATCAAAAACATATCAAGATTTGTCCTTCAGAGTTATTAATGCAATGAATTTCAGTTGTGTACACCAAGAGTCTTTCAAGTTGGGTTGGGGAGCAGTGTTCAGAAAGAAGCATGAAAATCAGGGTCCTCATAGTAAACTTCAAGGGGGTCTCTAGATCAAATAGACCTCTGAAGATCCTGGGCAGAATAGGTCTTCAGCAACCCGTCCTTGCAGTAATAGGCGACTATGCTTGTCATAAGAGGCGACTAACGGGATCAGGTGGTCAGGCTTGCTGACTTGTCTGATGCATGTCATCGTATTCAAATTGCGTGGATCGATGCTCATGATGTCAATCACTGGTTTGTCTGGTCCGACTTGATTATTTACAGACCTCCATCATACAGCTGGAATATTGCTGAGTGTGGCATCAAACAGCAAACAAACAAACTAGGAGCGAACCCCAAGGAGGACCCACTTAAGTTCGAACACTGAGTAGCATAGTCCTGCACCATGACCGTGGAATATATTTATTTTATGAAAAAAAAATAATCTAGAAATGCATACAAAAGTAAGTCTAGCCAGCTCAAGCTAGCTCTATTCCACAAATCAGCATGGGGAATTTTTTTAATATTTTTAGAGTCAAGAAGGATATTGTGTAATATAAGATTTCAGAGACTAAATGTTAGTCTATGGGCAGCACAGTAGTAAAGCATTGGCTCGTTATGCCAATGACCTGGATGCTGTTCCTCACATGGGTACAATGTGCTAATCCCATTCATTCTTGGTGTCACCGGCCATGGTATGTAAAACTAATCATGTAATGTTAAAAGCTGGTTAAAACCATATTCACTGAGTTGTCAGGTGACAACTGGCACAGATTTGGGTGTGGAGGTGGCAGGGATCAACCGTCCCCCTTCACGGCAGCAATCAGTACACATTATGTCTGCCTGGAGGGGAATCATGAATGGTTTCAGCATCAAGTCAGTAAAACTTGAGGGTCTTAGAAGCAGCAAAGTATGTTACACAATAGGATTAGAACTTTAATCCCTGGTCAGTGTTTATTAAGTCTAGACGCAGCTTAGGAGGGGAACACTTACAGTTGTTGCCCCCCTCCACTGACAGATCTTGAGGGGATGTGGGGTGGTCGAGTGAGGAGGTTGCTTGAAGGAGGGGGTCTGGACCCGTCTTCAAAAGATAGCTAAGACCCTAACATATTACTGTTCATTATCTTAACATGACCGTTTGAGATCTCCCAAAACACAGCTGCAGGCTGTCTACATGGGAGGTAGTTGTCTGGAATATGTGTTCTGCTGTTGGGTGCTAGTGTCAAAACAACTACTCTTGTCTTTGTTGTGTGTTTGTAAACACTAGATGGCCCAGCTTGATGTTAGTTGCCAGGGAAGCTGTACTTCAGTGTTAGAGCTCAGATGTGTTTACAGTATAGGTGTGAAAGTCTTATACGTCTTATTAAAGAAAATACTTAACAAAACTCACAAGTTATCAGTTTGAATGGTGTAGAGTGTGATATGAGGAGAGGGTTTATTTTCAACATTTCCTGAATAAATATGCGGCTGTATTGACCGAAATACTTGGCATTTGGAATATCCATGATAAGTATTGTTCACGTTTGAGCTGATCCGAAACAAAGGTTTGCTGGAATCAATCCACAACACTTGGTTTGTAGTATACAAATACATTCGTAATCTGAAATTTTAAGAAATGCCTTTTCATGGAAGTTTTCAAAGGTATTGAGAGTATGTTTATTTACAGTAAAGCATGGTATGTTGGAATACCATAAAGTTTCAATGTTATTCAAGCTATGCATTCGTTCTCCGTGATGATTGACAACCACATATCTAAACAAATTGTATACGATGTTTATCTGAGACAGACAGATTAGCAGGGCAAGATACATATTTTCTCACAAGTTTATTCCTGAGTAGTATTGGCTTCCCTGTGCCTCCTGGTGGTATCGCTACTTCAATCAGGAAATTTTACACTGCCTGAAAAACATGCAGCTTAACAAATTACACACCCAAGGCAGATAGAATTACTGTTGTCTTCGTCGGACACACTGATCACACTGTCACAGCCATGTGTTTGAGTAAAGCAGACTTGAGTTAATCGTTTGACTTAAGATATACAGACTTGAATGAATATTTATTTTTGCCCCATATGGAGAATAGTTAAAGGTCAAGGACAAAAAGAATCTGAGTTTGAAACTTTTGGTTTAATCTTTGATTTTACGTTGCATTTGTGACTTTATGATCTCAGTAAAACAATGATTGAATGAGTGTGATGTTATATTGGATTATATAATGCTTGAATTATTTGTTTGATTTATCAGATATCATCCAACTGATAATTTGAGATATGGCAATGAATGTACTTAGTTTTCAATCTGGGGTCATCAATCAGAAAAACAATTATTTTCTTCTGGCCTAATTGAAAATCTCCTTTATTCGTGAACATTGGCCACCAACAGTGATGAGTCAGGGGTAGACAACTCTGTGTTCCTTGTCCGAGTGATGCAGGTGTCTGCAACTGACAGCTTGTCAGTCACCTCTGTCAACACTTCTGTCCTACCACTTCCTTATGTGGTGCACTGTGGGATATCTTATTCATAACATTTTCTCCTGCCAGAAGTATTTGACAGAAAGAAAACTTCAATGGAAATTAAACGTTTATTCGATTGAATAAATTCACAAATATAAGGAAACTTATATTTTTAATCGTATTCTGTCATTGAATTTTTTTTAAATGGCATACTGGCGTCATATGAAATAATAAAGTAGTATTCTGTTAATGTAACGATGCATATCTACTTCACAGAAAGAATAAATTCGAGTTACGATTCATAGAAATGAAAAACACAACTATTCATGTTTAGGAAGTCACAGTTTTTCAAAATTCAAAAGAGCAGTCCTGTTTATGTGGTGGTTTGTATGCTATTTCCCTGGCAACTGACGACTCATTGGCTGGTGACAAAGTTACACATCACCTTACATGACCGTCACAATCACAAGCACATGTCCTCCCAGCTGGTCTCATACTTGGGCGGAGCTCAAGGACCAGGAAAAGTCAGAAAATCCAAGTTGACCCCTGTGACAGGTTTAGGAGTTCCTTGTTTGGGGTATCGGAGATCACTATCGTCACAGTCACTTGTGAAGGATTTCACAACAAACGTGAAGGTGTAAGTATACTGATGTTTGAAGTAGGACCAAAACCTTTAGCTCTGATATTAGGTCATTATTACCTCGCAAGGTCACCAGGTGTCTATATGAATATATTATGTGCACTCATTCTGTTTATTGTTTTCTTAGAATAGAGTTGGATTTTGTGTTGGATGAGTCAGTTAATCAAAATTATGAGTTGAGGCATATTCGAGATTCGAGATTCAAGATTCAAAATTGAGTGAGTGAGTGAGTATGGTTTTACGCTGCTATTAGCAATTTTCCAGCAACATCATGGCGGGGTACACCAGAAATGGGCTTCACACATTGCACCCATGTCGGGAATCGAACCCGGGTCAAACGCTTTAACCACTGGGCTACCCGACCGCCCCTCAAAATTGAATCTATTACAGATATTAGTTGTTGAGAAGACAGACAGACCAAACAGTATGTTTTAGATCATTTAAGATTTCATGCAACAGATGGCCTGCTAATGTATTGCCTGACTGATTTTGAATAGTAATTATTTTGTGAATGAAAGAGAGCTTCCTGGTGAATTTATGCGTACAAGGATGAAATTTTCTGAGGCTGTATAATCTCTGATACACAATCTTCCTCCAACTTTCCCAGCTCTTGTAATATAGTTTCCTCAACACTAGTCAACATATATTTTAATGTATACCAAGGAATGCTTTGGCTAGCAACTTCTTTATGATATAAAGACGTAATAAGCGCCCAGGGCGCTCTCAAAATTAGAAACAGGGCTCTTATTAGAATATTATTTTGGTGAAAAAAACAGAGTTGAAAGATAAATTTCATGGTTTATGCTGACAGCCTGAAATGTTTATGTACGACAGATATATTTTTCCAGAATTTGATTGCCCATAATTAAGGGTGCATATAACACACGAGCACGTATTATACGCGAAAAAATAAGTCTTGTGTACATTGATTAATTGGAAGGGTGCCAATTGGGATTGTTCACTAGCCAATATATTAGCCGCTTATTAGAGCGGGGCGCTTATTACGTCGAATACGGTATGTTTAAATATATATATAATAATCAAGGTGTTATCCATAATATTCCTTGTATGTATATCCAACTTCTAAATGTCTAAGACTCTAATATTTTAATGGTCCACATGCTATTTTCCTAATACTTATTCCCATTACAAGAGTATGTGCATCTCCATTAAGAATATTTTGCTACATTCTCATCATCACCCATGCTGTGAATAACAAACTGAATCCATTGGGCTGGCTTGACTCACCCAAGAAACAATTGATCACGAACAGGTTTTGTTTTATGTTGCAACTTGCCCAGGCCCAAAATTAATGGTTTTCCTGTTTCTCTGGTTTCAAGACATTTCATTGATCATAAGAAATCCCAACAGGAACTGTTTATTGTACTTCAACTAATGAAATAAACTTGCCTTTTGTGTAATTTGGTATTTTGTTCTTTGAATGTGATGGCTTTTCATGCTTCTTAAAGTTTTAAACAGTTTATTGTTTGGGTTTCATGAATAATTTATTTGTCAAATTGAGAGTTGAAATTTATGGCTTGTGTCCATTGTTTTTGGTTTTCATTTGCTACTAAATGTTTTTATAATTTCATGATGTAATCAGGTGACATCAAACAACATTTTGTCTTTGTTTAAGTTCAATTGTCAATCTAAATAGTTTTTAAATCACAATGTTACTTTAATCTTGATTCTTTTGTTTTGAGTAGGGTATCTCCTTTTAGACTTTTTTTCCTTTCCTTCGTTTCAATTATGATAATTAATTACATGAGATCATCTCTCCTGACTAATCTGGAAAGTAACTTCTATTAATTATCCACAATTTAATCAAGTAATCGCCTACCTCAGTCATTACTTGTAGCCACATAAAATTTTATGCCCTCATGAACTATATAAGGGCCATTTCCTCCTTTTAAGCTATCTGTTTGGCAATAAATCTTGGACCAGTGGCTGCCATTGTTACATCATATGATGAACACAGATAACATCGGATACTGTGATTCTATTGTTCAGGCTCATCAGAGGCCCCACATGGGGGGTCTTCATGTAACAGATCAAAGTACACAACTAAGAATTTTATTACTTTCACAGAAAACCAGGAAATACCCTTCCATTAACAGTCTTAGAGTTGGAACTATGTTTTAGAAGACAGTCGTATGTCCTTTATTTGTCTTTAAATATTCAGGGGAGATAATTGGCCCCCCATCTGGAGCCTCTTGAGTATGGGTACTGAGTTTGATACAGACAATCTCACTGATTGGTTACAGTCAACATGTTACACATTGTTATATGATGTTACATAAGTCAGGTCCCAAGTTCTGAAGCTGAACCTTGCCTTATCCAGTCTCCTGATAAATCAAAGATTGTGCTTCTATTTTAATTTGTTTTGATTTCTTTACATGTTTAAATATCTTATCATGTTGAAAATGCCTGAAATTCCTTGAGTGTGTAAGTGTTTTTTCTTGCATCAAACCTCGAAACTGAGGGATTGTGATTCAGCTAGCTATCTTAATGTGTAACATGGACAAGTCTTGATAAGGTTTTCTGATTTTTTATTACTGAAATGTATGGACAGATTCATCAGGAACACGAGGGGGGGGGGGGGGACTCAAAAGTTTTGATAGCTTGGTTGAGTAGTAACTGTAAATAAACAAATCCCCAAACCTTCCTCATTGGTGCATTTAACATTCTTCCCAAACTTTACTACAAGTTATAGGATAGTTAGTTTAGGCTTTGGTTGTATTCCCTGCCTATAGGTGATATTTCATGTTAAGGTCTAAAGTCATATTCCCTGTCTTTGGACAAATGTGCTGAAGCAACACCAGGGATGTCCTGTGTTATACATCATTGCATCACACATGCAGATTGTGCTGTTCCTTAATCTGTGTGTGACTGGAGGAACTCTGCTGTGTCAGCGCTCTGTGGAGCATGTGTCACTGAGCATTAGAGCCCTTGCTTCTCAGGCCTGTACTCATGGATTTAACTTTGGAATCACGGACCCACATTCAAGTTTTGAAGCGAGGTTTGGACTTTAATAGTTTAAGTAGTTTTATATGCTTCAGAAGCTGTTGTAACACTGGCTGTTTTTCGATGGTAATTTGAGCTTGATTGTTTCCATGCAACACAAAAGAACACCTGGAAGATTAAAATCCTGTGTTTTTGTTTCATTTTCTCATCACTGTAGATTTATTTACAGAATTAATGGCCAACTGCTTTTGCATTCAAACACATGCAAGGGACGTTTATCATTGGAATGTTGACGTTTTGATGTGATTCAGTGATACCACGCAGCATTCACCAGACGTATACATTGCCATGTGATTCATGGTTGTAGTCAACAGAGAGGACACATGAGGATGCTGAGCTGGTTACATTACTTCAAGGGAACGCATCACTCATCACAAATGTCCTTATCTGATAATCAGAAACTGTTGATTTTGTATTAGTGTGCTGTAGGAATTGACAGGGGTGGGGATGGGGGGTGTGGGGGTGGGGGGTTGCATGTTGAATAAGAATGAGGATTTTGTACAAAAAGCACCCATGGGACGTACAATATATATCTGTAACAAAATGGTTACAATGTTTCCAGATACTAGATGGCAATCTGTAAATAATCGAGTCTGGACCAGACAATCCAGAGATTGATATGAGCATCGATCCACACAATTGGAATACGATGACATGCATCAACCAAGTCAGCAAGCTTGACCACCCGAACCGGTTAGTCGCCTCATACCACAAGAATAGTCGCCTTTTATGGCAAGAATGGGTTGCTGAAGTCATGGGTCGTATGTGTGGGAGAGATGGGAGTGGGAAGGACTGATGGGATATACAGGGCAATCATACAGGTAGTTCTGTCCTACAGTACAGTAAATAAAACTGAAGGAAATTCTCTTACTATCTAGATTTGTGATGAACAGGGCCCATGGTGGGATGAAACAAAGTTGGACAGTGTAATGCTCTAGGGTTATATGTTGGAGGAGTAGGAGGAGATGGTTGGAGGAGCAGGGGCTGCATTGGGACAATTTAGAGCAGATGGAAGTTTTAGTAGGGACATCTAAAGATATAGGGGGCTGCACACCCACCCGCCTACAATATTGTGGGGCCATTAAAGGAGAGAAAATGGGTTAGAAATAACTGGATATCGGTCAAGCAGCTGGATTGGGGGGAAGAATTGTCCTGAGGAGCAGATCTGAAGGACATGGGGGTCTGAGGAGGGTCAGGGAACTGAATGAGTGACAGGGTAGGAGGGAGAGGCCATGAATCATAATCTTCATGAACAGGAAATGTTTGTGGAATCGGTGGAGTGGATTCCTCCTGCGAGTCCAGTCCCTGCTGTGATGTTATCAGGGCAGCCTGGCGCTGGTCTTCCTGTGGTGGAGGTGGACATGGTTGGCTGGGGCCACACAGACACCTCTTTGTCTGCCTTCATTAACAGCTAGCCCCTTCACTACCCTCACACATGCGCCACCATGCACTTCCATGTCCTTCATTACTTGAGTCAGCTAGCGTGACATCTTGTTTGATCTGGAGATAGAGCATGGCTGGATTTTAGGGTATCTGACTCCAGTAATAGAGTCCTTGGGGTGAGGTAAAGCCATATGTTCCAATCAAGATTGGATAATTTAGATGTGAAGTGAATATTGTTTGAGCAATAGAAACTGCTTTAGATAGTGCTGTGTAATCACTGTGGTGATCAAATAGTTTCAGGTTCAAGTCATGCACAGTCGTTGTGGACGTTATGGTAATTATGACATGGTCCATCAGTGCCATACAAGTTGTTGGTTCCACCAAATGGTAGCCATCTACAGCCTGTCATTTTGCTTTCCTCCCTAATTCAGCTGACATGCTGTGATAGAACTGACATACTGCTGTGTGAAATGACACTCCAAGTAGAGATATGCAATTAATGCTTCATTTCAACATGTGCACATGTTAAGAAATGTGCTGTTTCTACTCTGCAATAAACAAAACACAATGCTGAGACCTTTAACACATAGTGAGGAAAGAAATTAAACCACCCTATTTCCTCCTCATCACCCCAAAGAATTAAATCAGAAAATATGTGAAGGAATATTATGAATGATTTCTTTCGTACGAGATACAACTTTTCAGGGCTTGTTCTTGCCCCTTTTGTCCGATAAATACTGGGGTGGAAGAACTTGACATATAGCTAGTCATGTTCCTGCTTTGTACCCTGACCCTGTTGGTGTTCATGTACAACAAATCTTCTTTTATCTTCTTCTGTATACAAAAAGGGGCACGGGTGGCCCAGTCGTCTAAGGCGCTGCGATTCGCTGTGCAGAGTTGTGTCCCTAGGGCACCCCAGAAACCTATGATTGTGGGTTCGAATCCCGGGTTCGCCCCGATTATGTTTCTAGGTTTGTCAGGACCATACCCTCTTGTGGGTTTCACCGAAGTGGTAAAAGTCTGAGACCTGCATCACTTTGGGCTTTCCTCCCACATTAAGCTGACACACCGTGATATAACTGGAATAATGTTAAAAGCGGCGTTAAACCTAACTCACTCACTCACTGTATACAAATAAAGCCAGTTATAATTAGATACATGTAAGTGAAGCTGGCTGTGATCAGATTAAAGATTTTATATCTGTATCTAAATACATTTTGACAGGAGTACAGTTAAACTTTTCCCAATCGGACATTGTGTACCTATCTCTTGATACCTACAGTGGGTACCCGGGTAGGGTGGAGTAATAGGGGGGTTAGGTACCAGGGTAGTAAATTTGGACTCTTCCCAGCCCTAGTCAAAGCTTATCAATGACTCAGATGGACCACAAGCCTTATCAGTGTGATACAAGCTTCCAAGCTCGTGAACATTTACCGATTTGTGTACAATCACTTCAATTTGTTTACAAGCAGGACCCGTAACTAGCAGACAGCTGCCCATGACTTCCATTATACACTGGCCCCTCCATTACACTACCCTGGTCCGGTGTGGACTAGATAGAGCCAGATATAGGATGCCTCATAGGGTGAGGCTGATGCTGGTCAGTGCAAAATATTGATAAGGATGAGGCATTAACGCTGATAAACACTGGTTGCCCCCTAGTGGGATGCAGATGAGTGGGAGGCGAGATAGTGTATCAGGTCAGGGTTGCAGAGGAGAAGAGTTGGAGTTATGACAGGTCTTTATGACTATATGATCTATTTAATTGGCTTCTGGTCACGCCGAAGACCCGAGTTCGATTCCTGGCATGGATACAATGTGTGAAGCCCATTTCTGGTTTCCCCTCGCTGTTATATTGCTGGAATATTGCTAAAAGCGGCGTAAAACCATACTCACTCACTCACTCACTCTGGTAGAGCAGGACACACTTAACCTTTCTGCAAACACCTTGTGCCGTCACTGATTTTCAGTTATCCATTCATATAAATTTTACCACTATTTTGCCGTTTATGCCCAATGGAATCTGTTTTTGCAGATAATAAGGGCTGTTTATTCTATGGTGTTGTTGTTTTATATTCATAGATTATGGCTACAGAAAAGATCTCTTGTTGATATTCAGTTTGTTTTCATTTCATTCAGGTTGATCATGCAATCTTGCAATCTTGCAATATTTTTAGAAACTCTCATAAAAGTGAAATATTGTAACCATGTATTTTAAGACCTTATCTTCATCTCAGGACTTTGACAAAAGACCTTTATGCAAATGTATCAAGCAGCCATGGCAACCGTAACCTGCCATCCCCCATAACAATGTATGTCATCTGATGAGATTGGGTGATGGTTGTCCAGTTCATGGGGAACTAATCTGTCATTATCAACCTGCTCATGTCCTGGACAAGCATGACTCATCTGGACAGTGGTCAGTTGGCAACAGCACTCACTCTCACTTTCATAATGCCATTCATCACCAAGGGAAAAAGTCATCAGTTCCTGAACCTTTTTGATCTGACAGCCAGCCAGAAATGAACTATTTTAATTGATTAAGATTAAATTAGTGTTTTTTTAAGAAGTAATTACTCTTGCCGGGGAGAGAGCGAGTAAAGTTTTACACCACTTTTAGCTATATTCCAGCAACATGACAACCAGTGACACCAGAAATGGGTTCCAGACATTTTTCCCATGTGGAGAATCAAACCAGGCCCTCAGCGTGACAAGTAAACACTTAAACCACTAGGCCACCCCACTACCCCCTCTTGCCAAAGAAAAAAAATACAGTCTCTTGTCGTGTTTAAAGTTGCCAGACTTGAGCAAAATTTGCTTAAGAAATAGTAGTTTGTTATTCATTTTCCTTGTGATTAAATCTTTGTGCAGTGTTTTTAACAGTTTGAAATATTGTTTGTTTCACACTTTTGTAACATTTCTAGATCCAGCAACATGCTGATGTACAGTAAAATTAAGCTTTATATCTGAGAAAAAATGGCTCATATTTCCATCTCACTGGGTCAGTGTAAAAAGAACACATTGTTAGAATTACCAAAGCAACTGTTGATCTGTTTTCTTATTTAAATATGGCTAAAAATATAACCAGCATGGAATTAAAGTTTTCCTGTTATTTTCCTCCACCACATCCTGTCCAATTGTTTCATTCACGATCTGTTCATGGTCACGCCACGTATTGCCCAAATATGGAGATGCCCATATGGTTCCTGAAAACAAGAATTTGTGTATTTCTTCAGCATGTGCCCCCACGTACACGCTAGGTCAGAAACGATGTCATGTGTCAGCTATGCTCTATATTCGTGGTTCTACTTTGGGACAAATTTTTTGCCCTTTCCATTGAGTCATTACATACAATATCGTGTGGAGGAATGTACGTTCTTCTCTTTCAAAGTGCCGGGAACATTTCTACTGCTGGAAAGTACTCGTGGTAATGCATTACTCATTTTCAAGCTCTGAAAAGGGTATTTTTCAGGTTTGGTATCAGAATCCTGTATAGAATTCTCTTTAGGCATTGATGGAGCCCTAGCAATTTGTGCTTTGCTTTCTTATTCCACTAAGGGGTGTGGGGTAGCCTAGTGGTTAAAGCGTTCGCTTCATACTCAGAAGTCCCAGGTTCTTATTCCCAACATGGTTCAGTGTGTGAATATAAACATCAACACAAATCTGTGTGATCTGCCAAAACAGACTGCACTTTGCGTCAAAGGGAAAATAGTGGTGAAAAGTATAGGAATGGATCACTGAAAATCAGTGATGACACTAGGTTGCAGGAAAGGGGTAAGCATGTCCTACCCTACCATTTCTGGTGTCCCTTGATGGAATAATGATAGAGGCAGTGCAAATGAAGATGAACTCTTGTTCCATTAAATGATTGTTTCATTTCGTCAGTTGATACATCGACCCAGATGTCTGACTGAGTACCTCTACAATTCTGCAGTTCTGTTAAACCTCCAAACTGATGTCTTCATTTTGTCAGTTGGTTTGTAAAGATTGGGGACAATGTTCACTGATTCTGAAAAGCCCTAAAGGCGGCTTCACACAGGAAGTCTAATACTTTTAACAAGCCCCTATTGTTTCCTTGATTGTGAAGAGCCTAATTTCATTTAAGGTGAATTAAGTGTTAAAAGGCCCTGAGGTCAGAGATGGGGCCCCAGGCAGTTGGTATTTTGTTTGAAAACTGCCTCCATGAAGGTTTTATGGGGTTTTGGTCATGGACTGGACTCTCCCCGAGTTGGTCTCAGTTGTTCACGGAGTGGTTGTTGGTACAAGGTTTTAGAAGCTGAAGGAGAGGGGATGTGTAAGGACATTTTAATAATGTCAATCCATAAATGAAGAATCATGAAAATCAAGTACATGATTGGTAAACTTGACATTTTATGTTGGGTTCATCTACTCACAAAAGGAGTATGTTATAGTTTGGCAGAAGAGGTGTTTCATTGATGTGAGAGCTTGTGAAGGTGTCCAGTATGGATCTTCGGTGAAACCCTGTTAGGCCAGACTTTGTAAGAAAACCCACCTTTGGTTGATTACTGATGCGGGTGTGTAAATATATTTAATTCTCAAAAGAAGTTGAAGAACACCAGATTCTTTCATGTTACTATAGTTAATCTATCATGAATACACAATAGCTTTCGGCCATGGGAGCTGTGCCAATTTATTGCTGACTTTGTGTGGTGGAGATTAGGGGCCTCACTCTGAGAGTGTTGGTTCCAATCCTGGATGGGACTCGACCCAAAAGAGTACTAGAATTTGTACTCTACCAAGAAAGTGTTATCCCAAATATAAAGTTTCTTAATCTATCATGCCATGATAACTATAGTAATATGAAAGGATTGGGTGTTGTTTAACTTGTTTTGAGTAGTATATACCACAACAGCCAGTATTCCATACCAATGATTGTTTATCTGGACATTTGTTAATCGACACAGTGGGGACAGTACTGACCAGATTAGGAAGGTTCATGTGTGTCATATTTTGCCAGTTAATTCTACTGCCTAATCCCCCATGGGGATTCTGGGATAGAACAGATCACCATCAACCTCTGCTTGTCGTAAAAGGTGACCAAATAGATTGGGTGGTCAGGATCGGTGACATGGTTGAAGGCATGTCATCGAACCTGACATCTTGGATTTTTGTTCACAATATCAATCACTGGGTTGTCTGGTCCAGACTTGGTTATGTACAGGCTGCTTGCAAATAGCTGGAATATGTCTTTGTGTCTGAGTTAAAATTTAACATTGCATCGGCACTATTTAAGCCATATACAACAAGGAGTATCTATAGACAAGTGGATGTCAACCTTCTTAACAAATATGATGTAATGAAACAGATGGTCATTTGCTCTTCAGTGTTAAGTGGGAGGGAGAGGAAGTGATGCAAGCTGGGATATCGGTTCTTGTCCCCAAACCAGTGGTCATCTCACGGTCATCTCGCTACAACGTCTACTACAGCAGTAGCTCCAAAGACCCCCTCAATCACGTCCCATCACCTTCACTTGATTAGTCAATACTCAGACATGTTTGTGGGAGAAAATTATTGACATACACCCCCACTTTAACCTTGTTCCTTTTCTGCCCATTGTCCTCCTTATAATGAGGAAGTCGGTAAGAAGGTCAGAGGTCACATGACAGACTAGTAGCGGGTCGGAGTTCAGACAGTGACCAGTGTTCTGGCCACGCTGTTACTAATCAGGCGATGGGTAACACTTCAGAAATACGACGCAGATGTTATTGTCAGCTGCAAACAAAAGGTGAGACAATACTCTTTTGTGGGTGATGTTTGAATTTTATTGTTGGCGAGACAAGGATGAAGCTGTGGTCTTGTCAGTTCTCATGAGGATACATAATGCTTGCACCTTGTCAATAGACCACTGTCATTCCAGGACTGCCCTGTGGTCACTACAGTAGACAGATACCCACCAACCTGGGGCATCTGGCCTGCTGTCACTCGTCTGTTGTCAGTTGCCTTCTTCTGAACTGAAGCCGTCTGCTTTATTCTTCCAGAACAATAACATCTCTTTCTGTTTTCGTGTATATTTCTGTGTCATTCTGACAGAGGAATCTGTCAGTGTTATCAACCAGTAATGATTTTTTATGACACTCTTCTCAAAGAGTTCGCTGACTGATAATGATATTCATGGTTGCTGTGACTGCAGAGAATGCACATGTGTTTCATGCATACTGGTTCTCTAAGGTCACCTGCACCACAAATGTCTTAATTCATTCTTGCAACAATTTACTGTTTAAATCAAAACCGTATCCTCTGCTGTTGACTGCTATGAGCAGGTATTCATCTACATTACAGATGTACACTTACAACTATGAAGGATAAATCAAACAAGCTGATTTATCAATCTCATCTCTAATTTATTCATTTAACTAGTTATACAGTAACTTATTGTTAAGACCCCACTAACAGTGGATGTTTCAATGAGCTGACATGCATGTTGGAAGAGTGGATGTGCAAGTTTGGATGAGCAGACGTGCAAGTTTGGAAGAGCAGAAGTTCATGGTTAGATGAGCAGACGTGCAAGTTTGTATGAACTGGCGTGCATGGTTAGATGACCAGATGTGCAAGTTTGTATGAGCAGGTGTGCAAGTTTGGAAGAACAGACATGCATGGTGAGATGTGCAGATGTGCATGGTTGGATGAGCAGGCATGCAAGTTTGGATGGGCTGACGTGCAAGTTAGATGAGCAGACGTGCATGTTTGGATGAGCTGACATGCTTGTTTGGATGAGCAGACATGCATGGTTAGATAAGCAGACGTGCTTGTTTTGTATGAGCAGGCGTGCTTGTTTGGATGAGCAGACAGCATGTATGATTCAAGATTTTCATTGTATGTGATAATCATTGATAATCGAAATCAGGATCAGTGTAGAATGGGAACAATTGGATAAGGTGGAAAATCCAATGGAAAGTAGAGTAGAGGTATTTGTCAAGCTGCTGACAAGGGCCCCAAGAGATGCTGTCTCCCTTGCTCGCTGCATATTCACCAATTGTCATGTACCGCTGGGTGCGATATTTGTTGAATCTGTTCTCAGTCCAACCACGAGTGTGTCGCCCAAGTTAGTTGGTGTTAATCAGGGACTAGGTGATCTGTTTGGCAAGGAAATTACATAACACAGTCTCCTTTTGTGTGACAGTCTTATCCAATATTGGTTTAGAACGTGCTCTCGGATAGTATTCTGGTGGAAATCTTAGCGGGTCAGTTAGCGGTTAACAGGATCAGGAAAATGATACAACCACTATCTCATGTTTGTGTATGCAAACACTCGTCAGTTCTCACACTCACTGTTTAGACATTGTGTTGACTATTTTAGTCTCTTGATGATGGAACAAGATACTATTGTTTCTTACCGTGTCTTTTTGAAATGACATGACATGACCAAATTTGTACGAGTATCTTCAAAACAAACAAAAATTTAATTTTTGTTCCAAATATTTTTCGTGCTGATGTTATTCCCATGTAATAGATCTGATATGCAAGTGAACATTTAATACTCCAATAACAACATGTTGAAGTTTTTCAGTCTTTAACTCTTTCTACTTTAAGACAATATGTTAATTTTAACCTCTTCACTTTTCTCAGTTTAAGATCTCTTCAGTTATGACTTTATGTTAATAATAACTTACTTCAGGATTAAAGAATTCAAAAAGATGGTGTTAAGAAGTTAATAATAAAGTATACTGACACTAAGCTTGCACCATGGTTAGTATTGTGGGACTGTGTTGACTTTTAGAGTTGATATAAGTGTATGTATAGTGTATGTCACCAGGTGCTTTCATGTCACATAACGGCCCCATTTCCTCCCACTATTACCCCACATACTACTCTTATAATTGATTGCTGATGGCCAGATATTATTCAACAGGGCGTAACCTAGGAAACCGGAAACAATGGGGCGCCTCGCATACCAACATGCTATTATATTCTCATAACATATTTTATTTCAGTAAGTAGGTAAAATAACTGTAATTTTGTCATCAGCTTGGGTTCAGTTCCAAATTGCTATATGCTTTGAAGTATATCTATATGTAAATCTTAATTGTTTTACTTGCTAATTCCTGTTTTGGATATCATGAATATGAGATATTCGAGGTGAATGTGTATGAACTTTTATTCAGATGAACATATGAGGATGATTTTTGTTATTAATTTAAACCCGTGAAGATTCGGGGTGAAATAGGTCTTCCTCAACCCTTGTTGTAAGAGGCGCTTATGCTTTTCTTAAGAGTCAACTAAAGAGATCCGGTGGTCATGCTTGCTCATTAATGCATGTCATCGTATCCCAATTGTGTGGATCGATGGTTATGATATCAATCACTGGATTGTCTGGCCCAGACTCGATTTTTTACAGACCGCCATCATATAGCTGGAATATTGCTGAGAGCTGCGCTAAGAACAAACAAACAAAATCTTATCAATTTAAATTATATTATTTGACAGTGCTGGTGTAGTTAATTCAATAGCAGTTCACTGAGTGAGTGAGTTTTGTTTAAAGCTGCTTTGAACAGTATTCCAGTTATATCACGGTATGTCTGTTTAATGTGGAGGAAAGCCCAAAGTGATACAGGTCTCAACCGCTTAACACTTAGGTGAAAAACAGTTCAGTGTCTTGGACAGGTGTGATAAACAACATGACAATTATGATTGGTAATGTGATAACGAGTTTACACCTGTTAACATCTTCACACGTGTGTAGTAAAGCTGGTGGTGATTTACCCACCTATGAACAATGTCTCTCATGAAATCATGTTAATAACCTATCTCCATTCACACCTGCTAACGAGTAGAGGACAATCACACCTGTGAAAACAATGGGTCTTGTTAGTGGCTTGTAAATCATATTACTTCCTGTGAGAGATGATTGATTTTACGAGACATGCTCAAAATGCATATCTCACCTGTCAGTGATAAGACTGGTGTGCCAGCATGTAGGGTTAGATACCACAAAGCCACAGGTATTGTGACGGGGAATGACAGCACTTTGGCAAGATGTTATTTTTTAACTATTACAAAGCATGAACTTGACTGTTATATTGCCATTAGTAAGACCTAGAGAGGAGAGGCAGATTTTCTTTGCAAAAACATTTTGTAAATGAAATAGGAGATACTGTTTGCAGAAGAAGCTGGTGGATTAAGTAGTATTTTAAGTGATATTGGATGCATAGCTAAGGTGGATGATGACTTTAGTTCCAGTCTCTTTGTAGAGAGGGCATTTCAAGAGAAAATATGATTCTGCCATTGCTATCTTGAAAACGCTTTGTACTTTTAGAAGTTTGTTCCTACTGACTCTTCAGAATTTATTTTTTTATAAAATTTTTTAAGATGCATTTAGTTCAGTTCATTGTAAGGTGCATTGTGATACATTTTCTGAAAAAAGCTAAGTCCTTTTCAGGAGAAAAAATAATTTATCAGAGTTTGGCCTTAAAGTGGAATAAAATAAGCCAATTTATTAGGATTTCAATGACACTTTAATCCCACAGCAGACCACAGTCCTTTTTTCATCAAGTTTCACTAATCAGCTCAGGTTCTCCAGCAGACCGATACATCTTGTGGGAACTGTGCCTCACCCTCCATTAAGAGAGAAAAGGAGTAATGGACCACTCTTAAAGGTGTCGCATCAGATCAGGAGACCGAAGCTTGATACCTGTGTCCAGACATACCACGGTATTCACCTGGACCCGATGTCACTCATCACTCAGGGATTAAATTCAGCCCGCCAATGAAGCGATTAATTAACTGGGACCCCTTGTGGGTTGCCATCAGGCTTGATACACACACCAGAAACTTTAGGCACCTCCACAGGGGGTCAGCGGAGTGGGGCCAGTCTTGTCTTGACTGGGTGAGGTTCGCTGCTGATGTATTGTCTGCCTGGGTGTCAGTGTTAACATACTGGACGTATCTTTATGCGACTGGCCTTGTAGAAGAGGGCTGTGGTTTATGTTTGTTTGTCTGCTCGAGTTTTGTGATTGTCTCGTTCATCTGGTGGTCAAGCTTTTGACAGACTTGACGTATGTTGTGAAGAACAGTCTTATGATGCAGTTAATGTCTACGTGTATGAAAACACACATTATTAGAAAAAATTCACAGATATTTTAATACTTTGAATTGTTTAAGTGTTCAACTAATTGAATCTTGCAGTTTAGTTATGCTAAAGAAGCAAGACTGTAATTAGAGAAATTAGCATTAGATATGAAAGGTACATTGTAATATAAATAACTTGCAAGTGATTTTGTGGCATGTGATTAGCTGACCAAGCAAATTTTTGGCGTTCATGTTTCCAAAAATCAGTAATAACTAGGCAATGCCCACTAACAGACTACTGTTTCCTGATTGGCTGATAATAGAGTGGGTGGAGCTTGTTGCATTATTGCACTGAATGATGTCACTGATTTTGGATTTTTATCTTGTTGGTTTTTTTCATGTTGGTGGTTAAATAAGTTTTCTGTGAACTTATTGTTGACATATTTATTTATGAGAATTGGCTTCAATATGTGTTTGTTTTAATGGAGTTATGAACTTATAAACAAACCTGTGTGCACACTTTGTGTAAGTCCGCTACACACCGCTTGCTGGTTTTTACCTTTATATCTACATAAACACTAAAAATATTGAAGTCAATTTTAAAACAAATTTTGTATTTTGAATAATATGTTGAATCCCTTCAGTCTTATTTGATATTTTTGACATAACTTGTGTCTGCGAATACAGATATAAAGCAACAAAATTTCAAGTCAAGATTTATTTATATCAAGGATTAGTAGACAGTTGATAAATATTTTATACATATATGGACAAGAATTTGTATTGGAAATAGAAGTGAAACAAACCAGATCTGTGTAAACACTGACCAGAAACATCGCCATGGGAATTGTAACATTCCAGTAAGCCTCTATAGGCATTGCAACAAATCAAACATGGCTGCCGATATCTGTGGCACCAGAGAACAGTGGTCATCTGCTTGACTATGGGGTCTCAGCGTAGCTGCACTGACTATCTGGGGGGAGTATGTTGGGGCAACAGACATCCAGCGTCAGTGACCTGTGTCCAGTAGAGGGAACTATGCAGAATCGGTGTATACCTCCACATATTGATGAAGGCACCGCAGAATGATTCTAGTTCTGAATAGACTTGATTTTTCAGACTTCAAATCTAAAAACTAAAATTTTGAATAAATACATTCAAGGCATTTAAAAAATTGGGAATGTTGTTCATGAAATATTCTAGATGTCTTATGATTAAAATTTACTTCATAGCCCTCTGTTTTTTATGTATTTTGTCTACATATGTGGGTCATTCAGGCGTGGTGAAAAAGAGGCCCACCGTAGTCAAGCTATAGTTGAAAGAATTAACCGGACATTAGCGGAACGTTTGTTTGGCTATCAGTATGGGATCGAAATGAAATCGGAACGATTAAGATCAACCGAATGGGTGACACGATTATCAGCTGTTGTATCAGCGCTGAATAATGAAGTAATGAGATTAATCGGGAAGAAACCATCCGATGCGATTAAAATGAAATCTGTGACTTCCGTGAGGAATCGATATGTGATGTATTTCATCAGAAATTTGAAATATTTAATCTGCTAACTCATTATCAAAACAACACATCAAAATTGAGAGAACAAGAGGTCAATTTTTTTCTGGAGTGGAGATTTTCTGGTGTTTAGATGTTGAAAGTGATCAGGTAGATTCCAGTAGCCATTGTCCTGCAGCAGGATCAGGAAGAGGTGACGTGAGAATGGCTAATGGCCGACCCAGTTAAGCAGGGATTTCTCTTGATCTTTATTGATGGAATATGATACTTGACAGGATTCTCCGAGCTTATGAGAAGCCATCGTTTTGGTGTCACGCAGAACCACAAGGCTTCCCTCATTGAATTAAAATCAGTTTTACTCGACAGGAAAAATAAATCAACTGACCGGGGTCTCTAGGTGAAGTATTAGGAAATCCCTAAGAGATTCACTGATAGCCGTAGTGTAGTTGTGATGTCACTTCCGGTAGGGACCTGTTCCAGGACCCCAGGATCAGATAGTGCTGTATTCTTGATCCCAGGACCCCAGGTTTGAACTTGAAGCTACTCTTGTAAGTATTCACTCAGCGTGTCATATACTACTCAAAAGAATATAAGAACATCCAAAGTTTTCATGTGTCTATATTTTAACTACATTAACTACATTACATATAGACATTTGAAACAAATGAATGGTTTTAACTTCTTTTGAGTAGTATATGTTATAAGGCCTACTCCTGAACATAAATGAGAGAGTGATTATTGCTTACACTGCACCAGTAGTTATGACCTATTCATAGTCCTAGATAGTCTATCAAATACAGCCCATGCAAGTCTATAATGTTTGGCAAGTCTAGATAACTGCAGTTTCAAGTTGAAAATGAAGAGAGTCTCTGGGCTCCCTTTTATTATATTTATTAAGATAATTTAACAACATTTTTTTCTGTATATGTTCATTTCAGAGACTAGATGTTAGTCAATATCCTAGACACAGTAGTGTATAACAAATGTGCCTGTTTGTCTTAAGTACTATAAGTGATTGGTTATAGTTGTTAATGGGGGAAAATAGTATCTTTTCTTTCTCAGTTTAGATGGAAGCCATTGTTATAAATACATCACAATATGATATATTGATTATATCTGAAGGAATCTACAATTTTATGTTAATTTGGACCCATTACTTATTTTTAGGAAGATTGTATAAAGCCTTGTCATGGTTATGGTAAAATAAGTAAATCAACTTCAAAGATAATACCTTTCCGGAATAATAAATCTCTTTCTGAATATTCCATCCCTTTGAAGACCAGGTCCATGACGTCAATGGCAACAGCACAATAGTTTTACAATGTCAGTTTGGTGAACCTGTCATGGTGGAAGAGGCTGCACCATATTTGAGACTTGAGTGAATCAACTATAATCTTGTCACACCTACACTGACAGAATAATCTACTATCAGACGTTGTGAACAATATGGTCCATGGTCCTTCTGATCCAACCAATAAATACGACAACCTTTTGTTTATTTGAGGCTGCTACTGTAAATGTGTTAAAAGTCCTTAACACTTGTTTATTGTATATACTAACCCATTGACTGGAACCACAGGGCAAGTGTCTGTCTGTTTCACAGCTTGTTTAGTTAATTACCCTAATTGATTCGGGGTTGTTTGTGTAATTATCACTGCTACAGGTGAGAGGGACTCCCTGTCTCAGGTGAGAGACTGAGGCCCCATGAGACAGACTGTTTATAACACTTCAGTGTAATACTCGTCTCATACTTAACGAAATGACTAGAGACTCTTTACGACCACTGGACATAGTAAGTGGACATATATATAGTTGTCGGTCAGTCTTAAGGCATTGCTTGCGGGAGGAACATAGAGAGCTCTTCTAGTTGGTCAAGTGTTCCTGGGATAATTACCTTTGGATTTTTATCAATTAAAATAGGTATGTTGTCATTACTATTAGCAGTCATATTTTTTTGTTATTTTTTAATTTAATTACATAGGTTTTTTTAACCTTAAAGTTGTACGTTTTTTCATTAATATTTTTTAATTATTTCGTTTTATATTGATGTTTTATGTTTGGCTCATTTTGTTGGTTGGTTGGTTTGTTGTTTAATGCCGCACTCAGCAATATTCCATTTATGTGAATTACGAATTTGCTTTCATTAATATGTTTTCGTATATTAAATGATCATTATCAGCTATATCAGATGTATGTCGGCCCCAGGTATATTAAACACATTTCTTTATGCTTCACTGGGTGATATGATTATGCTCATACAATCTCAGCTGACCATGCATTATAATAGAAAATAGGTGACCGACCGCAGGCAGGTATTGAAAGTTGACCAACTTGTGATGGTAGTCGTAATAATATCGCGGGGAATATAAGTTAATCAGGCCAGCACATGTTACCTGATGCCGAAGTCCCCCATTAGCCTCATTTCATTACTGATGTCCAGTGTTCTCCCTTGGGTTGGTCACCTGATGACTGCATGCTTATTATTTACCCATGAAAGCTGAGTCAGTTGTCAGGAACGCTGCATCATTTATTATTTCCTCGCTGGCGACATATGTCCTGTGTTGCTGCCACTTGAAACGAGAATTTAATGGAACCTGATTGTTTATGGTTTGGGAATTGTTTTTGTTTGATATGTCACCTTACCAGTTGTTAGGATAAAGCATTTCTTGAAATGTATATCAAATCTACTTTAAGTTGGTATCAGTGCTACTTAACCTGTAAGTTATATCGCAAGAAAATATATACCATTCTGAAATGGTCCTAAACTGATTAGTTGTATACAGATAGGTTTAGTGGCTGAGTTGAAAGATTTATGTTTATTTGCTACTTTAATAAACAGATAATGAAAATTTAACCAAATCTTAGATAGAGATAAGACAGAGATATGATTTTACCAACACAAAGCCAACAACCAGGCTATATTCACCGGCTATATTCACCCATCTTCCGTCCCTTATCATGCCTGATTGGTTCGGCAGTAAATGTTGGCGATTTATCATTCAAGAAGTCCTTTATCCTCTTCTCACATGCAGCTTTTGGTATAAACCTAGTGGCCCGCACAGGAAACAGATATCATATCAATATGCACATATCTCTTTATCTGTCCATGTCAGGGTTGAATATAAAATGTGGATTCAGATGGTTTAATTCCTTTTTTTCGGCTGTGCTGGGGTGACTGTTTCGTATGTTTCGCAGCTTTGCTTTTTTCCCTTCAAAGGTAACTCATGCATTTGTTGTTTTGGTTCAATATTCACATAATTGTACAAAGATAAAAAACTGTAACTTTGAAATACAATAGTCTGACCATTTGTATGGCATATGTTATTACGTCTTTAAATTATTTACAAATATTTTGATATCAGCATGAATAAGATATTAAGCTCTTTGTGGTTGACTTTATCACTGGTGCAGAGAACTTAACTTGAATGTTTATCAGATCAATTTGGTTATATTATTCCTTCATTGAGCATGAAATTTGTTGCATGAAATTACAGGGTACATTGATAGGAATTCATTCAGTGCCTCCTTCCTATTGAGAAGTGAAAAGACTTCAAACTGTTCCACGGATGAACTCACACTGCATGGGTGGATGGAGCGAGCCTTTCATTTCTCAGATGAGCCAGATAACAGGCCTTTATGATATGGGGTGTGCTAAAACATCATATTACCCCCTGAG
Organism: Haliotis rufescens; assembly: GCF_023055435.1. NCBI lineage: Eukaryota > Metazoa > Mollusca > Gastropoda > Lepetellida > Haliotidae > Haliotis > Haliotis rufescens. The sequence continues at coordinate 32,621,485 of NW_025964361.1, read as the reverse complement.
AATCTCTCACAAATCCTGGTAACCTCCGACAAATGTCGGCAACAGATTGGTCATGTGACCCACTATTGTGAGGCAGAAACACAATATGCGAGACTCGATTCTCTAAGTTAGAACTCGAGAACTCCAACAGTGGGATGGCCGGACATATGTGACACACATGACAACCTGTTGCCAACATGGCTTTAGAAACGGCATCATCCGCGGAAATTATTAACTCTGGTAAGTTAAATACACCAAATATGTATTTTGTGTATGAAAATATTTCACAAATTTCACAGAACTGTTGTGAGGATAGAAAGATGTGCATTGTTCGCCGGTGTCACTTCAGTATTTTAGTGTTAATAGGTCACAGCTGTTAAACAACGGGTCCAGCTAACAACCTCTAGCACTTAGTGTATTTACCTAGTAATTAGTCCCATGTCAGATTAGTGGATGACACCAGTGTAAGCCCAAGGCGGGTAGGACCTTGATAGATGTCTGTACGCGGACTAGGGACACACCACGACCGGCTCTGCCTGTGGTACAACTAGGCTTGTCAGTGAACACATGTCAACAATTTCCCCTGGTTTAGTCTTAGTATTGATTGCTGGTCGGACTGGTATGTGACTTTGCTATGGACTGTTTGTAGATCATCTGTATTGCTGTTTGGTAGCTTGTTCTCTCGTATTTGTATCAGGGTATCGGTTTGTAAAGTGGTTTGGCCCGGACTGAATGATACTGTGATATGTACAAGATGCAAGATTTCATCTTGAACTTGAATCATTGAGGTTTCTTTAATAAATGTTCATGAACCCTTTTCGTATACCTGTTCAAGGTATTTAAGTGCATCTCTGGATGTTTCTGTGAACCTGCTTCTGTCTGTTTTGCTTAATATGATAAAAAATAATACTTTCTTGCCCAAAATAATATTAATTCACACACTGGTTTAAAAAATATCATATATTTATCAGTGATTTTTTTCTCTCTCAAAGTCAAATAATGTTTTAAACTTTGCGAAAATGGTGCCTTTTTGTGAGAACATTCTGGCATGTAGATCTAGGTAAAATTTGAAGAATGTGTGACATTTGTGACTGGTCGCAGTCTTGAGGCTCAGCTCTGAGGAAGAAATGTGTTACACACCACACGACACAACACTGTTATCATTACTCTGCATTACTGGTGAAAAAGATCACCCAAGCGTGAAATGTATTTTTTGAGCACTCTCAAAGTTAGCCTTCCAACAAGTTCATGATTTCTTAATTTAACTTTACTTTGAAAAGAAAGTTGTCAGGTTTTATGGCAGGTGGTAGCTGCCGATATTGGGGTCATATCATGGCAGGACTCGGCAAGTCAGTACCCCCCAGTATTCCTGGACGATTCAGTCAGCATTGTGGGCACAATATGTTTTTTCATACTTGTTTGTTTAAAATGAGGAGATATGAATATATGTTTATATTCACATTTGCGACAATATTTGTGTGTTGAGTTGGAACAGTTATTAGTCCATAATGAGAATTTGAGCTAAAATGGACATATTAAATGAAATACACATTTCTGATTTTTTAACATTGTTTTGAAAAAATATTCAGCACATGATTTCTTTATATTTCATAGGCAAAATTTTTTGTCTGAAGAAGAATTTGTATATAACTTTGAAATACAATGTGACATCTGTGTTAATAATTCTTCATAACAGTTTGAATAGGCCATGGAGTGCTCTAAACAGGGATATAAAAGTTGTCATCTTTGAAATTCTTCCTGCAAGATGTGACAAGTTGTACATTGTGACAATATTCAGCATTGTACAAAAGTCAATATTGATCCCAGTTTTGAGTGTTCATAATGATCACATTGTTTCCGCCTTAATGCCGCCAGTTCCGTATTTTGGTGATGATCCGTTTAGAGTTTTCGTAATGATCACATCTTCTTTCCGTAAAGATGCCAGTTCCGTGGTTTGGTGATGATCCGTTTAGAGTTTTCATAATGATCACATCTTCTTTCCGTAAAGATGCCAGTTCCGTGTTTTTGTAATGATCCAGTTTCATAATGTTTACAGATGATGTAACAAGTTGCCCTTTCAGAATGCATGTTTTTTGCTGCCCTGTGTGGATAGTGTGATAATGTCAGGTCCTTTGTGTTGACACATGTCAATGTTGCTGATAGCAGTGTTCAAAACACCAGCCCAGTCAGCACAAGCATATCTCAGTATCAGCACTGTCAACACAGGCAGACCGTTTATGTGCAGATAAACATACTTTTTAGAGGACAAAATGTTTATTCACTGTCTAACTTCTTATTGATACTTTATTATAATGCAAGTAAGGCTTTTCACCTTCCAGCGATCCTGTGGAGAATCCTGGTCCCCATTACCTCATGCTTGTTGTGGGGCGGTCGGGTAGCCTTATGTTTAAAGCGTTCGCTCGTCACGCCGAAGACCCGGGTTCGATTCCCGACATGGGTACAATGTGTGAAGCCCATTTCTGGTGTACCCCGCCATGATATTACTGGAATATTGCTAAAAGCGGCGTAAAACCCAACTCACTCACTCATGCTTGTTGTATGCCTGACTTAAATGAGAACTGGCTGTCTTGTCATGTGCCTCTTTCAGATTTGTGTCATTTTCCAAAACAATTCTGAATTCACTCGAGTCTTAATGTTTCAATATTAAATTGTCCAAACCTTGAGTCCTTATTGAAACAAATGGACAACATCTGAAGCTACATGTTTCACTGTGTATAAGATGGCTGATTGTTTATAATAAGGTTGATCATATCCAGAAGGAAACGATAACTATACTTCGTTTCCCAAACATGACACTCTTTATCTTTTAAGTAAACCAGTGATAATGTCAACCATTTCACCTCCCTCACCGCAGCATAACTGGCAAATGTAAACTGTCAAAAGAGGTAATAGGAGGCAATCAGTCGCTATTTTTCATATTGACAACAACCACAATAACCCACCTTCGTCCTTGTATTTCTGTATTTAGAAAGATAATTATGATGGGCAAATTGTTCCCATAAATACCAGTCATTTATCAGGTATTTGACAGTGGTTAAGTTGTTAAATTGCCCCTCTCTACACATCCAAAACAAAATGGACAAAGCTGTGTTTGTTGACAATAAAAGAGGGTTACGTGGGGTGTAAATACATGGAGTGTCAAAGCCTGGTTCATCCATGCATGCCTGTATGCTGTTAATCGTAATGATGAAGTCTTTCCAAGCTTAAGAACCCATTAATAGACCGATTATGATTGGACAATTCATAACAATGATGATGGATAGACTAAAAAACAGGCTGCAGAAATTATTATAATTTTGTCGAGATATCATTTAAATTCATTCTTTTTCATGAAATTCAACAGTTCCTGATCCTGAGAAACCTACATTTTCTTTGTATTCTTTCATTGAATCCTTATAACATTCCTCATGAAATTCAACAGTTCCAGTTTGATCCTGAGAAACCTACATTTTCTTTGTATTCTTTCAGCGAATCCTTATAACATTCCTCAGGCGTTATTGTCTAAAACCGTTAAAGCTTTGACATTGTAAACTTGATTATTCAAGACTGTGTGATAAAATTTCTTTAGGTACATCCTATATGTTTCCCTGAGTTGTGGGTTGTATATCTGAGAGTGTTTATTGTGATAGAACATTCCTACATAATGTAGGCCATTGTTGTCCTGTGAGACTGTCATCTAATAGTGTTGACCCTGGGAGTCTGATGAGAAGTGAGGGGTGGCGCTAGTCCTTCGTATTACTTACAATATCTCCTGTCTACCTCACCTCGGACCACAATTTATTATATACTAGTAAATTATAGGGTTGTCTGGTTATGGGGTCAGCTCTGGCAATATTTCATGATCAGTTGTTGGAGGGCATAAACTGATATCAGAAAATTATGGGTATATAGTGTGAAAATTGGTAGAACATTTATTAAAAATGAGCGTTTTTAAAACATGGATGACTATCTGTAAGGTTAACATTGAGGGCAACAATGGTTAGTTGGGTCTCCAGTTGGGTAAAAGTTGTTCATCCAGCAATAGATCTGATGAGAATGCAATGAATGTCCCCTTCTGGGGATCACCTGATAGTCAAGCAGTATTCCTGTCAGAGGCAAAAACGAGAGGCTGCGATTTCGCCGTGCAGAGTGGCGTCCCCTGGGCATGCCAGAAACCTTGTTTGTGGGTTCGAATTCCGGTTCGCCCCAGTCATGTTTCTAGGTTTGTCAGCACCATAGCCGTGCTCGTGGGTTTCACCAAAGTGGTAAACGTCTTAGACCTGCATCATTTCAGGCTCTCCTCCCACATCAAGCTGACACGCCGTGATATAACTGGAATACTGTTAAAAGCGGCGTTAAACCCAACTCACTCACTCACTCACTCAAATTTGCAAGAAACTTTTTTTCATGCTCCTGATTAATGGATTTATTCAGAATTAAATCAACATTCAACAGAAATATCAATGAAAGTTTGGAAGATAGCAATTAGACAAGGAACATAGTAATCAGATGTGGAAGATTGCAATCAGACGTGGAAGATTGCAATCAAACACATCAAGATCTATCACTCCGTGTGTGTGGAGGAGGTTTCACTTTCAGTCTCTCATGCCCATCTGTGAAATGATTTGATACCATGTTAACATTGCCTGCATTGCTCGGCAATGACAATCCAGCAATGATTGTCCAAATCTAACAATATTAAATTGATTATTGTCAAACATTTATTCTGAAAACTGACAATAATGAATGTTTGTCACATGTATGGGTGATCATTATGCCAGTGAAGCATCTCATATTACTTGTCAATCAATCAAACAGTTGTTGATGACACTCTCTGCTCTTCATTCCCATATGGGCAATCATTGAGATCCTGATGGACTCAAACCGAAACCCAGACAGTTGAACACGCAACACATGAGTGAGTTACAGCATTGTGGCTATTGGTTCTCAAGTCTCCGTTAAGTGTGTATGATTCACAAAAAAGGAGGTCCAATGTCTTTGTTTGATCATTATACATTAAAATAAAAATGAAGACTAAAGTTTAGTTATCAAATACTCTCATACTAAAACATAAACTTGTTATGAAAATAAATAGGAAAAAATATTTTCATATGTGTTCAACAAAAAATACATTGATGTGAGACAGAAAAGACAAGATTAGTCAAAAATTACATTTTGAAATAACATTTTGACAAAAAAGCGTCAATGACATGCTCATTTTATTAAATAGATTAGTCTAAAGATAAAAAATCACTGTAATATATTTCATAAAAGAACTTTTGATATGTTCATACCATAATTTCTTAAGATGTTTGTACAAGAAGCTCCAGAAAAACTTACAAACATTTAAGATTTCCATAAAGAATGTATTTGTTTGTACTGAAATTTAGAAGATGATGATATCGGATTTGTCTCCAGTTAACAAAAAGTGATAAGTAATAATTTTGTACTTTTATGAAATAAAAGCAATCATGACAACAATGTTTAACATCTTGTTGAATAATAATAGCCTCGTCTAAGCTGGAGTGTCCCTATTCTAAACATACTGGCATCTTGGGGCGTCCATGTTTCTAACAACCTGGCGGGACAGTTAGTCCTATATTTCAGACAAACTCCCTGTACAGTCTTACACCTCAGTCCAAGCCTCCATCCGTATCATTCACACATCTTGCACTGCATCCCAGCTCAACTTTCACAATGACGCTACATTCCCAAATTGACACGGGAGTGGTGATCATCTGTTTTTGCACTGAGCTACGTGCTGTCGTATTTGTTGTTTGCCACTGACTGAAGGGGACACTTGTCGGAGACAGGGTTTAGATCATTTAGTCCGAGGATGATGGGCTGCTGTTGATGTGGCAAGATGCAAGGTAGGTTAGGAGGGGTGTCCGGGATGTGTCTTTTAAAAGATGTACCCAATAGTACAGAAACATTTCTCTGTTGACATAATGTTTAGAATATGTATGTGTACATTAGCCAAGTCATGGTTGTGTTTTAAATACCACCTACAAAACAGGTTGTGTGGCAGGTTGGGTTATAGTATTCCTTGTCCTGAATGTGGGTTAAAGTTTGTTACTTTGTAATGTAGGTTGAAGGTGTCAGTACTTAACATGTTACAGTAGCTGTATCAGATGATGAGTTTTGTGTTTAAGTCACTTCCATCTTCTCTTTCATAAACTGTTATATAAACAATAGTCTCACAGTCCCTGAACCATATCATTTTTCCGTCCGCCCAGCCCTTTCTGTTTGTCCGTGTAGATTTTCCTCAGGTTCTGAATCTCTCATCTCATGGGGCTCCTTTTCAAATGAATGGAGTTATTCGTTTCTATCAAAATAATATATTTTAAGAGACTAATGTTAGTATATATCAACAATAAATGCTTTGTATTACTTATGAGTGAATGAGTTGGGTTTAACGCTGCTTTTAACAGTATTACATTTATATCACGGCGTGTCAGCTTAATGTGGGAGGAAAGCCCGAAGTGATGCAGGTCTAAGACGTTTACCACTTTGGTGAAACCCACGAGCACGGGTATGGTGCTGACAAACCAAGAAACGTAATCGGGGCGAACCTGTATTACTTATGACGGCCTCCATGGTCTGCCCAGAGAGCAGAAGGCTGGTGGTTAGATTCCCACGTCATCAAACCATAAGATTTTAAAGATGGTACTTGTCACTTGTTGTAATGTCAGGGCTTGACATTAAGGGAATGATCATTAAGGGGAGTCAGTATACTGAGTTTGAGTGGGATGTCCAGCAGCGTGATATCTCAGTGGGCGAGCACTTTAAAACCGGAATAGTCAAGGTTAGTAGAGGCAGCTGCAAATAAATACACACACGTCTGCATGCACGCCACCGTAGCAGTACACTGATCATGAGTTCCACGTACGTTACAACCCCCATAACAACTTCACAATCCATTGCTCATTGGTGCAAATGAAAGCATCTTGTCTTAGGGAAGTAGTATATTTTCAGCTGTCACTTCTGTATCATTATTGATAATGGTCTTATGGTCATTAAATGTGTGTCCAGTTTGTGGTGGAAGTCACAGCTGCATGTCAATGTTTATTTGATGGTCACTGTGGCGATAAATGTTGCGCTGTGACAGTATTCAGGGGGATATGTATGCAAGAATGCAGGTCAGTGTGCAGTAGGGCATTGTCACACATACCAAGTTATTGTCCAGCATATGTCATAAAATACAACCACAGCTATTGTTTTCTTTCAAACTATATTGTATGAAATACTCAACTGTGAAGTCACGGGTTTTCACGACTGAACATCAGTGTGGTAAACCTTCTGAAAAAGACACCTTCTGGATCAAGGCCAAATTCCTAGCAACAACATTGACAGAAGACATACTTGAGTTTATTTCAATCTACATTATGTAAAGATGAATGACAAACATCTTATCTGCCTAATACCGACTAAACGAGGAAAGTGTTAAAACTGATACAGATGATCTTTCGACTACACAGTTTTCTTAAAGCTAATCCGTGGCAGGGGTCAGCTGACTGACCTGAGACTCAGGACGTGCATGTGATGAATTCATAATGCCAGATAACTCTGCCCAAGTAACCATCTCATTTTACACAAGCGCGTTTCAAAGGACATTCGTGGATTAGTGTTAGAACCTGACCTGAGCTTTTGTTCCAGTTGGTCGGTGGACACAATGTCGCACGAGAATTCAGGTCATCGCGCCTTTTGTTCAGACACATTTTAAGCCTGGCTGAACATTGTTGCATTCTTGGAGATGTTTTCATTATTCAGATTTTTTGTAGCATGTTATGGGGTTATATGAATCGGGTGGAATAATGTTAAGCAATGAAAAAGGAAATTGAAAAATGAGTTTGAGCCGAAGTTGTGTGAATGTGACAGAAGGGGCTTAGCGTCGACTTTATCTTTTCTTCATTTCTTTGCTACTTTTTCATTTCTGTTGAGGATTTGATGCTCTTTTGAAATGCATGAAGAGCAAGGAATAAAGTTTGGCAGGATATCATTTCGTATGTGAGATTTACATTTTGAGAGGTAGAGGGGAACAGAAAGGAATATAGGGAACCTCTCAAGGTCTTGTCATGTGGTCACCTTTCTCTTCACATTTACACCATTGAGAGTTTTTCCAGAGAATACAGAGAAGCACTTTATACATCATTGTTAATCTCAATTTGTTTTTCACTGATGTTAACAAATAAATAATTCTGAATTAATAAAATCTGAAAAATTAGAAAAATTAATTAAAAACCAAACAACGTAGTAAAATGTTTTGAATCAAGAAAATCTTGTTATAAATGTGGCTTATATTACCTGACTATCTGTTTTTTGTTGTGGTTTTACAATTCGTACTGACCATCTAACAAATACATTGAATAATTCTTTTGAGGTTTTGGTAAAAATTAAATCCCAACCAACCATTTTAAAACTTGTAACAGAGCCATATTTTTATGCCTGAATAAGAAATCAATTTCTTCCCACCGCCATCTGCTAGTCATTCCATAATGACGAATTAACCAAATCAACGCGGTTAAACAGTAAACACCATGGGCAGTTCCACCACAACGGTGGGTGTAGTTGTAATATCACATGCTACCAGTGTGAACGCCTGTGTGTAGGTGTATGAAGACGAAGTGTTCGTAATTCTGGCAAACTCGTCACACATTGTTTTCCGACCTCCTGTAGGAAGAGTTCTACTTGCTCTCACACTGGCCCCACCTGTCTTACGGGAAGGATACCACATCGAGTACAACATGATTGACTGTAAACCATGTCAGTTCTGTATTCTCTATCTTACAGGTAGGAATAACAAGTTGGATTAAGTCAAACTGTTTTATTTCATCATGTAGAGTTATTTAGATTCTGATTAAATCTTGTTGTCACTTTATTTAGCCACTGCCATGAGGATGTATATCCTATCACTTACATCCTTTCCTGGTTTTTAGGATTCCTTGTCTAAGGATTGCCTGACCGGACTTGTTTATCTGCATGACATCAAGATTTATGATTCATTAACATGTGGATATTATGAGGAAATGATATTTATGTTTCATCGTATTATTCTTCGTTGTCTATATAAATAGGGACCAATGAGTAGCTAAAATTACTGTAGTATATCAACTTGTCAATTGTTAAAATGTCATAAAAGTTTATGACGCTGTGTGTGAACATTGGGACACTTTGGAAGTAGTTTCAAGGAAAACATCACAAGGGAACTTAATTACATGAGCAAGTAATTTATAAAATTTAATTAATTTATTTATTTACTATTTTTCACAAAGTAAGAATTTGGGCTTCATACATGATACATTTTCACGGTATATATATAGTCATTTTATTAATGTAACATTTTCTCTTTTTATCTGGCATGTTTTTCATTGTAAGGGGTGGTACTTGTATTTTCCACTCACTCACCCCAACACCTCCATCGTTATGACATTTGTCCACTGTTATACAGGGGAGAGTTGTTAATATAAAGGTGACAATCAGTGTCAGAATTCTGTAACCCGCTTTAGAGAACTTTTGACACTATATATCAGTGGTATCTAAAAGCTTTCATAGTGTTCAAACACTTGTCACCAGTTTTGCTAACGTGAACCAAATATACTTTTATCAGGTGTAGTTGTGACTTGTATGGGTGCCGATAACGGTTTGTACTGTCACACTGATCAGAGTTCTCTACAAATGGCTTCTGCTATAATAGCCTGAGTAGATTTAAAATCTGAAATATGTGTCGGTTGGTTCCAAGCACTGGCCACTTCATAGCCATGCTATGGACAATAGGGGCTGAATAGTGCTGAGATTGACATAGGCTTATTGGCTGGGTGGAGTACGGGCAATGCTGATCGGGATTCAAGTATTGGGGTATTTGTTTACAAACAGTGTGAGTTGTTGGGTGGTGCGCCCCTGTAACATCACAGTGGATTCGTGAGAGTTCCCTGACCACTGAATCAGGCAGTACCAGATGTAAGGGGGAGAGGTTGTTGGACTATCAGTGGCTAGCTGCAGGGTTATCAGTTGCTTCGTGTGTCGGTGGGAAGAAGGTACAGCTATCCATGGACTGCTGTTCCTCAAAATGGTGAAACAAAATTGTGTCTCTTTGGATGTACTTCAAACATCACGATTTTTCTCTGGGAAATCAAGACCTGAGAATGGTAAAGTTTTAGAAATACTGATATGTTTTACCCTTATTACAAATAGAAAAACATTTCTATCAAGAAGCACATTATTACTTGAGTGTGCCCTCATTCTTGCTGTCATGAATATATGCTAGTGTTTGAATCCAACACTTGATTCTGGGTTTGTTGGCACCATGCCAGTGGTGAACAACCTGCTTCGTCACTTTGGGTTTTCCTCAAATCAAGCTGTGCTCATACTAAAATACTACGGTCGGGTAGCCTAGTGGTTAAAGCGTCCGCTCGTCATGCAGAAGACCTGGGTTCGATTCCCGACATGGGTACAATGTGTGAAGCCCATTTCTGGTGTCCCCCGCCGTGAACATGCTGGAATATTGCTAAAAGCGGCGTAAAACCATACTCACTCACTCACTCACTCACTCACTCACTCACTCACTCACTCACTCACTCACTCACACACACACACACACACACACACACACACACACACACACACACACACACACACACACTCACTCACTCAGGTTATCTCAACATGCTCACTGCCCTGCCAGACAGAAATGTTTAATGTTCAGAAAGTATACGATCCTCAGCAGTTTGTTATGTATGTACGTGAAAGTGTTTAGGACAGTGAAATCTTAAAAATTTACATGTCAACAAATCATTGGTACTGAGCAATGTCACATTATATACTTGTACGTTTCACAGCAGTAAACGTCTGGATTGACAGGGAGCAGATTAATGAGGTGTAAACAAAAGTCCTGCTTCATGCCTGATGACATTGGGACCACTGCCTCATGTAGTCAACACGTGATTGACTTTTTGTTTATTTTTATTGACCATATTGCATCTGTTGCATGAACACAAAGTCCTGCACAGACTTCTGGGAAGTCAAGATAATATCGATACAGTTGCCAACAGGACAGTTCACACAGTGAAACATGCCTTTCCTGATGGAAGACTCTTACGACAGAGTGGTTTGTTTTGTGAACAGAACACACTGATATGGAACTAACATTCCATGTTGCAGAAAGTTGTAGTTTGTGGTCACTTGGACACCATGATGTGTAATGGATTCATGGATATACGGATGTGTAGAGTTGTGACGATGTCAAGAGTGGTCAGTATTGTGGCTGGACTGGAGGTAGTCATTGCATGACCTGTGTGGCAACTCTATAAGACTGGCCTGGGTTTTATCAAATTACAAATGGCTACTATACTGTTATGTGAACTTAATTCAATGCAAATGTGGCAAAAATATATTGCAAGTTTGCCTGCCTAATGTCAGAATACAAATGACTGCCACAGTAATTTGAACTTATGTCAGTGCTTCCTCCCACACAAACCAGGCCATGGAGGAATAGCTGACAGTGAGGACAACCTTAGCACACTGCATTCATACGGCTTTCATACTGGTGAAGATGACTGAAGCCTTGTTAATGAAACTCTCCTCTATCTGCTGCGTGAACAGGGGTCGGAGACTATAGTGGTCGTGGACTAACTGGGTCGGAGGCTCTCCCATCCAACATGCTGCCTGTGTAGAGGCGGATCATCAAAGATATCTGCTCAAATCAGAAACACGCTCCCAGCATGGCAGGGGCAGCCAAGGTGGCATTTCTCAAGCTATTGACAAGATTAAAAGTGTTAAAACACCTCTCATTGTTTGGAGGTAAAAAAGTCTGCCGCTAAATACCCGTCCCTTTCCGTGCCAGTCTGGCAGAAACTGCTAAGAATGACTTGCTTTGATCAGGAAATTTACACAAGTGTGTCATTTTGTTAGGTTTCAAGAATTTTTAAGAGTATTGCCATTTTAAATATGGAAGGGGCTAAAGGGATACTTAACAATAGATGACTAAGTCGTGTTTAGGGAACAAAGGCTTACGTTTTTTATTCTACATGACTAATACCGTGCTCAGCATCTGCCATAACGCTGTGCCGTTGTAGAGTGTGATTGTTAGGCTGTGGTGAACATGCTCCAAAGCCATCGGCTTGTTATAGGGATTGGGATTTTCCAAAATGGTCCAAAATCTTCTTAAAATATTACTACATTTTTGGATTTTCTCCAGTTTCATGGACGGGTGTTGTCGTGGTATTGTTGGGAGCGTTCGAGTATGGAAGAAGCTCGGCGTGTGCGATGCGTTCTTGCTCATTATCATTCTGCAAGGTGAACAGGGAGATTTGTCCTTTATATTGAAGGTTTTAGATGTTGAAAGGATAGGAATATCCTGGCTGTTTTTACACTGACAACATTGCATGTTTTTATCTCAGGCAGTCTAACTGGCAGTGAATCACTTTCATGTTGGTTTTATAGGGTAGCTTATTCAATGATTCTTACGGAAGCTGAATCCTTTAATTTAATAACCATTTATTTTTTCAGATACTTTGAATTATTATTCCTGTCGCAGAATGTTTGTCATTGAGCATAATTCAAGCTATCTGTTTACGTTTTGTTTATTATGTGTTTCAGAAATCGAGGCAATAGAAGCATGTAAATGGCTGCGAGCGGCCGGCTTCCCCCAGTATGCTCAGATGTATGAAGGTAAGCCACGCTTCACTGATCAAACATCTTTCTCATAAACACTGTGTTTACTGCATGGGACACACTTTGATCCAGCCCTATGGCTGGAAATTAACTTCAATTTGTATTGATAAGCTTACCAGAAGATTAGCGCATGATGATGAAATCTGTCAGTTTGTCTGTTTATCTCTCTGAGTTTCTTTTGTCTGTTTATATCTCTATTTATATCTCAATCCAACTGTCTGTCCATCCATTTGGTTTTCTTCCCACACATCAGTACATCTGCCTATCCATCAAGCCTGTTGTCTTCTGCTGTCTCTCTGATCTTTCCATTGATTCTATTGTCTATCCATTCATATCTGTCTGTCTGTCCATCTCAATCTCTTTTCATCCTTCTGTCTATGTATCCTGTTGTCTATCCATCCATTTGTCTATCCATTTGTATGTCTATTCATTTGTATGTCTATTCATTTGTATGTATCCTTTTGTATGTCTGTCTACCCATGTTGCCTATCTTTCCATCTTGATTGTCCACGCTTTTGTCTATCTATCCTCCCGTCAATCTGTTTCTGTGAAGTTCTCAACATACCTTTGAATGTCAAGAACCCAAGCCTATTTTCAAGCAAAAGCTTTTCTTTTATTTTCAATCTAGTGACAATCTCATTACACCTACAAAAACGTTTGTTACCCAGAATAGCTTCCAACATGACAAAGTAGTCACTTTCCCCCGACACAATAATTGCAACAGAAGCCCTCCACAAACATGAAAGTAGTGTCAGGTATTTCCCTTTCCTCGGCCCCACTGAAGAGCAGTTGACCATTCACAGGCTGTGTACCTCTCACAGATAATAGTTAGCCTACAGGACAAGAAAATGGTTGTATAGACAACACTGGGATCTTGTTTGGGATAAGCTGGGTTTAAGTTTGATGGTGACAAGGGGGAGAAGAAGAGATAGATATCTCAAGTCCGGCATGATCAGGGCGTGTTTCCTTTGATGTTAAGCCGTGTGATTCAAGTGGGGAATAATTCTTCTGGTAATAATCTGTCCAGTAATTCAGATAAAGATGACCCTTCCCAGATTTAAGTCCTTGAGTAGAATTATACTTCAAGGCAGCCATGTGGCCAGTTTTATAGCCCGTGTTTGAATTCTGCTATGACCTGAAAGGACTGACGTTTTCTTTTGAGGTGGAACACTTGACCGAAATTATTAAACATAGGTTGTTTTGTCAAGGTATTTAGGTTATGTACAGATGCAGCAGGATGGCTGATAATTTTCTTCATTTAACATGCTGATATGAAGATGAGCGTATATTTAGAGGTTTTATCAATGCAAGATTAAGACATGAGTGCTAGAGGAAAACAGTTTTAATTGGCTTAATACCAAGTTGTATAAAATATACACTTGTTATTTTGACCTGATGTTAAATTTATTGCAGTGTGTAAAATGAAAAACAAATTAAATAACAGTTAGCAATGACATGAAAACATTGTTTAAAATTAAATCATGAACGATTCAAAATTCAAATTTTTGTGAGGCCTTCATTGTCCATCATAGATTATGACACGAATGTCGGTTACACTGGTATGCCAGTCTGTCACATCAGTCTGTCAGGGGCGTAACTGTCCACATCCTACTGCCTTCATTAGACAAGCCCACAATGGATGCAGGTGAAAATATTGTGTAGGCTTTGAATGTGACAAAGGTAAGGTATTCATGTCATCTTCAATCTTCATCCTTGAAATTTGAATATGATGCAATAACAGTGGGTGGATCGAAGACTCAATTAATCTTGTCGTGGATCGACAAATCAACACTGACTCTGTTTAGTTGTTATTGTTCGTGTAGTTTTGTTTTGTCAGTGTTTTTTCCTGATAATTGACATTTGACATAGTGTGCGGTGGTATGTCAGGGACGTGTGTGGGAGCATCACATCCACGTAGACGACGTATGTGTGTGAGGTTTTCCCGCAGCCTCTGTTGTCAACAGATGGGACTGCAGCATGTGAGGTTGCATCGCATGGTTAAGTTTGTGTGGATTCTGTTGCAGACGGACAGTTTCCAGTGGATATTGCCGTTGTTGAGAGAGATCACGACTTTCTGGACAGAGACTCCATCCAGTCACTCTTCAGGTAAGAAGGAAGGAAAGCCCAAACTGTCATTAGCCACCATTGTGTCTTGGGAATTGTCTTCTTTAATTAATCCTGAATGAAATTTGGGAAAAATTAGCAATTAATTAAATTATGGTTTTGCATTATTCAATGCATAGCCTTAATAATCAAGTGTTGTCTCATCAATCTGTAGATCCAGATCCATTTCTCCAAATGGATCAAATATGTGAGCTCATTTCTGGTGTCCCTTTGACATAGTACTGCTGGAATATTGTTAAAAGCAGCTTAAAACCTGCTTAATCACTATTATTAAGTGAAAGCCATTGTATCTGGACTTCGTCCAGTGAAACTATCCTGTTTAAGAAAGTTCCTGATGTATGAATCCTTGTTCTGTCAACATTTCACACAGTGAGCATTAAGTAGGGTCCCTCTACTATCAAGGTTTCACTGTGTATTGGTAGATATATATTATATGTAGGTTGCTTTGTAATAAGTATTCCCACAGACCACCACATATTGTGCTTAGAATGAAAAATGGTGTAGTTGTCACACAAATGACTGAAATGGATATTTATTATTCAACTATTAGTTCATGTTAATAAACCAGCATGCACAGCTATCAGCTTACACACCAGAATAACAGCCATGCCCAGGGCGCTGTTCCACAAAGTGATCGTGGCTAAGATGATCGTAACTCCCATATTTGACATAGGCTTACGACAGTCGTAGCGCTATGATCGCTTTGTGAAACAGGGCTCAGCGTCCCGTTCCTCAAGGTGATTGTAGCGCTATGACAATCGTAAACCTATGTTAAAGTATGGGAGATCGCCTTAGCACTAAGATCGCTTTGTGGAACGGGGCCCTGGTCTGGGGAGTGAGTGAGGTTGTCCTACCCAAGCAATATTAAAGTACATGATATATGATATATACATGTATATGATAGCTGCTGTCAGTGGTATGATTGGTCAGTGGGGTAGCCTAGTGGTTTGAGTGTTCGCTCATCAAGGCCCAGGTTTGAATCCCAACATTGGTATTATTTATGGTGTCCCACACCTGGAAGATTGGGGTCAAACCATACTCACTTTTACCAGGAAAATGGTAAACGTCCTGCATCGCTTCGGGTTTGAAATTTCTTCCCACATCAACCTCACACACTGTGATTTAACTGAAATACTTTTCAAAGCAGTGTTAAACCCAGATCACTCTCTCTTATGACAAGGATGAAGTACTTGGTAACTATTCTTGCCTGGAGTGAGTGAGTATGGTTTTACACCTCTTTTAGCAATATTCCAGTAATATCATGGCTGGGGACACAAGAAATGGGCTTAAACCATTGTACTCATGTGGGGAATAGAACCTGGGTCTTGATGAGCAAACGCTTTAACCACTAGGCTACCCAACCACCCCTTCTTACCTGGAATCCTCCCTGGAGTGTTAAAAACTTCTTAAAATTTCAGACTCAAATTTGATGTACACCCTACATTAAAAAGGAACTGTAATACTTGATATGTACAGTTGTTGAAATCGTTGAAATTTGATGAAAAGAAAAATACTGATGAAAGGAAGCTGATAATACTAATGTAAGGCGTAGACAGATTGTTCACACATGAAGAATTCGTTTAATTCTTGGCCAATTAGTTTCCAAGTTATTGAACAGGATGTGAAGTCTTAGCAAGGGAGTTGACTTGGCAAACCCACACTGTATTTCAAAGCAATTAATACAGCATGCTTTCAATAAACTTTGAAATACAGCCTACAGTTTACTTTGTCATCGTCAAAACTCCTGAAGACATTGTTCAATATTAAATCAAACTTACTACTCAACTTTTGATAAGGATATTTTGACTGTTCACGTGATGACTGAATGTTACTTGCATATGTTGGTATACAAATAGTATTTGACACTGCATGTAACAGATGCATTTTCAACATTGCTTGATCAATTTAATTAAGCTCAAATATTCAAATCATCCGAACGTGGACAAAGAAAACGTTTTTCAAATCAGAATTCAATCCTCAACCAAAACATCTATTTTATTATGAGCTATAGACATGACACCTTGTACCAGTGCCGAAGATATATAAACTGAACCCAAAACAATACAGATAAATAATATTTTTGGGGATATTGTTGTTGTCGTGAAGACTGAGCAATAGATTCATATAAATATCCCCAATAATACCCACGATCCAGGACTTCTTTTTTTTCAGTACATATGCTTTTGTAGTTTGTAGATTCTTTTCCAGAATGTAGGTTGGTCACATAATATCTCATCTTTTAGTTTAATATTTAATATCCCATGAGAAAAGTAGATGAGGATGGTAGATAAACAGTGAGTGCAGGATTGCGTGGTGAAGCATCCGAGATTCTTCCCCTTGAACAATGCCAGTTATGTGACATAAGTAATGGGGTTGACACCAGGGCGTGGCCCGGTGTGTACTTAGTATTCCAAGCACACAGAGCACATCTCGGTGTATGTATTCTACCGTAGCTGTGAGGATGAACTCTGTGTTACGATTAATTCCGCTTCATAATATGCCATACATCTTTGTGATTATCTTGATAGCTTTCCTCGCTCGAGTTGTTGCTTTCACGGAGATTCACACTTTTGGTTATCAAAGAAATTGTTCTTTTATTTGCATGATCACTGGATTGCACCAGACGTTTTCGGTTGTATCAATTCTTTGGATAGCATTCTGAACAGATTCTTACCCTATATATACCACAACAAGTTAAAGAACATCCACCATTGGAAGTCTGTATGTTGTAATTCCCACGAACCATGACAGAATACCTAAAATCATTTGAAAAAATCAGGTGTCCTTTAACTTATTTTGAGAAGTATTCTTTCTTCTAACACAATAGGCCAAGTTAGAAAATGTGGTGAATACATAGCGAGCATTGATGTTCTTGGCTACGTAAGTGAGTGAGTTAAAATTTAACGGGGCATCGGCATTATATGTATAGCCATATAGCAACGAGAAAAGAACACAGTTTATTTATGAATACAAAGTTATATTTAAAAACAATTTACAACATATTTGGGCATAACAATATCCTTGGCTACATAATGCTCTGAAAACCCTCACGGGAAAGTGGTTAGTAATATACTACTCAAAAGAAGTTAAAAAGACAGTGATTTTTTTTTATATAACTATAGTTAATCTGCATGAATATATACTACCCAAAAGAAGTTAAAGAACCCCTGATTTTTGTTAACATGATTCATGTACTTATTTTAGTAATTGGAATGTTTCAGTTTCTGATATTTGCAGTATTCCAATACTTCCTCACGATTTGCATGGAATGTTGAAAATGTATTTTTATGTCCTTTTAATTTTAAATTCTAAGCATTAATTGAGGATGTAATGGTTGTCCTGTATAGGAAGAAATCTGACATAATGTCATATCACATCCTGTGGAATCCAACCCGTAGATGTATCTGTCATGGCAAGAAAGGATATTAATGAGGACATTATGCTGCCTGAGGACATTAAGATTTAATCCCTTCCGTGGCTATTGTGTAGAACAATCACACCCACACCTAGCACCAGGAACACATATCTATATTTCTGAAGGTTACATATATCTGTATACCAGGTAGGGAGATACACACAATAACACTACAGGGAAAACGGAGCCTGATTCCACCCACTGGGTACATTGTTTCCCATCCTGTCTGGGGATTGGTCTCTTGTGGTTTGATTGACAGGTAAGGGTAGATGGTTAGGAAACAGAAACACTTGGTTCTATTTAATATTGTGTTACAGATATAATAGGAAAATTACCTATGGTGTTTATTGGGTCGTGCGGTATTACGAAGGTAATGGCGCATGCTGGCTGGCCACCCTGCCTGTTGATGTTAACGGTGGTATTGTTCTTGCTGTGGATATAACTGTAGATTACAGTGTTGGGGCAAGGAGTAAAATCTGGATTACTGAACAGCTTAGGGTAAGTTGTGGGTAAGGTGTAGCATCAAGGTGTTGTAGGCTCCTGACTATGTAATCCTGTGAAAACGTGCGGGAATGGTAAATAGTATACTCTTCAAAACAATTTAAAGAACACCCGATTTTTTCATGTGACTATAGTTAACCTGTCATGTTATGACATTTTTCAAATGAACTATTCCTTGGAATTTTGGGGATATTTATCCCCTAAGATCTTCATGTTCCCTAACATTTTTGTTTAGTATATTATCATCAGTCTCAGAATAAGTGGCGCCATTATATGTAAATCCAACACTCAGTATGATTGCTTACTTCCAGGAATTAATTCATCACAAGTTATGTGGTGATTTTATTAAAACAAAATGTCCAAAGATAACAATGACATATAACCTTTGTATGATGACTAATCCTTTTATTTATTATCAACAAGGGAGAAGTTGGAAACATTAAGCCACTGTTAATTAAAAATTTGTGTCATTTTGAATTAATCAAAATAATCATTATAATGAAATTATGTGTAAATGCTGCAAGCAATAGTTCTTGTAAGGAACATGGGAATTGTCCTCCTTATTAGCTTTGACATTTGCATGGATTGTGTCGACACAAGTAACTAGCTCCACAAAATGAGGGCGTATTCAGTAATGAACAAAAGCCCACATTAGATAGGAATATTTTTTTTTAATTTCATTAAGTGAATTTTCCAAAGCTGTTGGACAAGACTGACATCGTTGAGTCTGGTTAATTTGTGCTGGTCGGGTAATAATTACAGATCGTGTATTGATTGTTATACAAACAGCAGGAAATGAATGTCCGTGTGCAAATACGAGCGAATCATCCTCTCCCATCTGTAAATCCGATGACATTCATAATTTCCATTGCCTAGCAACAATTGTTTTAATGATTATAGGACATTTGTATTCAAGTTCATCATGGTGAATGTCAGTCTTGAGAGATTTGTTATTAGGGATTGTGAATAATTTCATAGCTTTAGGACCGGTTTGTTTGGTGTATTTTTAAGGTCTTTGGTGCTGTTGAAGGGCATTTAAGGATAATTGAATATGAGTGATTGAAAGAGATATTTTAAAATATCAAAATTGTGCTTGAAACAAGGATTGCACTAAGATGGTTAGATGATAAGTTGTATCAATTCTGAAATATTATACATGTATTTATGTTTTTAAATGTTTGCAAGTTGGAATCAGCTTTCCTTTTCTCTGTATTCATACAAGCAAGCTGCTTGAAACTGGAGTCCCTGTTTTAAAGGGGTCCAAAATCCACTTGCATGCTTCACAAGATGAAATTATGTTAAGTATAGAATTGAATTCCAAGACATTCACTTGAAAATATTGAAATGGAAACCCCAGTTATGTTGAATACCGGAAGTGTGGTGAAGTAGACACTTGGCAAGAGCCACACAGATTACAGAACAAAATGAACGGATGGAGCAGATCCCCTTGACACAGGCCCATATGACATGAAATTGGCAAAGCAGGTTCACGACATTCTGGATATATCACAAGACAAAGTGTTCAGTTCTGTGCCTTTTCTATACGTTCCTGACTGAGTGTTTACATAACATCCTGGAAGATATCACTTCCAGATGGGATATCAAATCCTTGTGGATATTGGGTTCTTTGGATACTGCGCCTTGATAGGATATTTTTTTAGATAATGCAACAAATTCATCTGTTTTCTGTGGATATGTGATTGAGTGTGCTCTCTTTGGATACTTGCTTCTTTGGATCTCGTAAAATGAATTTTGAAATAAGTTTTACTGAAGCTTTCAGGTATGTTATCACAATGAAGTAATATATGAAACATTGTGTGAATATTGAATATATTATTTGTTGCTAATGATGTTAAGATGAATAGTGCTCATGATGGCTTTCTTCCCTAATTTGTTGTTTGTTTTTTTATTTATAAAAAGGTCCTTGTATGAAAGTATTAGGAATACTGCTAAAAAGTGGGATTTTTAAATAAGCCAATTTTCAATCAAACACATCATTTATGACATTTTCCAAAATTGAGATTGACAAATTTTAGTGTTACTTATACAAAAATCACAGATAAATGGGTGCATAAAATATGCATTATGTATATAAAATATTTATAATTGTATGTTGACAATAATAGCTTTTATCTTAAACTAATGACAAATCCTGTTTCACAATTTTTTGTCAATATTTACCTCCTCTGCAGTCTGTGTCATTTCCCTACCAACTTTCAATACAGATTAGAAACGGAAAGTGCTTGACCTCTCTGTCATGGGATATGTCTCTGTAATGCCCCAGAAACCATGACCAGAAACAAAACACTGATTACTACACACTCACCAGCAAATGGCCATTTGTTCAAGTCAGCCATCACACTGATTAAAGGAAGGTCCAGCAACTTGATCTGGAGAGTATAGATTCATCCCTGTAATTAACGTTTGTTTTGATAATCAGTATCCCCTAATCAAGCATAGTGTTGTCGATAACGAGCAGTCTGCCTTTTGAGTATCGTTAGGAATTCTTTGCCTACTAATGTCCGAGTTGGTCATCA
The DNA here is from genome assembly GCF_023055435.1 of Haliotis rufescens. NCBI lineage: Eukaryota > Metazoa > Mollusca > Gastropoda > Lepetellida > Haliotidae > Haliotis > Haliotis rufescens. The sequence goes on along the minus strand of NW_025964361.1, from coordinate 32,600,260 downwards.
GGGTGCCACTTCGATATTCACTGTGATTGCTTGATCGGAGTGAGTAGTTCACATAAATTAATAGACATTAATTAATTGCTGTGTCAGCACTTATAAGGAGCCTCGGCAAGTTATTCTTCAGAACGGGGAACTCATCCCTAGCGAGTAGTGCTGGCTGCAACATGGTGTATCACGTGTTTAAAAAGTTGGTTTTGTTCCTAGTATACACTTTAATTATTTACTATGGAAACATTGATCAAAAATTTGCTTTTTTAAATTGTAAAATCTAAAATTAAAGCATAAATAGTTATACGGAAACGTTAAATATTTTAATTTTATGAACACATCTTTGTTCTTTTCTAATCCTTCTAATTCTTGCTAAAGTTTCTGAATATCTAAGAACCTATGACAGGATACAGTTCATGCCTCTTGTACATATTTGCTTATTTTGGCTTGAATATGACTACTGATCCTGCAAATGACGGCCCTTCCCTTAATATGTGTACCTTGTAAGGGGGATTATCCATTAAACATACATTCAATATGTTCTTTTGGCTGTTGTCAAATGCATGGATTTATGTTAAAACCACATTGACGTGAGGGGTTAAAAATAAACCGTCTTCATTCCAAGTATTTGCATTAGGGCCGGGATCAGCACTGATTCTTAATAGATACATCTCCAAGTGTATATCAAAGAAACAAACAGGTTTTTCTTTATTATTAAGTAAACATAGGGTTGTGAGAAGATCCCCTGTAGGTCTACTCAGGCCAGTTGTCCCAGAGGATACTTCAAAGGGCTCAACGAGGCATGGACCTGTCTGCTTCACAAGTTTGCATTAACATCAGCTGTTGTTTAGGAATTGAATTGACACCTATGTAATCAACAATAGGTGTTGAAATTGTTAAAACAACAAGTTAACAGTCTAAACAATGAGAGAAGGTTGGGGAAGCCTTGTATCTTTAGCAGGTGTTTGGAGGGTAAGGGGTAGAGTAGAGAGGTTTGGAATACTGTGTTGACACAGGGTGGGTACAGTTTGCCTTGAAATACATGGGATGTCACACACATATATCTACCTGTGCGTCCATCACCAGTCCATCCCACCTGTACATCAGACAGTGAAACACTGGTCACCTATTTGAATCGAGGTATATACTTGGATTTCTCTGGATGTTTTCCCATGGGATGTTGAACTGGAAATCTGGGAGGGTGCATGGATTATAGAGGATATGTGTGTTGAAATTCATGAATATTGATGCTTGTCCACTGGGTCTATTAATGACCACTTGTGGATAAGTGCAATGGTTGTATTCATGTGCAGTTGTATTTTTTATGTAAAAAACATCAATGCCCGAGTATAATCTCAATTATCCAACAGATTCCATATAGAGAATTTTCGAAAATATGGTTCGATATTCTTCTTCAAATTATCTTCTTCTTTTTTCTCCACAGACGTCTCAACACCCTCAACAGGTGTGCTGTTATGAAGATAGATGCTCATCCACATAAAGGGGTAAGTCAATAAGTTTCAATTATGAAATACCCTTTTTTTCAATGGTCCATATTTACTGTCATGAAAATATGCTCGCTGATTTATCATTCCGCATATCAAACTGTATTAGTGCAACAGATGGGTGGAAATGGCAACATCAAATACGTCTACGCTCACATTGTATGGCTACGACAACGATGTAGATCACAGTCTATGTCACCATGCTCCAGGGAGGAAACAAGGGCAAAGAAATTCCTTCAATGAACTGTTAGACTTGGAAAGAGAGTTTCATTGTGGGTGGTGTTAGTGTTTGTTTGCAAACAGAATATCAAGCTTGCCCCGCACGGACAGAGAATTTAGCAGAGTGACCTTCACCCCGCCCACCTCTATGAAGGAGTCTCTCTATGATATTCATCTTCTTGTATAAACACTGGCCCTCTTTAGATTTCTGAAGCCTCCATTATGGGGTCCACCCTACTTGAACAAGTCAAGAGGGGTTTGGTATAATTTCTGATCAGTCTCTTCAAATATAGAATGAGATAAGTGATGCTTATCCTGCCTATGTTCAATCCAGAACTCATGCGTGATAATTGTCCAACCGGTGTTAATGAAATATCGTAAAAGATTTTAAGTTTGATGTTTATTTATTTATAAACATTATCTCTTGCTAGAATATCTGCAGATATGGCTTAAATACTCACACAAATAGTGCACAGATTGTCATTGTATATCACGATATATTCCATATGGATGCCCTGTGTGAATCTAAACAACCCAGAATGTTCCTAAATCCATGATAATCCTCACAATGATAACTGTTCTACTTTCTGTATGTTAATGGTCCCCAATAAGTCACAATATGAGGGGTGAGATGTACCTAAAGAAAGAAATATATCACAATGGTTTATTGCTAGACTTAATCTCTCTACCTCCATGAAATCTGGGGTCGCTGCTGCCCAGCATGTGCAGGAAGATAGATGGACCATTTACACTAACAGTTGGGGACTAAGTCACTGACCCTGTCTTACCCAACTTTATGGATTTATGCAAATTTATTCTTTTATCTATTTCATTTCTTAACTATATTCGTTAAAGGTTGTTTAGTTTAGATACAAACTTTTAAAAACAATTACAAATTTTTGTCTTTTATTTTAAGCATTTTGTTCAGTCATAACTGGCTCTTATTTTTGAATATCTTTGAATAAATGAACCACTTTGTTTTGTGCTCTTAAAATTGATAATAATGCAAAATATCTTTCGGACCCTTAAATTGCAGTTGCAATATAAATTTCTTGTTATTAATTTAAATAAAATTAGGGCAATATTATTTTCATAACCAAGAGTTATGCCCGGAATTTAGATGACGGCCATAAGTTAATATAACATGTTGAAGTGAGATCAGAATTGTAATACGAGAAATATTATTTTCGTAATAAACAGCAATGCTATGGATTGATATGACAACCGTTTGTCACACTGTAACATGTTGAGTCGGGATCAGAATATAGGCAAGGGAATTACAGAGACTGGTTGTGTAGTGTGTGCTTAACCTGTCTGTGACTCTACCCCTCATTTATGCTCTTGCCATCAGGGCCAGTGTGTCCATTACTTACAGCCATTTCCTAACAGCATCAAGCTCAAGTGATTCTGTCGTGGGAAAACATTACACCATCCAGGCCTTTTTTTTCAATTAAAGTGTTAAGAATAAACATTGTTCAGTTATCAAATTAAGTATTTTTGTTCGGCTTCATGTTTGTATTTTTATGAAAGTGCAACAATATTTGAAGTGTTCAGAATTGAAAATAATAATAAATTCATCAAAATAAATATTTTGTGATAGAAACTTATCTGTATGTGAAACTGCCATAGGGAATTGTTTCACAAGTAGGCTTAAATCTCAAATACACTCTTTGTAAGATAATTAACATAAAATTATAAAGATACATACATCAGCAGTAGAGAAAGGGCAACATTGGTTCTAAATATCATCCACACCATGTGGTAGTATAGTTTGGTCGCACAGCTTCAACAACGACTGCGTAAACACCAAGTTGGGTTGGCACAGTGTATTTATCTTCCACAAGTCGTGTGGCAATATGGGACAATGCATTCAGTAACCTCTGGGTAAAGCCACATTGATGATCTCATTGGAAAACAACACATGCCCCACATAAAGCCTGACCACATGTGCAGCACCATGGACTGAGGCAAGGGTAATTCCTCCTGTATGGGGCCCAGGCTTATTTTAGGGTCCTGACATTTAAGATCACTAGATAATGGGAAGCAGTAATTGTGTAAAACAGGAAAATCCAATCATAACTCTCTGATGGAATGTCCATTTAGAGCGGTTGACCGCTTTGCTGGACTTGCAATTAGGACCAGATTATCAGCAAAATAAATGATGTGGCCAGATTCGGGTTGTGGCGATGTAGCCCCATCATAAAAAGATGGCTTGATCAAGGGGAATTATGATGATGAAATGGTGGACTTCGTTCTTGCTCCTTGTATAACACGAGGTGGCATCATTAAAGCTAAATATCTGTATAGTGGGAGGTGGTATCGTGAGGCTGGGAGATGTACATGTCCATGACAGCATGTGCACTGGCAGATATGGCTCAGGGTGCAGTTGTACATAGCGATCTTAGTGCTAAGGTGATCCTAAATCCCATACCTTAACATAGACTTACGACTGTCGTATCGCTTAGGTTATTTTGTACAACAGCACCCCGGTCTGGAGGGTACATATTTTAAAAGCTGGGGTTTTTTTAATTCAATTTTCAACGCAGACCTACTGATGTACTCAATGACTCATGCAAGGTGGGAGATTCGATTACCCATCTTGATGGAATCGTATGAGAATTTTATCAGCTATGTGTACACTTTCAATGATTTTTCGAACAATTACTTGATGCTTCTGCTCCATCGTGCAAGCTAATGAGATTATTATTGTTGCAGCATGAAGATTCAGATGATGAGGATCTGTGTGCACTGAGCAGCCACTGGGAATACCAACAGAACGTTCGCCGGTGGTCCAGGAAAGATCTTGATCTGGATACCACTCCACCGACAGTCAAGTCCAGTCTGAGCCACGATAGCCTTCTTGCTGACCAGGACAGCAGTAGTCCTCCAGACGACAGTCCAGTCCTCGACAGCAAGATGCCACATGTCGGCTACACGCTGTCTGACCGGAAGACATCAACTCCAGAATCGAACGTCATCATCAGTCCACGATTGCGGAGAGCAGCCAGTGAGAGAATCCGAAGTGCCAAGAACCTCTTAAAGAAGATGGAGAGTTTTAAGACCAAGAGGAATAAGAAATTTTCCTCCAAAAACATTGTTGAAATCAGTAGCCCCGTTGTGGCAGACCGTGTACACATGCAAGCAAAGATTCAGCATTTGAACTGTGTCGATATCAGTCCAACATCAGAACTGCCTTCTTCCCATCTTCTGGGCTCTCCAATTAGTGATACCATGTCACCAGCAAGGTCGCCGGTTCCGACAGACGCAGACACCTCCCTCTCAGACAGTTTGTCTCCGGTGCCAGCACACCCTGTGTTGGAGAGATCTGTGAGTGATAGTGAGAAATCTAGAAACTCTACGTTCAGTGAGTACTATACGGCACATTCACAACTACTGCAAAGCTTGGACTCGGAGCAGATTCGGATACACCAAAGCGTCCGACGGAACAATAGTGATACAAATCTTATGGAAATATTCCTCCTACCTCATGACCACAAACCTGGAAGTTTTCCCAAACGCCTTCAAAATGGATATATCGACACTTGCGAAGGTCAGGGAATCAACTATCGTACAGGGAGTTTCAGTCTTGGTCGGGATGGAAGTTACACACAAGATCCATTTGTGGACCACAATGGACATAAGCGTCGTGGGTCACATGACCCAAGTATGCTCAATCGAATAAGCATGTATGATAATATGGGATCCCCTGTGCGCAGTGCGAGTGAAAGGTACGGACAACGTGTCCACTTCCGGGACGGTGTGAGGTCCTTACAAAGAGATCCCTTAAAACTAAAAACGCCAGAAGAACCAGAAACCCCAGATGAAGAGTTGTCTTCAGCCAAGGAGGAGCTGGACCATATCCTTCATGAGCTGTTCGAGAACATAAATGGCCTGAATGAGGCTATCTATGGCAAAACCAATAGTAAGTACTTTGTCCGATTATTTTATTTGTTTGAAAACCTTTTTTGTTATTTTTTCTTCAACATTTCAGCAACATTTTAAAAATTTACCTCTGTGAGAGATACTAACTTCTTACAAATTAAATCTTTTGAGAAATATAGTGTTTAATGATCTCATAATCCACTGACTTTTTTACACTGCCAGTACATTACCAGAAACTATATTATCAAATTATGAGTTGAAATTACAATTCAAAGCAGACCAGTTTAGCAGTTATGATAATACCAAACACTCAACAGTTGGTTAACTGATGTTGATGTTTGCCTCCAAGAATGTTAATGTGGTTAGATAAGCAGTGCTCACATATCATGAAGGACAAATGTTTCTCCAGGTCGGCCCAGCAAGATTAAGTAGGATTTGGATAAGTCTCTATGACACACATGGTCAGTTGGTGGCCATTGTGCGAGACTACATTTAGATTCCTGCCCAGGTTAATGGGTGTCAGGGAGGCCTGGAGTACACACACTGACATATATCTACCACTTACTCCACCTTGCATGGGGCACCCAGGAAACCTACATAGGCTGTAGTGGGCAGTCTGTGTGATGGGTAATGTGTTTCACAGAAAATGTAAGAAATTATAAAATTGAACAAGTATACTACTCAACCTTTGATAGGGATTTTTTTTATCTATTCAATGACACACAAAACTGATTCTCATAATATGTCAAGTGTATGTTTAAGCATATCTGACACTTGATTATCCTTATCCAAACTTGAGTGGTATATTTCAAAGCAGATTATGAAGAATCAAGAATTTTTATTGAACACCCTCGTAGGGCAGGGTACAAACTACATTCTACATATGGGAATAAATATAACTATAAATATACAAAGTGTACATTATATATATAGATATAACATAATATTTTCATTCATATTGACTATGTGATAAAAGTAAATGTATCAATAATGGTCACTTTTAAGATTTGATATTTTTTGCCGATCCTTACTTTTTTTGGAGCTAGATGTTTTTAGTAAAGGAGTCATGGGCGCCACAAACCACTGCCATTGCATCCCACCATGCCAGTTACCTTGCCTGTTAGCACCATACCTGTTTGTGGTTCCACAACAGCGGAGCCTACATGGTTGCCTCTTCCCTCATTAGGCTTGACAGAATAGTATTCCACTCAGTATAAACCCCTACCACTCACTCACCACCAGTTGATCAGGGTAGTTTCTGTCTCCCCCTCCCCCACCCTTCATCCGATGGGGACCCCTGCAGGGCCGTGTACCACATAAAGGTTAAATGCTCTTCAGATGGGTAGTCAAAATGGCACACAAATGTTTCTGCTTGGTTTGTAAATGGAAACTGACATGGTGGCTGTAGATTGACAACAACACTTGGGAATAAGTGGCCTGAAATACATACATGCCTGCTGATACACACAGCACAGCAGGTGCTTGTTTTTAGTGGGTATCACAGGGCAACAAGAGACTACTATACTGGCCATGGTGTAGAGATGTCTGTATGTGTGTTGTTTTGAAACACAAGAGTTGATTTATACTCTCAAAGAAACATTATAAACAGTTGTTTGTTTAGATGTGTATTTTGGGCATGGATGGCCCAGTCATCGGAGGCACCACAATTTGCTGTGCTGAGTTGCATCCCTTTGGCATATGATCATGTGTTCGAATCCAAGACAGGCATCCAACATTAAACTGACATGCCATGATGAGATGGACCCGTGAAGATCCGGGGTAGAGTAGGTCTTCAGCAACCCATGCTTGCCATAAAAGGCGACTATTCTTGTCGTAAAAGGCGACTAACAGGATCGGGTGGTCAGACTGGCTGACTTGGTTGATGCATGTCATCGATCCCAATTGCGTGGATCGATGCTCATGATATTAATCACTGGATTGTCTGGTCCAGACTCGATTATTTACAGACCGCCATCATATAGCTGGAATATTGCCGAGTGCGGCAGAAACAACAAACCAACCAACAAATCATGATGGAATGACTGGAATACTGTTGAATGCTGCATTTAACCCAACTTGGTAAATACAGCAGGGTTATAGACTCCTATACATGAGTACGTCAACATTAATCTTCCTGCACAACACACACATTTATTAAACTAAACAAGTGCTTGTTTAGCTAGAGAGGTTACTTGTAATAGTTGATATTCTAAAGGGGGCACCTGTTCTCTTCACTGGGACAAATAAAAAAGTAGTGTGAAGCTATTGCGATTTCTGTGCTGCAAAGGAGGCACACTAGCCATGACATGTGCCCATATGTAGATTGACACAGGGATTATACTCTGTACCTTCAGGATTGGTAAAGGAACTCATTAGCATCTGTTGAATAGACAGTATAGGTGCAGCCTCATTTACTGTTGTATTTTCCTGCCTCTCAAATAGAATTGCTTGTTCCATTACCTGTAGTCACTGCTCACAGAGGAGCCCTACATATTGTACCTATATAATACCCTTCAATGTAGACTTCCGAGCCAGGCAATTATATGGTCTGGCTTCCACACAAGCGTGTAAACTGGGCGTACTCCTGTCAGTACGATACTCATGGCTAAATAGTGGATGTAATTGTAACACTGAACCTGGGTTGGGTTCAAGTTTATGTTTTCTTTTAAATGTCAACATTTGAACTATTCCCATGAAATTTCAGAAATAAGTGTAGTTAGCAAGAGGGATTTTCTCACAAGATTTTTGTGGTTGTGGTTACCTGCTGAATTGACTTGAAAGGAAACTCATGACCCGTGGCATCATCGGTAGTTACACCTGTAATGCCGCTGAGATAATTACAGGTGTGTGTTGTGTTAGTTATGATGCTGGAATATCTACCTTTGTGTATATTCCCTTAGTCATTCGAGAAAGTTGAATTTTAAGTAATTTCATCCGTTTTATGTTATGTGAACACGTTTCATTTATTTTTTATGAAATGTGCAGATGTGAAATATTGTGGAAAAGATACATACAAAATCCATTTTTCAGGAAATAGTTGGCTAGTGCCCAAAAATATTGGTTTATGGAAACATGAATGCAAACAAAATTGGCCATAAATGCATACAAAATTGGCCAATGAAATGCCGCAGAACCAATTGTAATTCATTAATTTGCTTCATGTTAAGAATCCTCAAGGGAAACTGTGACATCTGAATCACACAAACACATCTAGATGTGAGTAATGATGTAGGTCAATACAAACATTGGAAGGTAAACGTGTCTGCGTACCTGTGAGGTGAGTGACAGGTGAGAGGCTGATACGGACGTCTGTCAGTCCCTGTAGACCAACTTCTGTCCGCCTCCAGGTATCCTTTACCTACATGCTACACACGTTACTCCCTCTAGTCCGTGCATGCCATGCAACGTATGTCTCCCAGAAGGCACTGAGGTCAAACTGTCAATCTAAACTAGATTTTGTTGGTTAAATTTCAATCCTAATTCATGTTTTCATTGTGAAGATTGAGTGCAGTTATTATTCAAGTGAAAACATGGAGGAGCACCCATGTTCTGTCAGGGTCAGATGGTGGGGGCTTCTTCCTAGTTCTGACATCGGATGTCAAACCTTCATGTACAACCGGTGCAAGATTGTCATGTAGCTGCAACTTCAGTGAAACTGAAAAGCTTTGAGATAGCAGAGGTTCTGTTCACAAGAGCAGACTGAAATGGTGATTGGGTGGTTGTGATGTGTGACGTGGCTGGTTGTGATGTGTGACGTGTCTGGTTGGATGTCATTAGTTCTTCTCAACCACTAGTTTGTTGGAAGACAGGATGATATAACTGTAACATTTCAGACTGCAATAATTCCCACATTAACACTCGGGTTTTCGCAATGAAACAGTATTTTTTCCCAATGAAACAGTATTTTTTTAAACATTACTGGCACTACATCTGCATGGCATAACATTAATGCTAATCCGCAGGAGCTTCAGAGCTATTTCACTGCATCTGGTTTTGACAGGTTCAGGTCAGTTTCGAACCTATGATTGTGCATTTTGTTAAACCTATGTGACCTTGACTGATGTTGTAGATGTTGTAGAGCTGTTATTGGTTACAAATGACGTCGTATAAACATGCACCTAGAAAACCCAGGGTATTAACATGGGGACTTTGTGTTGCAGATGAGGAGGAGAAAGATTCATCATTCCTGGAGGTGGAGAGGGCGCCGTCACTGCCGATGGAGGAAGATGTGAGTGTGGACCACGAAGAAGAAGAGGTGACACACGACAATGACATCAGCAGTCAACTGTCCTCGTCACAGGACGCCAGCGATCATGATGACATTCCAGCTGAGGAGTTACCCCCTGATGACTCCCTTGACAACATTGAGGGCCGTGAACGCCGTGATTCCGGTGTGGGGTCATCTTTAACCAGAGCACCAAGGTTTGTTTATTTATCTTATAAGACGGCACACAAAGGTAGGAATTACTCCCAGTAAGAAATGGGTTACAAACGAATGTGACCACATTGGTGACCTGATTGGTGACCAGATTGGTGACCATGAAGTAGGCTAGGTTGGGGTTCCATTATTGAAGAAAGGTTTGGTTTGGTTTGTTGTTTAACGCCACACTCAGCAATATTCCAGCTATATGACGGGGGTCTGTAAATCAAGTCTGGGCCAGACAATCCAGTGATTGACATCATGAGCATCAATCCACGCAATTGGGAACGATGACATACATCAACCAAGTCAGCGAGTCTAACCACCCGATCACATTAGTCACCCCTACGACAAGCATAGTCGCCTTTTACGGCAAGAATGGGTTGGTTGCTAAGGTTGAAAATATTGCATGTGACTATTACATATCTGTATGGTAATATAGTCTTAATTGCATTTTTATTTTATGACACATACCATAGCTGAATAATCCGGGGTGACCACAGGGTTCCGATTGTTTAATCACTTCCATTTTGTTTGCTTGTCTCGATACAAATATTTATTCAAATTATTTCTTCTGTGATTTTTAGTGATAAAAAGAGGAAGAGGATTCGCTGGCACAGTTTCCAAAAGTGCCACCGACCAAGTCTCAACAGCCGAGACTTGCAGATCGCGGCACTCTCTGTCCGCCAACTCATGGTGCTACGTAAACTATCCCTCCTCAAGCTGACAGCAATCATGGAAAAATACTCTCCGACCAACAGGACCGGATGGAACTGGATGGTTCCGAGGTTCATGAAGCGCAACAAGACGCCAGACTACAGTGACAAGAACGTGTTCGGTCTGCCGCTTCACATGACGCTGCAGCGCAGTGGCCAACCTCTTCCACAGTGCATCCTCTACGCTATGCGGTACCTCCGCAAAGCTGCCGGGGACGCACTGGGCATCTTTCGCAAATCTGGAGTCCGTTCACGCATCCAGAAATTGAGGAATGACCTTGAGGCTCATCCTGGTGAGAATTTCTCTTTACCACCAAGATATTAAGATTGGAGGGAAATTATTTATGTTTATCACACTACCAATTATTAACAATTATCCAATGTCTGCAATTCCCCAGTATATTCATTTTATGTTTGTCTCTTCTCAGAAATCATGGACTTTGAGGAGATGCAGGCGTATGATGTAGCAGACGTACTGAAGCAGTATTTTCGAGAGCTGCCCGAGTGTCTGCTCACAAACAAACTGTCTGAGACCTTCATCAGTATCTTTACTCGTAAGTATTGTCGCAATATGTGAAACATTGAAATGACTATAAACCATAAAGGCCTATTATAACATTTTAAAAGAAATTTAAATTTGGAAATCACTAGTTATATTCGCACCAAAAGAAGATCAAAATAGCTATACAACTAAGTTAGATATTTAATAGTTAGACATGAATTTTATAAATGTTTACCAAATCATGCACCTGTTTTCAGACGTACCAAGTGCTCTGCGTATTGAAGCAATCCAGGCAGCCATTGTTCTACTCCCCGATGAGAACCGGGAAGTGCTGCAATCGCTGCTGCTCTTCCTCAGTGATATCTCCCAGCATGCTGATGAGCATCAGGTAGGTCCAAGGGAGATAACTCCAAACACACCCTTCAATGTACCACTACATTCTTCTTCAGCCATTTTGTTTTGCCATGATGTTTCAAAATATTCATTCTTCAAATGAGTTCTTTAATTGCTTTGCTTCAATAATAAGTGAATTTGGTGTTTATGAAATTTTGTCTTCCCTCCCCAGATGACAGCCAGCAACCTAGCTGTATGTTTCGCCCCATCCTTGTTCAATATGTGTGGAATCCGAAATAACCAGACAGCAAGTCCGAAGCGCAACCGCAAGAACCTGGGTGCGCCCGAGGCACGAGACCTGTTGGAGCAGAAAGCCGCACACGAGTGTCTCACAGCCATGGTCCTCGAATGCAAGAAAATATTCATGGTGAGCCTGCAGCAGAGAGAACGTCAAATCAGCACTTTTTTACGGTTTCTTTCAATTTGCTAAAAGAAATCATTAATCCTCGATCTGTAAATATGTAGACAAATTATGATCTATCTTCTCAAGTTTTCCACTTACAATTGAAGTCAACAATTTCTGTGTTGCAGATTGCACCCTGGGTGTTCAGCAAGTTGCATCTGTCGTGCGTGGAGGGGGCCGACCCCATGCCTTTCGAGGAGTTCTACAAGCATCCACACCATGAGGGCCCCGACTTCAAATCCTATGGCGAGGAGTGCATACAGACAATACTCAAGGTGAGATACTCTAAAGACTAATTCATATACTGCATGGTTTTTCTGAAAAACATATAAATATATATTTTAATATACTGTCTAATTTACCCTTTGCAGTTGTTCATGTATTGGTGAAAGAATGGGAAAACCATTCCCACACCGCCTGTATAATTAAAGTAAACAAGATCAATTATATAAATTTTTAATTTTAGAAAAGAAATGTTAATAAATCCAAAATTATATCCGTTCAGGAATCTCATGACAAGAACCGAGGCTGGGTCCTGTTCCTGTCTCAGAACGGCACGGAAGTCTACTATAGGAAGCCCACAGACAGCAACCCACTGCGTGAGTGGAAGTGTACCGTGGAGATCGAGGCGCCGCCGGTAGAAGTCCTCAACAGGGTGCTACACGAAAGGTTAGCGGAAGAAGAAAATTTAAAATCTTTTCTCTTTTTCTAATTTTGTTAATAATGTAACCTTAATGCCTCTTCGGTGATATATAAATTAATTCATTGGTGTATATGACAGTATAACCCCCAGTGTGCATAGTTCTGTATGTATGTCGGTATAACCCCCAGTGTGCATAGTTCTGTATGTATGTCCTATCTGCTTGCAGGCATGTCTGGGATGAGGACCTGCTCAACTGGTCGGTGGTGGAGACGCTTGACAAGCATGCTGACGTCTTTCAGTATGTGTGTAACAGCATGGCGCCACATCCAACCCGCCATTACACTCTGCTCAGGTGAGATATGATCACTTATACCATAATTGGTTAATAAGGATTAAGAGATGCTAATCTGAGGACTCTTTAACTGGTTTATGAGGACCTCAAGAAGAAGGTATTCTAAGGCCTACATTAATTTCTCAAGTGAACAAATAATTCTGAGGCATACACAAATTCCTCATGCATGTTGTCCCCTCATATAGACCAGGAATTTCATTTGGCTACATTTAAAAGGGAGAAAACTCCTGCCAACTCCACTATTAAGCTGAAGAGTTGTATTAAGTATGTAAATATTTTGTAAAAATGTTCAAAATATTAATTTATTAATTTCCTCTTTCTGCAATTGCAAACATACGATTTTCTTTCCCTCAGATATTGGAGGACGGACTTGGTGAAGGGAGCATGTGCGTTGGTGTCCACATCAGTGGAGCACCCAGATGTGCATGAGATCCAGGGCGTGCAGGCAGTAGAGCTCATGTCTCACTTCCTGATTGAGCCATGCGGGTCTGGGCGAGCCAGACTCATCCACATCACCCGCTCCGACACGAGGTCAGTACACAGGCAGTTGCTGCAACAGTAGTTCAAAAAGCTCCACATTAAGGAGTGCTGGGGTAGCCCAGATTTGGATCATTATGGCTAAGAACCTGGTTTGGTTCCCCCACTTGTGATAAAGAAAGTTGGATGTATAATTCCTCTACAGTCAAACGGGAGTAAATATGGCCATGAGGACTTAATTAACTTTATACCACAGAAATGCTTATTCATTGAAGAACATTGTGTAACATGTTAAAAATTTGTGTTGCAGGGGCCGATGTCCAGAGTGGTACAACAAGTCATTTGGCTACATCTGCTGCAACTCCATGGAGCGTGTCCGAGACTCCTTCCGTCAGCAGACCGACCTCCCCGAGACAAATGTCTAGTGCTTTATTGAACCATGACAAGGGCAGCCATTGCCTAGCACAGTGTGTGCCGATATTATGGATAGATGACTGAGGATGAAGCTCCTTGCTTGAAATATACCGTAGATGGAGTAGCAGGAAGCCTAGCTGATATTACAGATGTCTCGTGTTCACGTCTGCTTGTGATGTCTGTTGAATGAGTAGCGTGCACTGTGACTGCTCCACACAGGGCTGTGATGAGACTTGTGCCTTCTGTAATCTTGGGGAAGTTGATATTGTGAGTGTGAAGACGATAATTCAGCTGTTCAAGTTCTGTAGCGAGGACAAATTGTGTTCACTGATCAACTTCATGGATTACAAGGGACGGGTTGGTTTGCTACCAATCCTGCGGCTGAAACCTTGCGAGCATGGACTAAGTCAGTTGTTGAATAGTGCTTCTGGATATTACTGAGATTGATGCTTGAGTGATGCTAGTTCATCTGTGTAGGTAAAGACTAACTGCATCCTATGGGTTGCCTAGGCAACAAAAGAGTTGCCTTGACAACAGGTGCATATGGACTAGATGATAAAATGGCAGCTAGATGCTTTTCGGAGAGAATGTATTATTCAGGGCCCTCCAGTTAAATAGTGTGCCATGATTGAAGTAAGGGGCACTGAGTCTATGTCGTGATACACAGAGCATAACTATAAAGCATAAATACATTGTACAATTTTGTTGATAACATACACATGTTACTGCTGTACATATTTGTTACAAAGTATGGAAGACTGAGGAGGACAACATCACAAGAATTGTGTTCTATTTATATATTAAGTAATGGGCAATTATGTGTTCCATACATTGTGATTAGCTGGTGTTACACTGTCACAAGGGAAGGTTAAAGAATGTTTTTGTCCAGTTCTGCATCAGCTCTGACTGTATTCTTCCGGCTGTAGGACCTGGGCAGGAGGTGTGTATGTATATTTTGGCAGCAATGGAGATCCATACTATGTTGGCTTGGGACTCCATACATTAGAGTAGAACATTTCAGTTGGTGCTTTGGAGAAGCTGAAACAAAGAGATTTTCTGTACCTACCTCATTAATTTGTTAAGAATGGTGAAAGGTTTATTCAGTAATTAATTAGTGTCCAAAATCAACTTGGATTTTGCATCAAGCTGGACGATTGAGTGCTAATGTTGAAATTAATTTGTTATTCAAGGGGATGAGTAATCAATACCTGCCAAGGCATTTGAAATATCACACTTTCTGAGTTATAGTGCTATGTGGATATATCCATTGCCTTCAGTTCTAGTCGCAGATGATGTAGTAACATACATACAAGATTGTACACACAAGTATGATATAAGATTGTACACGCAGATATGAATGCAATCGCCGTGCAGCATTGTTGGAAACATTAACCCATAATCTTTGTGAATCTTCTTTCAATTCAGGTATTATTCAGCCGAAAAGTACACTCACTTCTTCAGCTTTAACTTTTCACTCAACTCAACTATTCACTATCTCTGTGATATCATCATTTGAGATGAGTGATATCACCTACTTCTCCATGTGATAACAGTGTAATGTGTTCTACATTGTAGCAGTGAGACCATGTAATACTAAGAGACATAATAGTGTACAATACTGATATATAGACTGCTTGTCAGTGTACCAACAAGCTACAGGCCAAAGTTGTACATTTCTAGATGCCATGATACATGCATTTAACACCACTGTACCTCTCATTCACCTGTATAATAGCACCATCGTCTGTTTATGTGTACATGTCATTGATCATAACTCCTATATGCTGCCATTCATGGCCATGGTAAATAAATATGACAAATAAAAAGACTTGTTTTGTTTCTGTTGACTGCTGCATGTGTGAGCCAAGATACTCCCAGGTATAAATATTCTGGAGCAAAAATAATTTGAATGTAGAAATTGACTGAGGGAAGATAATAGTCATCATCCTGGGTATATTGTTCCACAGGAACCAATACTGCTGGTATATCTATTCCACTCGAACAAATGTTCAGGGGCAAACATATTTACTCTCACACTAGCCCAATAACTGTCATAACTAATTTATTTATCTGATAACTTTGATCATCAGCCTAGTTAGAAAAATTCATATGTAGAAATTGACCGAGGGAACAGGTATATTGTTCCACATGTTAAATGTTTGGCGTGGATACAGAGAATATGACATGAAGCCATAGTCGGTAATTATTGAACTGACATAGTGTCCTTGATTAACATATAGCATAACATCTCTCCACAACAACTATCTGCTAACAACAGGTGTTAGATAACATGAACATCATACAAAACACCACAAACAGCTGACAACAGGAGGTAGATAGCATGAACATTAGGGTTGGGATGATACACCTACTGTGCGATCCGATACGTATCATGATACTTGCATGTGCACTTTTCTGTGGTGCGTGAGCCACATTTTCACTGCCTATTTTCACTAGTAATTAGTGTTTGGTGTAACATTTTATGAAGAATACATTTAAGGTAAGAATCGATCCTTTTTACTTTGTGTGCTATTGTGATTGATACTTGTATCGAAGAAAAAAACCGTGATCAACCGATGCATTGGTGTATCGTCACACTACCAATGAACATCTATACACAACACAACTAACAGCTCACAACAGAAGGAAGATAGCATGAACATCTTTACACAACACAACTAACAGCTCACAACAGGTGGTTGATAGCATGAACATCTATACACAACACAACTTACGGCTCACAACAGGTGGTTGATAGCATGAACATCTATACACAACTAACATCTCCCAACAGGAGGAAGATAGCATGAACATCTATACACAACACAACTTACGGCTCACAACAGGTGGTTGATAGCATGAACATCTATACACAACACAACTAACAGCTCACAACAGGAGGAAGATAGCATGAATATCATACACAACTAACAGTTCCCAACAGGTGGTAGATAGCATGAACATCATACACAACTAACATCTCCCAACAGGAGGAAGATAGCATGAACATCTATACACAACACAACTTACGGCTCACAACAGGAGAAAGATAGCATGAACATCTATACACAACATAACTAACAGCTCCAAACAGGAGGTAGACAGCATGAACATCATACACAACCAACAGCTCCCAACAGGAGGAAGGTAGCATGAACATCTATACACAACACAACTAGCAGCTCACAACAGGAGTTAGATAGCATGACCACCACACACAACACAACTAACAGCTCACAACAGGAGGTAGATAGCATGGACATCTATACACAACACAACTAACAGCCCTGAACAGGAGGTAGATAGCATGAACATCATACACAACACAACTAACAGCTCACAACAGGTGGTAGATAGCACAAACATCTATACACAACACAACTAACAGCTCACAACAGGAGGGAGATAGCATGAACATCATACACAATACAACTAACAGCTCACAACAGGTGGTAGATAGCATGAACATCTATACACAACCCAACTAACAGCTCACAACAGGTGGTAGATAGCATGAACATCATACACAACACAACTAACAGCTCACAACAGGTGGTTGATAGCATGAACATGATACACAACTCAACTAACAGCTCACAACAGGAGGAAGATAGCATGAACATCTGTGCACAACACAACTAACAGCTCACAACAGGAGGAAGATAGCACAAACATCTATACACAACACAACTAACAGCTCACAACAGGAGGGAGATAGCATGAACATCATACACAATACAACTAACAGCTCACAACAGGTGGTAGATAGCATGAACATCTATACACAACCCAACTAACAGCTCACAACAGGTGGTAGATAGCATGAACATCATACACAACACAACTAACAGCTCACAACAGGTGGTTGATAGCATGAACATGATACACAACTCAACTAACAGCTCACAACAGGAGGGAGATAGCATGAACATACACAACTAACAGCTCACAACAGGAGGGAGATAGCATGAACATCTGCACAACACAACTAACAGCTCCCAACAGGTGGTAGATAGCATGAACATCATACACAACACAACTAACAGCTCACAACAGGTGGTTGATAGCATGAACATGATACACAACTCAACTAACAGCTCACAACAGGAGGAAGATAGCATGAACATCTGTGCACAACACAACTAACAGCTCACAACAGGAGGAAGATAGCACAAACATCTATACACAACACAACTAACAGCTCACAACAGGAGGGAGATAGCATGAACATCATACACAATACAACTAACAGCTCACAACAGGTGGTAGATAGCATGAACATCTATACACAACCCAACTAACAGCTCACAACAGGTGGTAGATAGCATGAACATCATACACAACACAACTAACAGCTCACAACAGGTGGTTGATAGCATGAACATGATACACAACTCAACTAACAGCTCACAACAGGAGGGAGATAGCATGAACATACACAACTAACAGCTCACAACAGGAGGGAGATAGCATGAACATCTGCACAACACAACTAACAGCTCCCAACAGGTGGTAGATAGCATGAACATCATACACAACACAACTAACAGCTCACAACAGGTGGTTGATAGCATGAACATGATACACAACTCAACTAACAGCTCACAACAGGAGGAAGATAGCATGAACATCTGTGCACAACACAACTAACAGCTCACAACAGGAGGAAGATAGCACAAACATCTATACACAACACAACTAACAGCTCACAACAGGAGGGAGATAGCATGAACATCATACACAATACAACTAACAGCTCACAACAGGTGGTAGATAGCATGAACATCTATACACAACCCAACTAACAGCTCACAACAGGTGGTAGATAGCATGAACATCATACACAACACAACTAACAGCTCACAACAGGTGGTTGATAGCATGAACATGATACACAACTCAACTAACAGCTCACAACAGGAGGGAGATAGCATGAACATACACAACTAACAGCTCACAACAGGAGGGAGATAGCATGAATATATGAACACAACACAACTAACAGCTCACAGGTGGAAGATAGCATGGACATCTGCACAACACAACTAACAGCTCCCAACAGGTGGTTGACAGCATGAACATCTGCACAACACAACTAACAGCTCACAACAGGTAGTAGATAGCATGAACATCTATACACAACACAACTAACAGCTCACAACAGGAGGGAGATAGCATGAACATCATACACAACACAACTAACAGCTCACAACAGGAGGGAGATAGCATGAACATCATACACAACACAACTAACAGCTCACAACAGGAGGGAGATAGCATGAACATCTATACACAACACATCTAACAGCTCACAACAGGTGGTAGATAGCAAGAACATCTATACACAACACAACTAACAGCTCACAACAGGAGGGAGATAGCATGAACATCATACACAACACAACTAACAGCTCAAAACAGGTGGTTGATAGCATGAACATCATACACATCCAACAGCTCACAACAGGTGCTTGATACCATGACATCTATAACACAACCATCAACTCACAACTAGTGGCATGGGCAAATACTAACAGTTGCATGTGTTGATTCAAGTCTTAAAGACCTAATATGTGAACTATGTTATAGGTTCATGCCATATCTGGCAACCAGACACACAACAGGAAAACTTCAGGAATTAAGATTTTTATCCAACATCATACTTTTGAACTGGCCCCCGTAGAGGATATAATTTCTATCAACTTCATTAACAAAGTTCTGTCAGAAAGCTCTACGAAGTTTACCTATATTGTATCTAACGGGTTATGGCCACCTTTCACAGTGCAGCCTTTTACAGCATACAGGAACTAGCTTGGGGCCCCAATTCTTAGTTCCAGGGTCCTGTTTCATAAAACATCCAAGCACTAAGTTGATCATAGCATTTATTTGCAAGGATATGAAAACACTAAGAGTGCTTTGTGAAGAGAACCCAGAAGGATATGACAATTATACTTATATGTGACCAGAAAGATATGACAATTATACTTGTAGGTGACCAGAAGGATATGAAAGTTATACCTATAGGTGACCAGAAGGATATGACAATAATACTTGAAGGTGAAACTTTTTGAATTATAAAACTCATTGAACTGATACATTGTACCAGCTAATTTCTTTTTTCTCAAATTATTTTCTTAAAATATGAAGCTGACTGCATGATTTACTGGAGATCTAATCATATTTTACGAGTGCTTCAAAAGGAGGCCGAAGGTTTCAATTGTTCTTTTGTGTTAACAGGTACTATATTTCAATGGTACCATATGTTCCTTAATTTCAAATGCATTTGATCCATTTCCATAGAAAACCTTAAGTTAAGGCAGTGAAACCCATGGTTACGGATATTGTGTTGACAGACTAAGGGTCGTTATCCGGAATTGTGTTGAAAACATCACTAAATGGATTAGATATAGTGTGTAATACGTTTACACTTAAATACACGATCACCTATAAAACTTAATTCAAGAAAATGAAAATGGGGCTCTGCGTATCCCAGTAAGGGCATTACATACAATAAAGTCTCGGGAATAGATTATATGGAATATGACGGCCTCGCTGACTATCGTTTGGATGTCCTACGCGTTGTTACTTCAACAACCAATTCATCAGAATGAATTATTTGATCCTAATTAATATTACCCTTACTCTGTATACAGGCATTCTTAACACTTCTACACGCATGCATATATGGTGAGTCTCTGTGTATGTGTGTGTGTGTGTTGTGTGTGTGTGTGTGGGGGGGGGGGGGGGGGGGGGGGGGGGGGGAGAGAGAGTCCTGTCTCAATAGGAAAGAAACAACTGTACAATGTACATGTTTGTTGTTTATCGAGAAGAAATCGAACCTAAAATCGGCCAATATGGTGCTAAACCAACGAACGAGACCTATCTATGCCTCTATTACTCAGTATCCGCTTAAAAGGAACAGTCTTTTGTAAACTGCTAGTAGGCAAAACAGAGCAAATTAGATATTAGGAAATCACATATTCGGCGTTTGGTCAATTACCGATATTTGATCATTGTGTTCAGAGAATTCTGCCAGGACTATAAGATTATATCTCCTTCACAGTCTTTGCACAAACTACTTTGAAAATTGAGAGGTGGGCAGGGATATTCTACACCTCTCACCAAGATTTAGTACGATACATTTACCGATACAAGAACGCATGGGAATAGGTATGAAAACGGCCTTAGCTTACACTACAACTGCCTTTCTACAGCACCCGCAACTCATTCTTACATTTCACCATGAATGCGGAAGGTGATACTTTCCCCGCAACTCGGAACATTCTGACCAGCAAAATACACCCCTTTATCTACTGACCACGTTATTCACAGGGAAAGTCCAGCACAACAGGGCTTTCTTAGAATGGAGCCCACGCGACCAGGGACAGTTGTGTGTAAATCATGTCCAGGCACCTTGGTCGTCCAGGTATAACCTCGTACTAGGATTACAGACATATTTAAACTGTCAGGCAAAAGAAATTTTACGTTTGAACATTGGATTGGTTTCTAGATACGGAAACTTTTCCCAACTTTAAATTATAATGTGTCGTAATTAAAATAAAAAAAATTCTTTAAAGATTGCTGTAAATTAATCACCGAAACACAACCAACACGTGTGTTTCTGAAAGCTCCGATTCTGGTCACGGTGATCTCTTTAATCGTGAAAGTTTGATGTACCTGCAAGTTGGGTGCAACACGACGTTACTTGGAACCTAGGGTATAAAAGCTCTGGAGCTGTCCTTTGTTGCACCAAAAATCAGCGTAAACAACCAACCATGTCAAGGCTATCGAAAGAAGAGAGAGAGAGAGAGAGGGGGGGGGGGGGGGGGGGGGGGGGGGAAGAGGGGGGGGGGGGGCAATAGGTATGATACAGATGGGAGCTACACACGACCATGTGTCAAGATTGTTTGGTTGTTCGTTTGTTGTTTAACGCCACACTCAGCAATATTCCAGCTATATGATGGCGGTCTGTAATAAAATCGAGACTGGACCAGATAATTCAGCGATTGACATCGTGAGCATCGATCCACGCAATTGGGATACGATGACATGAGTGGTAGACCATCCCTCACGACCCCCAGCGAAGACAGGTATCTACGTGTCATACACGTTAGGAACAACTTCGTCAGTGACATCATCGTCAGCAACTTCCCTTGTACACCCTGTCAGTCTAAGAACGGTATATCGAGGACACAACGTCAGCATCGACGTCAAAGATTGAGGCGGGCAGGGACCGTCAGCCAATTAAAGAACAGAAACTGGGAACGGGCAATCTTTTCTGACTTAAGTCGATTCCAGCTTTTCAGCCTTGATGTCAGACTTCGTGCTCACTGTCGACGGGGAGAGCGAACGACACGTTGTTGCATCCATGAGGTCGTGCCATTCAGCGGCGGTAGCGTCATGGTTTTCGAGCGTTATCTGTGGACAGCAGAAAACGGATCTCGGATCAACGCCAATCTCACGACACAACGCTACGTGGATGAGGTAATTCGTTCAGGTTTTCATCCGTAGCTGCAACAAAACCCTTGGACCATATTCCACCAAGACAACAACCGATCACACACAGAGCGAATCACCATGAACTCTCTCAACGCCAACAATATGAAGGTTTTGCCCTGACCAGAACAAATCCCCTAACAAATCTCCAATATCATTTGGAACGTAAAATTAGAGCAGGACAGGTTCCTGTGATGACTGGGTAAGGTTTCTTGCAAACACTTGTAGAAAAAGGAATGGCGCCGCATTCCACCTCAAGTCATTCGACGTCTGACGTACTCCACTCGCCGTCATGTGAGAGCCTGTATTGATGCCCCTGGTGGGAACACACGATGTATCATCCAAAACTGGCTCCCACAGAAGATATCGCTTGGATGAGATCAAGCGATTTATTACTTGCCCGTGAAGAGATCACCCGTTTAATAAACATGCAGCTGTATTACACATTGCGTGCTTATGTACTCTCGGAACACGTTTTACGAACAAATATTGAAGCTCTCGACATCCCTTGGCTTATTCAACGACATTGCGGGTGGAGATGATAGATCACTGAGAGGAGGTTATGCACACTCGATGACCCCAGCAACCTTTTTGCTAGGCAGACGTCACATGGCATTGTTTCGCCGATGGATCTTGCAACAAAATTCCACAAATTACGTCATCGGGTATTGTGACGTGATTGTAAACTTTGAGTTTCAAGGCCCCGTTCCACAAGGCGATCGTTCTGTAGCGCAATGACAGTCGTTGGTCTAAGTTAAAGTATGTGAGTTGCGATAACCTTAGCGCTACGATAGTTTTGTGGAACGGACGCCTGAATTCTGAAGGTAGACCGTTGTATGGTATTAAATTCAAACGTTTCAACTTTTGACGTGTTTGAAGTATTATTATGTTGAACTCAATTGGATTATGCCGTGGGTCGTGTAGGTGTCAGCCTATTCACACTCAACAGCATAATTCTAAAAAACGTTATAAATGGCAAGTAATAAATAAAATACTAAACTCGCTCCCGTGTAATACAAATTTTATGAAACTCGTGAATAGTTGTCGTATCTGACTCGCTTTCGCTCGTCAGATACCACAACTATTCACTCGTTTCATAAAATTGGTATTACACGGGAACTCGTTTAGTATTCTATATATCTACACTGTAGAGCGATATCTACATTGTAGATATCGCTGCAATGAAATTGCATCACAATGCTTTGCAGACCATTGTGACGTCACAATCAAAAGACATCACCAATGGCTCTGCTCCTGAAGCTGTTAGCAGTACGTTTTACAATGAAGACACTGCTTATTACTGTCTACACACTGAAAAAATTGGAAGAATGATGTTGGATGATAAATAAAATCTCACCCTCGTGTCTTTTGATATCAAATATATCAACACTCGTTGATATCTTTGATATCAAAAGACACGAGGGTGAGATTCTCTTTATTGACAAACATTGTGATCATGTTGTCACCATGACTGACCTTAAACGGTTTACTAAATACATTGTTGAATGATCGAATACCGGACAACTTAAACCACCCTCATATGTGCCCCCATATACGCTTTATTTTATCAACTTACCCTTCAATAATTTCTCATGTTTATGCAAAATAATGTATTTGGCAATTACAACTGTCTTTTCTCTTCTCTCAACGATCGTGATATCTCGCTTCGTATGGTTTCTTTTGTCAGTGGGGCGATTGGGTAGCCTAATGGTTAAAGTGTTCGCTCGTCACGCCGAAGACCTGGGTTCGATTCCCCACATCGGTACAATGTGTGAAGTCCATTTCTGGTGTTCGACGCCGTGACAATGCCTGACTATTGCTAAAAGCGGCGTAAAACAATACTCACTGTCTCTTTAACCAGTGAGTGTACATGAGCATGCTCCTTCTTACCGAAGTGCCACACTTGTGCAAGCAACTAATGAAACAGTTCCAAGATCGACCATGTATACCTTACGCGATATGGCCCTCAAAAAGAACCTTTTACAAACTACATTCGCTGTTTAAAGTGTTAAGTAAGTGAGTGAGCATTGTTTCCCGTTGTTTTGAGCAACATTTCAACCATAACTCGACATGACAGCAGGTTGGGACGATACTCAGGCGAATCGTCACAACATCTGGCATACTGTTGAAAGCTGGGGCGGTGGGGTATATTGTAGCCTTGTGGTTAAATCGTTTGATCATCACATGGAGTTTTGTTTTGTTTGTTGTTTAACGCCGCACTCAGTAATATTCCAGTTATATGACGGCATTTTGTAAATATTCGAATCTGGATCAGACAATCCAGAAATTGACACCCTGAGCATCGATCTACGCTATTGGGATACGATGACATGGATCAACCAAGTCAGCGACCTAACCGCCCGGTCCAGTAAGTCGACTCTTACGACAAGCATAGTTGCCTGTAACAGCAAGTATGGGCTGCTGAAGAACTATTTTCTACCTGGATCTTCACGGGTCTCCCCCACATGGGTACAATGAGTGAAGCGCATTTGTGGTGTTCACCACCGTGATATTGCTAAAAAGCGGCGTAGCATACTCATGCACTCATTCTTGAAAGTTGCATTAAATCCTATTCCACTCACTTACTACAACCTTAAAACGTTACTTTTCTGAATTTATGACCATGGTATATACTATGTATTCCTGCACTTACCTTACAGTTATTTTCAACGTTCCTCACAAGGCAAGAAATCACGTTGAAGTATATATTCTTCATGGGTAGTCTTCATTAAATAGTAGAAACATTTAATGATAAGTGTATCAGCTCATGTTTATCCCGATATATGGGAATTTTTCACCAGTTTTCTCAGATAATTGGCATTCCCGTCTGCTTCCATTCCTGGAGACTTGAATTAACGCGCATGAAAAGGTCGTGCAACGGAAATGAGCACCGATTGGTTTAACCCTTAACTTTGACATCACGTGACAATGCTGGCGAACACCTGCACCCATCTCATTCAAATCAGGTCTTAGTTCTCAGTTCTCGCTTAACGGTTTCCGCTTAGGAAAACTGTAATTACATACTAATCTAAGGCTTTATGGGATAAGCAATGATAATCGGATATATACATATATACAATTGTACAATTAATCACAAAATGGATTCAAATTATTTTGTTTTATTATGAAATTACTTTGAAATAAAAATTAAAATTAAGCGGGAAAATAAGTATTTTCTATTTGACTTTGACCCTGGATATTCCTGGAGTAAGCAAGATAACTCCATCAACCTTCTCATAACAGTTTTTAATTTCAGCATATTCCACTGGTTCGTTTTAACTAACAGTGGACTTTAGGATTCATGTACTGTCTATCATTCCATGCAGAAGTATCTGTTACACTGTTATTCTGCCTCATAGCATTCACTCACCTGATGAAGGAGTAAGCATATACTCAGTAACGTTGTGTTTCGTCATAATAAAGAAGTTGACATCCATAAATTCTCTGAATATCTAAAAATATTTTCTACTATCTAAATAATGTTTCAAACGAAATGTCAAAGGCTATTTAAAGTATTTTAGTCATCAAATAAGTCAAAATTTCAAATGTTTTTAAACATTAAGTTGCAGTACCACTGTATAATCGAAATATAGGATGAAAAGGATACAGATAATTTTCCTGCTAGACTATCTTTAAGTTTTAAATTCTGTCTCCTCAAAAGAACACATATATTTACATTTCTAAGATGCTTGGCTAAAAGATCAAAGGCGCCGGGAGTTTTAACTATAATAGTTCAGGGCAATACTATAATGTATTACACTACACATGGGGGTAGAGCAAACTTTATTTCTTAATTAAATATATTCAGTACTCTATGTATGTCTCTAAAGTTTGAAATACAATTATCTTTCGGATTTCGAAATTATGAAAAACAACAACATTCAGACTAATGAAATAGAACATCTTTGAATGGGGAATAAGTTGCTCAAATAAGCGGAGAGTGATATATATAAAATATATTGTTTTATGGTCTCTGATGTAAATCACAAATGCATGTCGCAGCATGTCGCATACATTATTTCGCTGCAAAATGCTGCTGCTGACTTGGTTGGTGCACGTCATCGCATCCCAATTGCGTGGATCGATGCTCATGATGTCAATCCCTGAATGGTCTGGTCCAGACTCGATTATTTACAGACCGCCGTCATATAGCTGGAATATTGCTGAGTGCGGCGTCAAACAACAAACAAACAAATGCTACAGGGGTAAGGATATTGTAGGAGCGCTTCAATCAATTTTGTTCTTTGCAACGGCGATTATTGTAATGTTACCATTTTCAAAATCAAACTTTACTTCAATACAAACATGTGTCTCTAAAATGTCTATTAAGATATTGTAAACGTTTGAAAGCAATGAATTCATAGTGTCATTACTCATTAGTAACATACACTGAATTGGATGGTGATTTCAAGCTATTTTCCGGATTTTAACCTGTCAAGGGCAGATCACTCTAGTCTACGATCCCCCTTGCTCCCTGTTTTTTTATTATTTCCTTCTTCCATATTCTATAGTGGTAGTTTCACAAGATTGCTGTAGTTGTCTGGTTCAGCGCATATGAGCATGCAAGTGATCTGAGTTGAAAGATAAATATTGCCCTCATCAAATCATCGAATGTCATCGCATGATTCGATCACTACTGGCATAGTAACTATTTTATATTTTTGAAATTAGTCTGCTAATGAAATGAGGCCGTATGTCATGATCCAATGTTAGCAGGAAATATTGCTTGTGAGATTACACAATATGTCCTTCAAGATATTGCTTTTATAATCACACATTGGGAGAGTAGTGCACTTTAGCGGGCGCACTTTTTCATATCCAATTAGCGCTGTGGGGGCTCGAATGCGTTAATTAATTAATTAATGGACCACGGGCGCCATCACATGTAATCAGTGCATGTTTAACAGGTCATTAGAATCCCCATCAACATGCATGCGTTATTCAGTAAGCAATGAATTGCGCATGCTCTCCCATTCATCTTTTCTTGAAACCACACCCCCCATTGTTTATGTCAACATGACCGACCAATGGGATTGACCGGATTAATGCTTGAAAAGGTAAGAATGTATGGCTAACCCTTGCCCAAAGCAAGCTAACCCTAAGGACCGAGAACAGGTGTTTGATCGTAAAGATGTGTAAGTTTCCCTAAGACCAAGAACGGGTGTTGGATCGTAAAGATATGTAAGTTTCCCTAAGACCGAAAATGGGCGTTTGATCGTGAAGCGAGAGTCACCAGAGCGTGAGGCACGGTAACGGTATATCGAGACAGCGGTGGCACTATAGCGCGGTAATTGAGCGGATGGTAGAGCTCGGCTGCACCCGGTAAACTGCATTGTTGCCCACATTGCTCTATGGACATGCTCTTTAGGGTGAAGTTTGCATGTTGAAATCTTACCCATGGTTCTATTTTTCATTACCTTTTCCTGAAGAACATATCAGTGCAGTGGTATGAGAGTTAGAATACTGTACTTTAAATGAGGATGTGATTTGAGTTACATCAAAGCATAGTAAGGCCGACATTTTACATTAATTGTTTTATGGATCTGCCCAACGTAAAAATCAGGAAAGTAGAAGAAAAATAAAATTCTCAATTGAGATTTTGTTTAATTACCGCCAAATCTGAAACCCCATTTAACAATGTCTCGACACAAGATATTTAACTCACACCGACAGCAAGTTTACATAATGGGGGCTGCCTCCATGATCTAGTGGTAGAGCGTCCTCCCGGAGAGCGGAAGGTCCAGGGTTCGATCCCCAGCAGCGTCAAACCAAAAGATGTTGAAAGTTGGTACTTACTGTTACCCTGTCTGGCGCTTGGCATTAAGGGGCTAAAACAAGGACTGGTTGGCTCAGAGTCAGTATAATGTGTCTGAGTGGGGTGTTCATGTTAAACTGCGGCATGGTATCTCAGTGAGCTAGCACTATAAATAGGCATCAGTCCAGACTAGTACAAGCAGCCACACAAACACACACACGTACGTGCACATCGCTATATAAGTGCAATAATCTTGGACGCGACGTTAAGCCCAATTTCACTTCACCTTACAAAATGGGTCATCATGACGCTGAATTTAAGTTTTTATTTTTAATACTTACCAACCATATGTTTTGACAAAAGACCAAAACAATAATTGAAAGTCCTCTTCTTTCTTTCTTTCATTCTTTGACCACTGAGAAGCAAAATCTGTTTATCATTTAACTAAAGCATTTATCCTTGACATAAGCTTATGACATAAAAACATGTATGTCATACCCCAATGACATAAGTATGCAAATTAGATAACCGGAAGTGGGACTTTTTTTGCCGGTGCACGTGAGTAGGTGTTTACAAACAACATGGATACCTTTGATGTTGGAGACATTATTTCAATTATTCAGCAAAAGTCTGTTCAAGTATTTTGTTTAAAATAATCCGAGGAACTTTTTTTCTCAGCGAAGGAATATGTCATAAAGGAGTTAAGAGGTTGTTTATTTTGGTTTACACGGCTATGGAAAACATGTATCACTACGCACGATCTATACGTAAGATTTCGACAAGTTGCTGATGTTAATGTTTAATGCAATTATTCCTTAATTGGGAAGCAAAAATGTGAAAATGATAAATAGAATTCATCACGAGTGTTTTTTAATATGGGAAATATCAACCTCGTCCCGTTAATCGGTATTTGCCTCGCCAAAGGCTCGGCAAATACTGATTAACTAAGACTCGGTTGATATTTCCCATATTAAAAAACACTCGTGATGAATCCTCTATAAAGCAACTAATAAGAAGAAGGCCTGACACTGCAACATGATGCTACTTATAGCATGCTATAACATCATGAGGAAAGGTCACCACTGTTACACTCGGGCAGTATTGCTCAACAGATTAAACACTTGACCTATTTACCATTTTAGCGAAATAGATTGAGGCTTTTCTTTCAACCTGCCGAAGACACGTGTTCAATTCCCCACATGGGTACAAGGTGTTGTTTCCCCTGCCATGATATTGATCGAATATTGTAAAAAGCAGCGTAAAAACATCACTCACTCACTCACTCACTCACGCTTTCAACCTTGGGTTTTGAATTTAGAGAACAGAGGTAAATATAATATTTTGCTAGTGATTCACAAAGATATCGAACAGTAACAAAAAGTAACTTTGCCACAAATGTTTCAGTTGAATGAAAACAGTGGATTTGCGAAGTTATGCGCCTCCATTATTGCAAGATATCTTCTCAAACGTCAGCATAGTCATCAAATTAACAAAACCTGTGCAGTGTTTTGATGATGCAGATAGATGAAGAGTCACAATTACAGTGAATGTACAGTAGTCAGGATTATATCCCAAGCACAATCACATTACACCAGTTCTCAAGGATCTTCACTCCCTACCGATACAAGAAAGATTCACCTACAAAACCCTGTTTAACAACCTACCACTGCATAGCTGGCATATCACCAGGTTATATGTGCGACTCCCTGACCATCTACCAACCTACCAGATCATTAAGATCTCAGAATGAACATACATGTATATTAATGGTCCCAACAGTCAAGGGCTGGGACGAGTCCAAATTTACTACCCGAGTGCCCACACCCCTATTACCCGACGCTACCCGGGTACCCGCTGTTGGTGTCAAGAGATAGGTACAAAATGTCCGATTGGGAATAGTTTGACAGTAGCCTCTTTTAACAGTATTACAGTTATATCACGGCGTGTCAGCTTAATGTGGGAGGAAAGCCCGAATGGATGCAGGTCTCAGACGTTTATCACTTCGGTGAAACCCACGAGCATGAGTATGGTGCTGACAAACCTAGAAACATAATCAGGGCGAACCGGGATTCGAACCCACAATCATAGGTTTCTGGCGTGCCCAAGGGACGCAACTCTGCACAGCAAATCACGTTGCCTTAGATGACTGGGCCACCCGTAGTGCTTTTATGAAGTCTTACAACACTAAGCCTTGTACCAACCATTGGATTGGATCAGGGCTCAGAACCTGATCCCCCCCTCCTGTTGCGACCAGCATTGTTTGCTGGATAACTTGTTTGATAGGCATTACTTAGAAGTTGGCGGATGACAAGATAGACACAATTTTATGGATAACAACTTCTTTAATACTGTAAAAAGCGACGTTTCGGTATAGATCCTTATGCCGTTGTCAAGCAAGACTGTTGTCAAGCAAGCAA
Organism: Haliotis rufescens; assembly: GCF_023055435.1. Taxonomy (NCBI): domain Eukaryota; kingdom Metazoa; phylum Mollusca; class Gastropoda; order Lepetellida; family Haliotidae; genus Haliotis; species Haliotis rufescens. The sequence continues at coordinate 32,569,681 of NW_025964361.1, read as the reverse complement.
GCTCTGGGGAGCTGTCAGTCTTGCTTGACAACGGTATAAGGATCTATACCGAAACGTCGCTTTTTACAGTATTAAAGAAGTTGTTATCCATAAAATTGTGTCTATCTTATTGTTTGCTGGAGACCTATTATAAACCAGGATCCCTATGGGGCGACCAGCTTGGGTTGCTGGGGACCTATTCTAGCCCGGAATCCCCACGGGACTTGTCAGCATAGGTTGCTGGGGACCTATTCCTTCTGGCCGACCAGCTTGTGTTGCTAGGGACCTATTATAATGCGAGATACCTCAGGAGGGGGGGGGACCAGCTTGGGTAGCTGGGGACTTATTCTAACCCTTGATCCCTACGAGGGAGCAGATTGTGTTGCTGGGGACCTATTATAACCAAGGATCTCTACAGGGGGGAACCAGCATGGGTTATTAGGGACTTATCCCTATGGGGAGGGGGGTGACCAGCTTGGGTTGCTGGGGAGCCGTACTAACCCAGAATCCCTACAGGGTGACCAGCTTGGATTGCTGGGGAGCCGTACTAACCCAGAATCCCTACAAGGGAACCACCTTGGTTGCTCGGGAGCCGTACTTACCCAGAATCCCTACAGGGTGACCAGCTTGGGTTGCTGGGGACCTGTACTAACCCGGGATCCCCACGGGGCGACCAGCTTGAGTTGCTGGGGAGCCGTACTAACCCGGGATCCCCACGGGGCGACCAGCTTGAGTTGCTGGGGAGCCGTACTAATCCCGGATCCCTACAGGGTGACCAGCTTGGGTTGCTAGGAGCCTTTACTGCCCCGGGCTCCCTACGGGGCGACCAGCATGGGAAGGAAAATCTATACCAAACTAAAACTCATGAGTGAGAAAATATGTACTTAGTTATGTTAAGAGGGATGGACCTGGTTATTGTGCTTCTAAAACGAACACATGGTGGCCAATGGACACAGGGTATTGATCATATTGGAATGGAGAAATAATACTCTGGATAATCAAGGATGTCAGTTATCATGGTGTAAATGCAATACTGTTCAAACTCTCAGAATGTACAGGTGTTATAAAAATTATTTTACAAAGATTCTTCATTGTATGCACAAATTTGACACCAAACCCTGTTGCCATGGTTACATGCCACGTTAACACTGCTTCTGTATTCCTTTTTTGCAGAGACGTTCTAAAAGTGAACTGAAGGCAGTTTGAACATGGAGGATGAAGAGGAGGACATACACTCGTTGCTGCATTTGCGAAAACATCGGACAGCATTTGTCAGGATGGTATCCTGGGAAATTGGGAATAAGGCTCAAAGACTGCCAAAAAGGAAAAAGTCTGAAGTAGTCATGGGAAAGACTGGAAATACAGACTCTGGAACTGATTCCGATAGTGTTAAACTGGATGAATCAGAAACAAGTGACATTGATGCAGAAGTTGAATGTGACAGTGAGAGCAACGAGGGAGAATATTCTTCAGCAGAGGAAACAACTGACACTGTCATAAACGAATTAGTTGCAAGCAATAAAACCAAAGAAGAGATTAGAATGGAAGTATTATTGGATGAATCTGACCTGCAAGTGCATGAACCTGAGACTCAGCATTACAGGGCTCCCAACAAGAGGCAGAAACGCAAGAAGAGGGCACGCAGACGTGAAGACATGGAGTCAGCCATTCCCTTCAGGAATGTTGAAATCCTTGATTTTGATTGTTTGAACTTGGACAGTGAGGTGGAGGTGACTGTTCAAAGGAAGATACCAAGCTTGGTGGAGATATGTATGAAGACATTGTGGGAGTTTAACTTGGTGAGAACTGGAAGTACAAATGTTTCACAAAAACCTGATATTCCTGCAGGGATGCAGCATGAATTGTTTATGTGGAGATCGAGCCAGCACACGGCAACTGCCCAACTGAAGTGGCTTTACCGGTTGCTGGGCCAGGGAGAGGAATCGTTACAGACTAATTCATATTACATGTTAGAGGAGGTCACAGACGAGGAAGGTGCTGGTTTGAGGCAGTCAGTGTTACAAAGGGCAACTCGCACTGTGTGGAACTGTAAAGTCTTGGGTTATGAGGAGTCTCAGAACTTTATGGAGTACAGTGGGACAGAGGCGTCTGATTGGCTGCCCTATAGCTACATGAACAATACAGAAATAGGCCCATTATTGAATCATGTCTCATATTGGTGGAAGTTCCCTACTTCCTTGTTGTCAGGTAAAAGCCAATGCAGGAATCCTCATGCACACCTTCCTTGTTTGTCCAGGGTGTTATATCTCCATTCTATTATGATAATATATTTGACCAATTCCTTACCATTGCTTTCTTTTGAAACCGACCGGTGAAGATCTGGGGTAGAAAAGGTCTCCAGCAACCCATGCTTGAAGTGAATGGCAACTATGCTTGTTGTAAGAGGCGACTAACGAGTGGGGTTGGTCAGGCTCGCTGACTTGGTTGATGCTTGTCATCATATCCCAATTGCGTGGATAGATGCTCATGATGTCAATCACTGGATTGTTTGGTCCAGACTCGATTATTTACAGACCGCCGTCAGAAAGCTGGAATATTGCTGAGTGCGGCGTTAAACAACAAACAAACAAACAAATCTTTTGAAACCAACTGGCACAGACACGGTGCTGACAGACCCGAGGACATAATCAGGGTGAACCTTGGATTGGATTATTCAACCAGCAGAACACATTACATCCTTCGTTATCCTGTGTATTTCTATACTATTGCCCTAAACTCATTTCCTGCCCTAGCTTCAGCTCATGTTTGTATGGGAACTGATGTAACACTCTCCATCACACTTATCATCATCAGGGGCGGTCAGGTAGCCTAGTGGTTAAAGTGTTCGCTCGTCACGCTGAAAACCCGGGTTCGATTTCCTGATAAGTTTGTAATGATGTCATTGTTCCTCTGATGGTGTCAGTCATTGTTCCCTTGACAGTGTCAGTCATTGGTCCTCTGATGGCGTCAGTCATTGTTCCTCTGATGGTGTCAGTCATTGTTCCCTTGACAGTGTCAGTCATTGTTCCCTTGACAGTGTCAGTCATTGTTCCTCTAAAGGTGTCCGTCATTGTTCCTCTGATGGTGTCAGTCATTGTTCCTCTGATGGTGTCAGTCATTGTCCTCTGATGGTGACAGTCATTATTCCTCTGATGGTGTCAGTCATTGCTCCTCTGATGGTGTCGGTCATTGTTCCTCGGATGGTGTCAGTCATTGTTCTTCTGATGGTGTCAGTCATTGTCCTCTGATGGTGTCAGTCATTGTTCCTCTGATGGTGTCAGTCATTGTCCTCTGATGGTGACAGTCATTGTTCCTCTAAAGGTGTCAGTCATTGTCCTCTAAAGGTGTCCGTCATTTTTCCTCTGATGGTGTCAGTCATTGTTCCTCTGATGGTGTCAGTCATTGTCCTCTGATGGTGACAGTCATTATTCCTCGGATGGTGTCAGTCATTGCTCCTTTAAAGGTGTCAGTCATTGTTCCTCTAAAGGTGTCAGTCATTGTCCTCCGATGGTGACAGTCATTGTTCCTCTGATGGTGTCAGTCATTGTTCCTCTGATGGTGTCAGTCATTGTCCTCCGATGGTGACAGTCATTGTTCTTCTGATTGTGTCAGTCATTGTTCTTCTGATGGTGTCAGTCATTGTTCCTCTGATGGTGTCAGTCATTGTTCCTCTGATGGTGTCAGTCATTGTCCTCCAATGGTGACAGTCATTGTTCCTCTGATGGTGTCAGTCATTGTTCCTCTGATCGTGTCAGTCATTGTCCTCTGATGGTGTCAGTCATTGTTCCTCGGATGGTGTCAGTCATTGTTCCTCTGATGGTGTCAGTTATTTTTCCTCTGATGGTGTCAGTCATTGTTCCTCTGATGGTGTCAGTCATTGTTCCTCTGATGGTGTCAGTCATTGTCCTCCGATGGTGACAGTCATTGTTCCTCTGATGGTGTCAGTCATTGTTCCTCTGATGGTGTCAGTCATTGTCCTCCGCTGGTGACAGTCATTGTTCTTCTGATCGTGTCAGTCATTGTCCTCTGATGTTGTCAGTCATTGTTCCTCTGATGGTGTCAGTCATTGTTCTTCTGATGGTGTCAGTCATTGTCTTCTGATGGTGTCCGTCATTGTTCCTCTGATGGTGTCAGTCATTGTTCCTCTGATGGTGTCAGTCATTGTCCTCCGCTGGTGACAGTCATGTTCTTCTGATCGTGTCAGTCATTGTCCTCTGATGGTGTCAGTCATTGTTCCTCTAAAGGTGTCAGTCATTGTCCTCTAAAGGTGTCCGTCATTGTTCCTCTGATGGTGTCAGTCATTGTTCCTCTGATGGTGTCAGTCATTGTCCTCTGATGGTGACAGTCATTATTCCTCGGATGGTGTCAGTCATTGCTCCTTTAAAGGTGTCAGTCATTGTTCCTCTAAAGGTGTCAGTCATTGTCCTCCGATGGTGACAGTCATTATTCCTCGGATGGTGTCAGTCATTGCTCCTTTAAAGGTGTCAGTCATTGTTCCTCTAAAGGTGTCAGTCATTGTCCTCCGATGGTGACAGTCATTGTTCTTCTGATGGTGTCAGTCATTGTTCCTCTGATGGTGTCAGTCATTGTTCCTCTGATGGTGTCAGTCATTGTCCTCCAATGGTGACAGTCATTGTTCCTCTGATGGTGTCAGTCATTGTTCCTCTGATCGTGTCAGTCATTGTCCTCCGATGGTGACAGTCATTGTTCTTCTGATGGTGTCAGTCATTGTTCCTCTGATGGTGTCAGTCATTGTTCCTCTGATGGTGTCAGTCATTGTCCTCCAATGGTGACAGTCATTGTTCCTCTGATGGTGTCAGTCATTGTTCCTCTGATCGTGTCAGTCATTGTCCTCTGATGGTGTCAGTCATTGTTCCTCGGATGGTGTCCGTCATTGTTCCTCTGATGGTGTCAGTTATTTTTCCTCTGATGGTGTCAGTCATTGTTCCTCTGATGGTGTCAGTCATTGTTCCTCTGATGGTGTCAGTCATTGTCCTCCGATGGTGACAGTCATTGTTCCTCTGATGGTGTCAGTCATTGTTCCTCTGATGGTGTCAGTCATTGTCCTCCGCTGGTGACAGTCATTGTTCTTCTGATCGTGTCAGTCATTGTCCTCTGATGTTGTCAGTCATTGTTCCTCGGATGGTGTCAGTCATTGTTCTTCTGATGGTGTCAGTCATTGTCTTCTGATGGTGTCAGTCATTGTTCCTCTGATGGTGTCAGTTATGTTTCCTCTGATTGTGTCAGTCATTGTTCCTCTGATGGTGTCAGTCATTGTTCCTCTGATGGTGTCAGTCATTGTCCTCCGATGGTGACAGTCATGTTCTTCTGATCGTGTCAGTCATTGTCCTCTGATGGTGTCAGTCATTGTTCCTCTGATGGTGTCAGTCATTGTTCTTCTGATGGTGTCAGTCATTGTCTTCTGATGGTGTCAGTCATTGTTCCTCTGATGGTGTCAGTCATTGTCCTCTGATGGTGACAGTCATTGTTCCTCTAAAGGTGTCAGTCATTGTCCTCTGATGGTGTCGGTCATTAGTTCCTCTGATTGTAAATCATTGCTCTTCTGATGTGGTGTTAACTTAAATGCTGTCGATGTTGATAATGATGATAATATTGTTACAGCTGTTGTTTTCCAGGTTTATCAAGTGTGTTAGATCTAATGCTACCTCAGCAAAACACTGCCATGACCAAGTCTTGCAAGTCTACCAAATCTACCAATTATGCGAAGTCTATCATATCGCCAATGTCAACAAGAAATAAGAGTATGGCCACACCCCTCAGTCTCATTGGGAAATCACTAAGCCAAAGGTAAATCTACATGCATAAGCACAACAGAATGTATCACAAATGTCAAACCACTTGTGATTATATTTTATGATGAAGTCATAATACTTTTTGGTGAAATTTTGATAATTGTATTTTTGTCATTTATACTGAAACAGAATAGGTTGTGTGCCTCGGCTCCACACAGGACCTGATAATTCACCCTTAGAAATGAAGAGTTCTCTTTGCATTTATGATCAACATATATACCGTATTCGACCTAATACGCACCCAGGGCGCTCTCAAAATTAGAAATAGGGGGCTCTTATTAGAATGGTATTTTGGTGAGAAAAAAAACAGAGTTGAAAGATAAATCCCGTGGTTTATGCTGACAGCCTGAAAATGTCTGTATAGGACAGACATATTTTTCCAGAATTTAATTGCCCATAATTAAGGGTGCATATAACACATGAGTGCGTATTATGCACGAATAAATAAGTCTTGTGTACATTGATCAATTGGAAAGGGTGCTAATTGGGATTGTTCACTAGCCAATATATTAACAAATATCGCTGTGGGCGCTTATTAGAGCGGGGCGCTTATTACGTCGAATACGGTATGTATCATTGATGCATCTGTATTTATGTTTGCGTAACCTAGTGGTTTCTTCACTCCGTATATTGATACCTGACAAGGGTACAAAGAACAACATTAATGTCTCCCGCCTTGATATTACTGGAATATTGCTGGTATCGCTAGGATATTGCTGGAATATTGCTAGAATATTGCTAGGATAGTGCTGTATTTTTGCTAGAATATTGCTAGGATATGGCTGTTATGTTGCTTACATATTGCTGAAATATTGCTGGGATAGTGCTGACATATTGCTGAAATATTGCTGGGATAGTGCTGACATATTGCTGAAATATTTCTGGGATAGTGCTGACATATTGCTGAAATATTTCTGGAATATTGCTAGTATATTGCTCAAATATTGCTGGAATGGCCCTGGAATATTGCTAGAAGCCCTCCTTCCTAATTCCATCTTTGTTCAATGTTGTGTGGCAGGTACCCCCTGGTGGTGAAGTATGTGTTCCAGGAGGCTGTTCCCTACACACTGTGGGCCAGAGGGGATGTCGACCTGGCCCTGCAGCACTTCCACAGCCTGGCTAAACAGGCCTCAGGTAGTGGTCTCTGACACAGTTCACAACACTGCTCCTCATTGGAGGAACTTGCAAGTACTTACTTCAGAATACACAATGCCATTTAGAAAGTGGTCAAATGTAATGAATGTTATATTTGGGATAACACTTTCTTAGTAAAGTACAGATTCTCGTACATTGTTGGGTTGAGTCCCGTCCGGGATTCGAACCCACACTTGCCAGAGTGAGGCACCTAATCGCCAGCACACAAAGTCAGCGATCTAACCCACTCAGCCACCGAGGCTTCCACAAAAATGAAAGTCTGACAACTGGTAGTCTAGATCACGTACTTTGAGTACCCCTCTGACAAGTGTAAATTGGCACGGCTCCCATGGCCGAAAGCTATGAATACTAATCCCGGACGGGACTCAACCCAAAAAAGTACGAGAATCTGTACTTTACTAAGAAAGTGTAAGGGCATTTTGTATTCATAGCTTTCATAACATTCATTATACTTACTTCAGAGTTTCATAAACATGTTCCGTTTCAAAGAAAATGTGAAACAAGCTTAATTACATCATTTAAAACTGTTTCACAGTACTATATGCTATACTGCTCAGGGCCCTGTTCTACAAAGTGACCGTATCACTATGATTATAATAAACCAAAGTGACCCGGGATGATCTTGGGTGGAATAGGTTTTCAGCAACCCATGCTTTCCATAAATGGCAACTATGCTTGTCGCAAGATGCGACAACGGGATCGGGTGGTCAAGATTGCTGACTTGGTTGATGCACTTCATCATATCCCAATTGCGTGGATCGATGCTCATGATGTCAATCACTGGATTGACTGGTTCAGACTCACTTATTTAGAGACTGCTGTCATATACCTGGAATATTGCTGAGTGCGGTGTTAAACATCAAACAAACAAACAAACAAACAAACAAACAAACATAAGTCAGTGTTAAAGTAATGGAGTATTGTCTTAGATCTAAGGTCCCTTTGTGGGGTCCACTGGTTCGCCCCGATTATGTTTCTAGGTTTGTCAGCGCCATACCCGTGCTCGTGGGTTTCACCGAAGTGGTAAACATCTGAGACCTGCATCACTTCGGGCTTTCCTCCCACATTAAGCTGACACGACGCGATATAACTGGAATAATGTTAACAGCGGCGTTAAACCCAACTCACCCACTCACACACTTTGTGGGGTCCCTAAATACTATATACTAATATTTTATCAATCTTTTTCTGTAACATGTTTAATCAAAGCAGTTTAAACAGTCCTCATTATAGGGACAAAAAATGTTTTCTTGTATATCCTATAGTTAATGTTTGACATCAACAGGATATCGGCGAGCGATGTATCTCAGCGAGGGGGCTCGACTGTGTGCATTTGTTGGGGAGACGGAGATGGCGCGAGACTTCTATAAGGAGTCTGCAGATGCTGTGATTGGTAGAATAAAGGGAGGTAACCAGGACGAGCAGGAGGTCATCACTCAGAGGTCTCTCCTGATGACAAACTTGGGTGACCAAGGGTGGGTGATATTATGTACAGTGTTAATCTAGATGTCATCTTGTGATCATAGATTCCATAGTTACTTATATAAACCCTATAAGAAGCTTAGATTGTCATGCTATTTTGGCATGGCAGGGTTTTCCTTGCTGTAATTACTTGTGCAAAGTGTTGTAAACAAGCAGCTGTGGTCTTGAAGACTTCCATACTTCCCCTGTGCACAGCGATTGCCTCCCTTGGGGTTTCTTGGCCAGAATAGATTCTCTCTACCCAAATTAATGTATCCCTTTTTGATTCTTGGTCAGAATAGATTCTCAGATTCCACAGTCTTGTCCGAAGAACTGACAGCAATTTGGTCATGTGGTCACGATGCCATGTTATTTGTCTAGTCCAGGCTCAATTAATTACAGGCTGCCATGATTTAGCTGTGATATTGTAATATGTCTTCTCTCTCTCACTCACTCACTCACTCACTCACTCACTCACTCACTCACTCACTCACTCACTCACTCACTCACTCACTCACTCACTCACTCACTCACTCACTCACTCACTCACTCACTCTCCAGATGGAGCTCCTGTTATAATGTTGGAGATATTATGTATGTGGTGGAAATATCATGCGTGTGTTGGCGATATCATGCATGATTTGGTAATATCATTCATGATACATGTCCATGTCTCCAGGCCGATGACAGAAGAGAAGGCGGAGATGGCATCAGCATCATGGAGAGCGACGCTGCAACACACCACCACCGCACCGCATACAACTTCTCTCCGAGCAGTCGAATCTCACTTCTGCTTTCACTCAGGAACAAACAGAAGACGAGGTACATGTCTGAGATTACCCTACATTTCAATGTTTCAATGTTCCATTTCAAATGCCTTACAGGAACTCCACACACTTACAAATAGATCTGTCAAAACATTTGTGACACATCTCTCATTGCAAAGTTGTGTCCATAGTCCGAGCAGTCGAATCTCGAATCTCACTTCTGCTTTCACTCAGGAACAAACAGAAGACGAGGTACATGTCTGAGATTACCCTACATTTCAATGTTTCAATGTTCCATTTCAAATGCCTTACAGGAACTCCACACACTTACAAATAGATCTGTCAAAACATTTGTGACACATCTCTCATTGCAAAGTTGTGTCCATAGTCGTGCCATGGATCCACCCAGATTTGATTTTTCAGAAATAATTTGACATACGGAAGAGATGAAAGTCAGCAGAGCACATTAAGCTAACAGCCAGGGAGTAATGATTTACTGTCCAAAGCAGTGTTAAAACCAACCCACTTTCTCACTTCGTCACACTGATGGACAGCAATGTCTCCTCGTGGAACCACACCTTGCAAAATGTGGACTCGCAGTTGTCGGGTGTCCTTTGCATGACCTACCTTATTTGGAATATTTAATTTCTTTTGGACTTCCTGGAGGTTGAGGTCATGCCATTGTCCATGCTCTGAAATGTGATACAAACTGTAGGCCTAATAGCCTGATTGTATTCATTGGAACAGGGGCGTTGGGGTAGCCTTGTGGTTAAAGTGGTCTTCACGCTGAAGCCCAAGGTTCAATTCCCCAAATGGGTAAAATGTGTGAAGCCCATTTCTGGTGTCCCTCACTGTGGTATTACTGGAATATTGCTGAAAACAGCATAAATCCTTGGTCACTCATTGGAAAAAATTGTCATGTAAATTTGATATGCGTGATTCAATTTAATTATTTGCAAACAACCATACATTTATCCAGCTGATCGGACTTGTAGTGCATTCTATTTGCAACCATTTTCGGTTTTATGCATGACGATGTTTTGCATCTGGTAAAACCTTGTTGATAGTTTAAATAAAGATTTTATTTTCATGCAGATGTCAGTACATTGAGTCATCTGAAGGAAGGCCTGTGTTGGATCAAGTCTCTCCAGGGCTGCTGTCCCATGCTCACACTCCATCAGGCCGTGGTGGAGGCGTGGCTGGGATGGCCGACAGATGCTGACACCACGCTGAGACACATTGGGTAACTCACTCACTCACTCACTCACTCACTCACTCACTCACTCACTCACTCACTCACTCCATCAGGCTGTGGTGGAGGCATGGCTGGGATGGGCGACAGATGCTGACACCACACTGACACATTGGGTAACTCACTCACTCACTCACTCACTCACTCACTCACTCACTCACTCACTCACTCACTCACTCCATCAGGCTGTGGTTGAGGCGTGGCTGGGATGGGCGACAGATGCTGACACCACACTGACACACATTGGGTAACTCACTCACTCACTCACTCACTCACTCCATCAGGCTGTGGTGGAGGCGTGGCTGGGATGGGCGACAGATGCTGGCACCACACTGAGACACATTGGGTAACTCACTCACTCACACACTCACTCACTCACTAACTCACTCCATCAGGCTGTGGTGGAGGCGTGGCTGGGATGGGCGACAGATGCTGACACCACACTGAGACACATTGGGTAACTCACTCACTCACTCACTCACTCACTCACTCACTCACTCACTCCATCAGGCTGTGGTGGAGGCGTGGCTGGGATGGGCGACAGATGCTGACACCACACTGAGACACATTGGGTAACTCACTCACTCACTCACTCACTCACTCACTCACTCACTCACTCACTCACTCACTCCATCAGGCTGTGTTGGAGGCGTGGCTGGGATGGGCGACAGATGCTGACACCACACTGACGCACATTGGGTAACTCACTCACTCTCTCACTCACTCCATCAGGCTGTGGTGGAGGCGTGGCTGGGATGGGCGACAGATGCTGACACCACACTGACACACATTGGGTAACTCACTCACTCACTCACTCACTCACTCACTCACTCACTCACTCACTCACTCACTCACACACTCACTCACTCACTCACACACTCACTCACTCACTCCATCAGGCTGTGGTGGAGGCGTGGCTGGGATGGGCGACAGATGCTGACACCACACTGACACACATTGGGTAACTCACTCACTCACTCACTCACTCACTCACACACTCACTCACTCACTCACACACTCACTCACTCACTCACTCACACACTCACTCACTCACTCACACACTCACTCACTCACTCACTCACTCCATCAGGCTGTGGTGGAGGCGTGGCTGGGATGGGCGACAGATGCTGACACCACACTGACACACATTGGGTAACTCACTCACTCACTCACTCACTCACTCACTCACTCACACACTCACTCACTCACTCACACACTCACTCACTCACTCACTCACTCCATCAGGCTGTGGTGGAGGCGTGGCTGGGATGGGCGACAGATGCTGACACCACACTGACACACATTGGGTAACTCACTCACTCACTCACTCACTCACTCACTCACTCACTCACTCACTCACTCCATCAGGCTGTGGTGGAGGCGTGGCTGGGATGGGCGACAGATGCTGACACCACACTGACACACATTGGGTAACTCACTCACTCACTCACTCACTCACTCACTCACTCACTCACTTACTCAATCACTAACCATCAGCCTGTGGTGTAGGCGTGACAGATGCCGACACCTAACAGAGACACATTGGGTAACTCGCTCACTCACTCACTCACTCACTCACTCAGTGTGTGGTGTAGGCGTGACAGATGCCGACACCACACTGAGACACATTAGGTAACTCACTCAATCACTCAATCACTCAATCACTCACTCACTCACTCACTCAGTCTGTGGTGTAGGCGTGACAGATGCCGACACCACACTGATACACATTAGGTAACTCACTCACTCACTCACTCACTCACTCACTCACTCACTCACTCAGTCTGTGGTGTAGGCGTGACAGCTGCCGACACCACACTGAGACACATTAGGTAACTCACTCACTCACTCACTAACTCACTCACTCAGTCTGTGGTGTAGGCGTGACAGCTGCCGACACCACACTGAGACACATTGGGTAACTCACTCACTCAAACCTTAAGGCAGTGGTGGAGGCTTGGCTGACACCACACTCATTCACTCATTCACTCATTCACTCACTCATTCAATCAATCACTCACTCACTCCATCAGGCTGTGGTGAAGGCAGACTCACTCACTCATTCACTATGTAGAATTCTACATGCTATCATTTTTGTTATAGTTATGGGGTGCTTTCTCTCTGTTTCAGTACACGTGCTATGTGGTTATGTGAGAAACAGGTGAACATCTTTGAGCTGGCGAAGGTCAAGGCTGTTTGTGCCCAGCCCTTGAAAGTGGTGTGGCGGACCCAGCTGGGACACATGCGGCTTGTATCGGGGCAGTATGTATTCCATCTCTTCACTCACTCACAACTAAGGGGATGTGGGTGGCCAGCCAACTGAAGCACTGCAACTTGTGGAACCATGGTTGCATCCCTCAAGTGTGACAGAATCCTATGATGATGGGTTGTAATCCCAGATACTTGGTTTGTCTGCACCAGTCCTGTGTTTTTCACCTAAGTGGTCAACACCTCTGACCTAAATTTCACACTTGGAATAGACAACAAACTGTATTTACCATAATAGGTGCCCCAGGTGCTAAGAAAATAGACAAATCTGACCACTTATTGAAACTCCACACAACAAGTTGAATTTGTTTTCAAGAGATCTAGTGGAAGATGAAACTCTTTTGATAAAAGGGGCGGTCAGGTAGCCTAGTGGTTTAAGCATTTGCTCGTCACGCAAAAGAGTGGGGTTCAATTCCCTACATGGGTACAATGTGTGAAGCCATTTCTGGTGTCCCCTGCCGTGATGTTGCTGGAATATTGCTAAGAGTGGGGTAAAACCATACTCACTTACTCACTTTTGATGATAGTTGCTACCAGTTATACACCCAAGGAAAAGAATTTATGGATGTCAACTTCTGTATTATGGGGAACACAACATTTCGGAGTATATACTGACTCACCCGATCAAGGAGTAAGAATATAATCTGAAAAGTTGTGTTCCTCATAATACAGAAGTTGACATCCATAAATTATCTTCCTTATGTGGTTCACTTCTGAATTCCTTAATTATACACCCCTCCTGCACTCTGTAATATTCTGTAGATAAGTGTTTGTCCTTTTACAGGGACACTTATAAAGATTACTTACTGATTGGTCTGAGAGTTAAATCTGATGCCCTCAAAATGGCCTGTCTTATCTAATATTGTGCCTGTCTTGCACACAGAATATTTGAATTGATTATATTGTACATAACAAATGCCTGAGATTTCAGTTGTACTTTAACTATTAATGACAAGATGTCCAACACAACACCTTCTGTGTAGTGAAGATGTGTTCAATCTTATTAAAATCAGATCTTAGTTCTCGCTGCCGCTAAGCAAAGATCTGAGGATATCCATCATGGATGAACAACCTTTCGGGAATTTTCACTGACCAATGAAATGACTAACAAGAAGTCAACATTAGCCAATCAGAAAGCAGTTTTCTCAAGGTTTACGGCACTATGAATACACACAAGCACTATTTACAAGTAGCAACTTCCATTACAGACTACGCTCTGAAATAATATCAATTCAAAATTTGAAAACTGAACAACAGAAATTTCTAGAATGTCTAACAGATGGCCGATATTGTATGGCAGTATTTCCCATGGGCTATGGAATGTCTATTCTGTTTGAGATGTTTATCCTATTGAAGTGAGAGATTGACGATGACTTTGACGGAATCAGTCATACAGCTGTAACTGTCTTTCGGAATAACCCATATTAACCTGTTCGAGGTTGCATAATAAGAAAACACATTCTGACTGTAACTTTCTTGATTGGTAAGCGATGCTCTGATTGGTCATTCTGACTCGACCAATAATGGGATGTCCTCAGATCCTTGTTTAGCAGTAACGAGATGTGATTTAAAAGAAATCGAGATATGTTACATACAGAAGTATTACCTGATGTTTTCAGACAATGTTATGAAGCTGACTTCATAGCACAGACAAACCTGCATCTACATTTGACAACAGACGGCTTCCTGTCAGGTGACCTCCAGATGGTGCTGCCACCTATCAGGGCCCTTAACCTGGATCCTTACACAGGGTAGGTGATTGGTGTACTCTCAATACAAGCTAACGAAATCTAGACTTGCCAAAGTATTGAAGAACCTGTCGAGAGTTTGGAGATATTTTTGTTTCAGGGTTTGTGTTCGAGACCAGCACAATGCTATACCAGTCAGTTGTTCATATGACAATGTGCACTCTCTGTGTTCCGGTATTCATGTGTTCCAGCCTCTGTCCACTGTTCCCTGGCTATGACAATGAGTAATCTCTGTGTTCCAGTATTTATGTGTTCCAGCCTCTGTCCACTGTTCCCTGGCTATGACAATGAGTAATCTCTTTGTTTCAGTGTCCATGTGTTCCAGCCTCTGTCCACTGTTCCCTGGCTATGACAATGAGTAATCTCTTTGTTTCAGTGTTCATGTGTTCCAGCCTCTGTCCACTGTTCCCTGGCTATGACAATGAGTAATCTCTGTGTTCCAGTATTTATGTGTTCCAGCCTCTGTCCACTGTTCCCTGGCTATGACAATGAGTAATCTCTTTGTTTCAGTGTTCATGTGTTCCAGCCTCTGTCCACTGTTCCCTGGCTATGACAATGAGTACCGTATTTTCTTGAGCATAATGCGCACCCATGTATAATGCGCACCCCTCTAGCGGATTCAGTATTTTTATTAAAAAAAAATTTGCTTATCAAGCACAGAAAACAATTACACCGTACCTCTTCAGCGAAGTCCGGTAAACGAACGGGTGATGAGAAACTTGGTCAGTACAAATTCGAAAATTTGAGATAAAAAATCATCAGACATGTTGATTTACCGTTTAAATTGTATTTTTTGTTCTGCTAGGCATTGTTTTACATCCAGGGATTAAGATTACCTTATGTATTTTCTCGTAAACTAAGCCGGAAAGAGCAATCAGCTGTTCACACGTTTTCTTGGAATCTACCGGTGATTTGGTCAAGACTCACCCAATGATAAAATTTTACAGTATTTTAATGCAAGGACCGGCAAAAATTTTTATCTGAATCTATTTTTTTATCAGGAAATATTCCAATATCTTGTTGCAGCTTTTACTACCCGGTAATCTCTGTGTTCCAGTATTCATGTGTTCCAGCCTCTATCCACTGTTCCCTGGCTATGACATAAGTAATCTCTGTGTTCCAGTATTCATGTGTTCCAGTCTGTGTCCACTGTTCCCTGGCTATGACAATGAGTAATCTCTGTGTTCCAGTATTCATGTGTTCCAGCCTCTGTCCACTGTTCCCTGGCTATGACAATGAGTACTGTATTTTCTTGAGCATAATGCGCACCCATGTATAATGCGCACCCCCCTCTAGCTGATTCAGTATTTTTATAAAAAAAAAATTTGCTTATCAAGCACAGAAAACAATTACACCGTACCTCTTCAGCGAAGTCCGGTAAACGAACGGGTGATGAGAAATATAACTGGAATAATGTTAAAAGCGGCGTTAAACCCAACTCACTCACTCACTCATGTGTTCCAGCCTCTGTCCACTGTTCCCTGGCTATGACATAAGTAATCTCTGTGTTTCAGTGTCCATGTGTTCAAGACACTGTCCACTGTTCCCCAGCCCTGGCACTCCCTCAACTCCTGCAGTGTTCTCTTAGAGGCCTTCAACTACAATGGTATGGTGTTTTGGTTGTAATAACTTGATTTGCAAATCTGCCTGTCACAAGTTTCACAAAAGTAGATTAAAACTGATACTTCTTACCTAATCTGTCTAACTTATTGCAATGATAAAAAAAATCAAACTAGGTCAATATGGGAAAGACTTTAAGCCTTTGACAATCTCATTAAAATCAGATCAAAGTTCTCGCTTAACAGTATTCCACTGAAATGACTAACAAGAAGTCAACATCAGTCAATTAGAAAGCAGCTTTCTCGTGTTTTACGGCACACGTTTCAACCTGGCGACTTCCATTTCTGACTATGCTGGAAAAATATGTTGACACAGTTCTTGATTAAAATTTTGAAAACTGAACAAATGAACATTCTGGAATGTCTAATATATGGTTGAGATTGCATGGCAGTGCTTCCCATGTACTGTGCAACGCCTCCTCCGTTCAAATGTTTATCCCACGGAAGCAAGAGATTGGTGATAATTTTGACGGAATCAGTCGTACATCCGTAATTGTCATTCGGAATACCCTGTGTTAACCATTTTTTGAGGTTGCATGATTAGAAAACACATTCTGACTGTCACTTTCATGATCTGGTAAGCGACTCTTTGATTGTTCAGCTGAAAGGTCGTTCTGACGTGACCCGTAATGGGATGTTCTAAGATCTTTGTTCTGCTATAGGGAGAACTAAGTTGAGATTGACCCTTTGACATTGTTAAACATGTTATTTTTTTTCACCTTTCCAACAGTTCTTTTCAGAAATGACTTTAAAACAATGTTTCTAAAATTTATCTTTATTATTTCATTTCCTTGGTCTTTCCGGGGGCATGGGTGACTCAGTCATCCAAGGCGCCGCAATTTATTGTGCATAGTTGTGTCAACTTGGGCACAGCAGAAGCCTATGATTTTTGGTTCAAATCCTGGTTTGCCCCAATTGTTTCTAAGTTGTCAGCACCATATCTGTGCCTGTGGGTTTCACCAAGTGGTAAACGTCTGAGACCTGCATTACTTTAGGCTTTCCACCTATGTTTAGCTGACATGCCATGATATAGCTGGAATACTGTTAAAAGCAGCTTGAAGCCCAGCTCACTCACTCACTCATGGGGGTCGGTTCACACAACAGAACAGTATGCACTTCCACGCATGCTCGCAAGTTTAGCTGTCATACCATGATATAGCTGGAATACTGTTAAAAGCGGCTCATTCATGGGCGTCAGTTCACACAACCGCACAGGCACGCACTCACGCACGCACTTTGCCAGATTTTACTTGATTACAAATGAACGTATTAACATAAGTTTGGATGCATAAATTTGGTGTTTGCTTGTTTGTTGTTTAACGCCGCACTCAGCAATATTCCAGTCTGGACCAGACAATCCAGTGATTGATATCCTGAGCATCGACCTACACAATTAGGATGCAATAACATGCATCAACCAAGTCTGCGAACCTGACCACCTAATCATGTTAGTCACCGCTTAAGACAAGCATAGTCGCCTTTTACAACAAGCGTGGGTTGCTAAAGACCTATTCTTCCCCGAATCTTCACGGGTTTTTGCACCTTATATTTTCAGGTGGATTTATTGCCCCAACCTTCGTGCAGCTGTATGAAAATGAGAGTGGAGACACAGTACAACTAGCTAGTAAAACTATTGCGATGAATGGCATACCGTTGCACGACTTTACATTCTTCTGGACAGCAGCCAATGGCAACAGGACAAAGTTGAACCTTTTCTCTCGTCTGAGAAAATCTGTTAGAGATGTAAGGAACTTGGACATTAACAGTTGGACAGTTGGTTGGACCTGTCCAGGGTTGAACGCTCACTCACTTACTCACTCACATTTGAAAATAGGATTTCTTTGGAAGATTAAATACTCTGCCTCAAGTGTTGTTGCACAAAATATGCTCTTAAATGCCGAAACATATTGCTATTGAATACTGAAACGTTTGACCTCAAAGATGTCAATACATGCACTTTGCTACTGAAGATTTTCCTCAAAATGTAAATACTGAAACAACTGTTCTTGTTGTAGGAAAAAGTATCTTATTTTGAGTCAACCCGGGATCCTGACATTACACAGTTTGTGGAGGGCAATGAGGAATGGGTGTCAGGCATGACACAATCCATTCACTACTGCTATAACAAGGCATTCACTATGGGCGGCAATGTGAGTACACCTTGTCAACTTCAGGGGCCCATATGGAGGGGGATATGTGAGTACACCTTGCAACTTCAGGGGCCCATATGGAGGGGGATATGTGAGTACACTTTGTCAACATCAGGGGTCCATATGGAGGGGGATATGTGAGTACACCTTGTCGACTTCATGGGCCCATAACGAGGGGGATATGTGAGTACACCTTGTCAACTTCAGGGGCCCATATGGAGGGGGATTTGTGAGTACACCTTGTCAACTTCAGGGGCCCATATGGAGGGGGATATGTGAGTACACCTTGGCAACTTCAGGGGCCCATATGGAGGGGGATATGTGAGTACACTTTGTCAACTTCAGGGGCCCATATGGAGGGGGATATGTGAATACACCTTGTCAACTTCAGGGGCCAATATCGAGGGGGATATATGAGTACACCTTGTCAACTTCAGGGGCCCATATCGAGGGGGATATGTGAGTACACCTTGTCAACTTCAGGGGCCCATATGGAGGGGGATATGTGAGTACACTTTGTCAACTTCAGGGGCCCATATGGAGGGGGATATGTGAGTACACTTTGTCAACTTCAGGGGCCCATATGGAGGGGGATATGTGAGTACACTTTGTCAACTTCAGGGGCCCATATGGAGGGGGATGTATGGAACTGTATTTAATTTTGTTGATCAATGTGACGATAAACCCTTATACTATCAATAAAAACGACAAGTGCACTTACTGTTGCTGCAACGCAGGTCACGAACTAGTCGAGATTTCTTGGATATCATCTGGATACTTATAGGGAAAAATCAATAACAAAGGCAACAATGAGGCCCGGGTAATTGCTGTGGATTAGTGCCCCTTTAAGGACTGTACACCTCGCTATTGACACATGTAACTCATTGTTAGTTTGTTGACTGTTAATTTTTAAGACTTATTGAAATAGTACTCACAACTAACCTTTTATGTTAATTGTGTAATCCCAACTAATCATCTTTTCAGGCACTTTGCTATGTTAAGCATTCTCTGAAGAAAATCAAGAAATTTGAAACTGCATTGAAGAAATCCCGAAACAAGAAAGCCCTTTTGAAACTTGAAGGTGCCAAAACAAAACTACGCGAGATGCAATGTGATAAGTTTGGGTTGGAGATTGTGGAGTACTTTGTGTACGGGGAAACACTCTTCCTGCTGCTGATGTGTGATGAGTGTACTGGCATCAAAGTTGTAAGTGAATTTCTTGTCTTATCAGGGTGGTGGGATAGCATTGTGTTATAAGCATCGGTGGCCCAGGTTTGATTCCTCACATGGGTAAGTTATGTGAAGCTCATTATTCCTCCTAATACCTTACTTCTACTACATCTTTGCCATTAAATTCCAGGAATGGCTGTAATCACACTATAAAATCTTAGATTTTCAACATATCTAATAGTTGTTAGGCAAACCCTATCCTCCGTACTAATGCAACTGCACATGCACGAGGCAGGAAAACGTCACTTCTTTCCTGTTTGGCCAGATATAAAGAATCAAATTTTTGTTAGGAGTACATTTGGGTGACAGGTCGTTGATGCAAGGGGTGCTGTCTCCCTAGAGAGGGGAGATCTGGTTGCCTGTCCCATCCTCCCCTGGATGAAAAGAAGAACATTTGGTTGACAAGAGGGAAGATCTGGTTGCCTGTCCCATCCTTCCCTGGATGAAAAGAAGAACATTTGGTTGACAAGAGGGAAGATCTGGTTGCCTGTCCCATCCTTCCCTGGATGAAAAGAAGAACATTTGGTTGACAAGAGGGAAGATCTGGTTGCCCGTCCCATCCTTCCCTGGATGAAAAGAAGAACATTTGGTTGACAAGAGGGAAGATCTGGTTGCCTGTCCCATCCTTCCCTGGATGAAAAGAAGAACATTTGGGTGACAAGTCGTTGTTGTAAGGGGTGCTGTCTCCCCTAGAGAGGGAAGATCTGGTTGCCTGTCCCATCCTTCCCTGGATGAAAAGAAGTACATTTGGTTGACAAGAGGGAAGATCTGGTTGCCTGTCCCATCCTCCCCTGGATGAAAAGGAGTACATTTGGTTGATAGGTCGTTGATGCAAGGGGTGCTGTCTCCCCTAGAGAGGGGAGATCTGGTTGCCTGTCCCAGGAGCAGGCGTACCTCACTGGACGTCAATCCACCGATGTGCATCTGGGCCTGACGGGGAAGGTGTGCACTCCAGGTGTGAAAGAAGCCTCAGAACCCACACATCCCCTTTAAACCTGAATGTGTTTTTAAAAACTATAACTTCATCCATGTCAGCACTAATCAACAAATGTCTTGCATCCATATCTCAGGAGATGTTGCAATTATAAAATACAGTCTCACAGCATGAAGATACTGGTAGGTCAAAATCAAAAGAGAAATCAAATTATGACAGGGCATTGTCAACCAGGGTTCACCACTCATCTTGTTAGGCCTTGTCTGCAGACTCTTCTGACCAAAAACATGTCATTAGCAAGTGTAGCAGGGCATGGAGTTATCCCACAGATGACATCCTTACCTTGTCAGCTTGCTGACGGGGTTAACCTCTCAGGTCATGTGGACAAGGCGTCCGACCTCGGATCAGACGGTCCGTGGTTCGAATCCCATCACAGGACTCGGTAATTTTATGGCCGCTACATTGGCACCCAACGTGGGGCTGAGCACGTTCATATTAAATTTGAGCAAATTAAGTCTCAGTACCCTACTATGCGGCCCGGGACGTGCCTTCTGTTGACGGGGGAGTATGTAGCAGGGCGTGGAGTCATCCCACAGATGACATCCTTACCTTGTCAGCTTGCTGACAGGGTTAACCTCTTTGGTCATGTGGACAAGGCGTCTGACCTCAGATCAGACGGTCCGTGGTTCAAATCCCATCACGGGACTCGGCCGCTACACAAGTATCACAAGTCTCACAAATCACTGTCTTACTGTAGTAGTGGGCAAGGCTCAGACGATGTGAGGTCAGCTTCATATCACAGTTATGCAGCACGTGCATCGTGCAGGTCAAGCCACAGGTCTCAGTAAGAGAAACACACAGGTCCCATTGAGAGTCCATGGTGCACATGATATCCCGGCACTTGAAACACATAGTGTGGGATCCATAGTAATCTGATGAGTTCCACATTTCTCACAGAGTAATGGAGAGTCCATTTTCAAAAACTCAACACAAACTCAGCTTGTGTGAATGATCTTGCAAGATGATGCTAAACTTTCAGATCATTTATTTAACTGTGCAAAATCTTTTAAGTATATATCAATGAAAGAATAAACCAAAATTGTGACTTTGAAAACTGGGGAAATTTTTTATTTCCTTGTTGCCCCAAGGTCATACAGAAAAGAAGATACATATTCTTGCTTTTCACTGGCGCAGTTTTGATACTACTACCCATGCAACTGCTCATTAGATAACTAAAAGTGAAGAGGACTTCTGATGAAAAATCTAAAGATGTTTACAGTGGGAGAACAGCCAAAACAGAAATTGTTGCTGTGATGTAATAGAGGTAAGGTATTCAAAGGAATTATGTGAGTTTGGATAGTCACAGTCATACCTATATTAATGAGTGAGTGAGTGAGTTGTGTTTCACACCACTTTTAACAGTATTCCAGTTATGTCATGGCATATCAGCTTGATGTGGGAAGAAAGTCTGAAGTGATGCAGGTGTCAGACATATACCACTCTGGTGCAACCCATGAGCACCGGCAGGTATGGTGCTGACAAACCTAGCTGAAACCAGAATTTGAATCCATGATCATAGGTTTCCAGTGTGCCCAAGGGACACAACTCTGCACAGCAAAGTGCCCTGCCTTAGATGGTTGGACTGCCCGTGCGTCCTCATATCTGTATGAAAACCAACTGACTTGAAAATAACATGTGATTGAACTATTGATTGCTATTGCTTCTACAGACTAAAGAAAAATTCTATTTATTTTACAGGTCTTCGATTGCAGCAACCTGGAAGCCTTTATGGATCCCAAGATCCAAGTAATTGTAAAAACAGGTCGAGAATACATACAAGGAGAGACAATCAGCAGACAGAGAAGTAACTGTATTGCCCATGGCCGTGTGATGTGGCTTGTGCTAGAGTCAGCAAGGAATAACAGGTGCCCCTTCAGTTCATCTTCCCGAGACAAGAGAGTTAACTGACTTTAAGTCCAGTTTCCATCCTTGCCGAACTAGGCTGGAATTACTGGGCACAATCCTAGCGCTACCAGTGGCTATTACCAGTTATGTCCCTTTTAAGCCTGTCCTATGGACCAATCAGATTCCACCTCTCTCATCACTTGCGTTTGCTTCACACAAAATGGTGGCGCCGAGTCAGGACGATCCGATCGATAATCAAGATCTATATTGTGATAAAATGGGTCTTACATCGTGAAATGCATCAAATCATGTGAGCACCTTGATTAAAAACATGAAAAGATTTGGAAAATATCTGCTGACAACGAGTTGGTGGTGCACATGCTTTGCAAATCCTGCAATCGACCGAAATCTGCACGACAGTTTACAAACCGGATTTCGATTTCGGTGAGCGATTTTGATTGGACTATGCATAGACTCGTTAGTCCAGCCAAAATGTAACTCCATAATACCAGCCTAGTTTGGCAAGGGTGGAAACTGGACTTTTATAGTCAGTTAACTCGATTGCCTCGGGAAGATGCTTCAGTTAGGTGACAAACAAGACTGAAACACCAGTGTTACCATACGGGTAGAGTCCATTGACAGTAAGTGTTAGCGTAAGCCTATATAGTTCATTAGCAAGGTGTAACATCCTCATGCTGTTGTCCATTGGGGAGTTACCGCAGTTTTAATTGATGGGAACTGTAGGCTGAGGTAGAATGACAAGAAATGCAACACTACATTGTACATATAGTGGAGGGGGCATGGGTAGCCGAGTCATTTAAGGTGCAGCTATTCCTTGTGCAGAGTTGTGTCCCTTGTTGCTTGGTCATTGCTTCGAGGGCGGTCGGGTAGCCTAGTGGTTAAAGCGTTCACTCGTCATGCCAAAGACCCGTTTTCGATTCCCGACATGGGTACAATGTGTGAAGCCCATTTCTGGTGCCACCGCCGTGATATTGCTGGAATATTGCTAAAAGCGGCGTAAAACCATACTCACTCACTCATTGGTTCGAATCCCATTTCGCCCTGTTTATGTTTCTAGGTCTGTAAGTATCATAACTGTGTTTGTGGGTTACACCAAAGTGATAAACATCTGACACCTGCATCACATGGGCTTTCCCCTAAAGTGAAGCTGTTATGCCATGATGTAACTGAAATACTGTTCAAACAGGCATTAAACCCAACTCAGTCACATGTACTGGAGTGAGTGAGTGAGTGAGTTGGGTTTAACGCCGCTTTTAACAGTATTCCAGTTATATCGCGGCGTGTCAGCTTAATGTGGGAGGAAAGCCCGAAGTGATGCAGGTCTTAGACGTTTACCAGTTTGGTGAAACCCAAGAGCACGGGTATGGTGCTGACAAACCTAGAAACATAATCTGGGTGAACCGGGATTCGAACCCACAATCATAGGTTTCTGGCGTGCCCAAGGGATGCAACTCTGCACAGCGAATCGCGGCGCCTTAAACGACTGGGCCACCCGTGCCCCCCACATGTACTGGAAATACTGTGCTAGGCTATAATACGTTTGTGGGACTAGTTCCCAAAGGTCACATGTAAAGAGAGACTGTCCACCACAGGATGTGTTTGTTTGCTGCAGGTTGCTTCATGTGTACGGCCAGGGAGGAAGGCTGCTGACGGAGAAACAGCTGCTGACGGGGGAGGAGATGCAGACACCACTAGTTCACGGCACAATGTTGTATGGCATAGCTCCAGACAGGCACAGGTGACATTGCCACTTTTAACCCACCTGTCTTACTACTGTGGTCATGATATGGCTGAAATATTGCCTATGTGACGTTAAATATTAACTCACTCACTCACTCTTACTACTGTCAGTTAAAGGGGGTGTTCACCATGTACTGCTGTGTGAGTGACATCAGTTGAAGGGGGTGTTCACCATGTACTGCTGTGTGAGTGACATCAGTTAAAGGGGTTGTTCACTGTGTACTGCTGTGTGAGTGACATCAGTTAAAGGGGTTGTTCACCGTGTACTGCTGTGTGAGTGACATCAGTTAAAGGGGCTTGTTCACCATGTACTGCTGTGTGAGTAACATCAGTTAAAGGGGTTGTTCACCATGTACTGCTGTGTGAGTGACATCAGTTAAAGAAGGTTCTTCACCATGTACTGCTGTGTGAGTGACATCAGTTAAAGGGGTTGTTCACCATGTACTGCTGTGTTACTGTCAGTTAAAGAGGGTGTTCACCATGTACTGCTGTGTGAGTGACATCAGTTAAAGGGGGTTGTTCACCATGTACTGCTGTGTGAGTGACATCAGTTAAAGGGGGTTGTTCACCATGTACTGCTGTGTGAGTGACATCAGTTAAAGGGGTTGTTCACCATGTACTGCTGTGTGAGTGACATCAGTTAAAGGGGTTGTTCACCATGTACTGCTGTGTGAGTGACATCAGTTAAAGAAGGTTCTTCACCATGTACTGCTGTGCAGGTGACATCAGTTAAAGGGGTTGTTCACCATGTACTGCTGTGTGAGTGACATCAGTTAAAGAAGGTTCTTCACCATGTACTGCTGTGCAGGTGACATCAGTTAAAGGGGTTGTTCACCATGTACTGCTGTGTTACTGTCAGTTAAAGAGGGTGTTCACCATGTACTGCTGTGTGAGTGACATCAGTTAAAGGGGGTTGTTCACCATGTACTGCTGTGTAGGTGACATCAGTTAAAGGGGTTGTTCACCATGTACTGCTGTGCAGGTGACATCAGTTAAAGGGGTTGTTCACCATGTACTGCTGTGTGAGTGACATCAGTTAAAGGGGGTTGTTCACCATGTACTGCTGTGTGAGTGACATCTGTTAAAGGGGTTGTTCACCATGTACTGCTGTGTGAGTGACATCAGTTAAAGGGGGATGTCCACCATGTACTGCTGTGTGAGTGACATCAGTTAAAGGGGGTTGTTCACCTGTACTGCTGTGTGAGTGACATCAGTTAAAGGGGGTTGTTCACCATGTACTGCTGTGTGAGTGACATCAGTTAAAGGGGGTTGTTCACCATGTACTGCTGTGTGAGTGACATCTGTTAAAGGGGTTGTTCACCATGTACTGCTGTGTGAGTGACATCAGTTAAAGGGGGATGTCCACCATGTACTGCTGTGTGAGTGACATCAGTTAAAGGGGGTTGTTCACCTGCACTGCTGTGTGAGTGACATCAGTTAAAGGGGTGTTCACCATGTACTGCTGTGTGAGTGACATCAGTTAAAGGGGGTTGTCCACCATGTACTGCTGTGTGAGTGACCAGTTAAAGGGGGTGTTCACCATGTACTGCTGTGTGAGTGACATCAGTTAAAGGGGGTTGTTCACCATGTACTGCTGTGTAGGTGACATCAGTTAAAGGGGTTGTTCACCATGTACTGCTGTGCAGGTGACATCAGTTAAAGGGGTTGTTCACCATGTACTGCTGTGTGAGTGACATCAGTTAAAGGGGGTTGTTCACCATGTACTGCTGTGTGAGTGACATCAATTAAAGGGGGTTCTCCACCATGTACTGCTGTGTGAGTGACATCAGTTAAAGGGGGATGTCCACCATGTACTGCTGTGTGAGTGACATCAGTTAAAGGGGGTTGTTCACCATGTACTGCTGTGTGAGTGACATCAGTTAAAGGGGGTTGTTCACCATGTACTGCTGTGTGAGTGACATCTGTTAAAGGGGTTGTTCACCATGTACTGCTGTGTGAGTGACATCAGTTAAAGGGGGATGTCCACCATGTACTGCTGTGTGAGTGACATCAGTTAAAGGGGGTTGTTCACCTGTACTGCTGTGTGAGTGACATCAGTTAAAGGGGTGTTCACCATGTACTGCTGTGTGAGTGACATCAGTTAAAGGGGGTTGTCCACCATGTACTGCTGTGTGAGTGACCAGTTAAAGGGGGTGTTCACCTGTACTGCTGTGTGAGTGACATCAGTTAAAGGGGGTTGTTCACCATGTACTGCTGTGTAGGTGACATCAGTTAAAGGGGTTGTTCACCATGTACTGCTGTGCAGGTGACATCAGTTAAAGGGGTTGTTCACCATGTACTGCTGTGTGAGTGACATCAGTTAAAGGGGGTTGTTCACCATGTACTGCTGTGTGAGTGACATCAATTAAAGGGGGTTCTCCACCATGTACTGCTGTGTGAGTGACATCAGTTAAAGGGGGATGTCCACCATGTACTGCTGTGTGAGTGACATCAGTTAAAGGGGGTTGTTCACCTGTACTGCTGTGTGAGTGACATCAGTTAAAGGGGGTTGTTCACCATGTACTGCTGTGTGAGTGACATCAGTTAAAGGGGGTTGTCCACCATGTACTGCTGTGTGAGTGACCAGTTAAAGGGGGTGTTCACCTGTACTGCTGTGTGAGTGACATCAGTTAAAGGGGGTTGTTCACCATGTACTGCTGTGTAGGTGACATCAGTTAAAGGGGTTGTTCACCATGTACTGCTGTGCAGGTGACATCAGTTAAAGGGATTGTTCACCATGTACTGCTGTGTGAGTGACGTCAGTTAAAGGGGGTGTTCACCATGTACTGCTGTGTGAGTGACATCAGTTAAAGGGGGATGTCCACCATGTACTGCTGTTTTTGTGACATCAATTAAAGGGGGTTCTCCACCATGTACTGCTATGTGACTGTCACTCTTGCAAATCTTCTATAATTTAATCAGTTATTACAACCTTTGCAGAAGTGTCCGACAATACGTTACTTTATTCATGATATTGTTGTATCGCAGCGTGTTGTGTGATCAGCTGACAGGCGGTGACCCAATCAGAGGCTGTGTGGTTGACTGGGACATTGTTGACCTGCTGGTGCTGCCCTCTGTACTTCTGGTTCATTCGGAGATCGGTCTCCACATCCTGTGTCCAAGCTCCCTGCAGCTGAAGTGCATCACTGTCACCACCAACACGTAAGTAGAGGCTGTAGCAATATCTCCATGTGTACATTGAGATAACATCATCTGTAGTCGGTCACAGCAATCTTATTAAAATCAGATCTTAGTTCTCGCTACCGCTAAACAAAGATCTGAGGACATCCCATTACGGGTCATGTCAGACCGACCTTTTGCGAACTTTGATCGACCAATGGAATGACCAATCAGAAGGCAGCTTTCTCGCGCTTTACGGCACTAATTTCAAATTGGCGACTACGCTTCGAAACATATTTTGACAAATTCTCGATAACAAATTTGAAACCTGATCAAAAGAACATTCTGGAATGGCTAATAGATGGTCTAGATTGTATGGATTCAGTCGTTAAACCCGTATTCGGAATATCCCGAGTTAACGTTTTCGAGGTTGTATGATTAGAAATCACATTCCGACTGTAACTTTCATGATCTGGTAAGTGATGCTCTGATTGGTTGGATGAAAGGTCGTTCTGACGTGACCTCTAATGGGATGTCTTCAGATCTTTGTTTAGCGGTAGCAAGAACTAAGATCTGATTTTAATGAGATTGTTGGTCACAGCAAATAAAGTCGCAGACCCAAATATAAGATGTTCGTTATTAGGAATTATGCCCTTTGAAAGATTTATGACAGTGTCATTTCCTCCACTGCCTGTGCTCCTGTGGTACATCTGTCTTCAGTTGGGGGCATGGTGTCCCAGTCATCTAAGTAGCCACAATTCACTGTCCCTTGGGCACACCACAAGTTTATGATTGTGGGTTCGAATCCTGGTTCATGCTGATTATGTTACTAGATTTATCAGCACCAAACCCATGCTCGTTCCGAAACCTACATCACTTCAAACTTTCCTCCTACATTAAGCTGACACGTTGGGATACTGTTCAAAGAGGCATTAAATCCAACTCACCTACTAACTCAGGTCAATTGTACTTACAGAAATGTAGGATTTATTTGTTTGTTTGTTGTTTGTTTTTTTGTTGTTTAACGCCACACTTGGCAATATTCCAGCTATATGATGGCAGTCTGTAAATAATCATGTCTGGACAAGACAATGCAGTGTTTGACATCATGAGCATCGATCCACACAATTGGGATATGATGACATGCATGAACCAAGTCAACGAGTCTGACCACCCGATCCCGTTAGTCGCCTCTTACGACAAGCATGGTCACCTTTTACGGCAAGCATGGGTTGCTGAAGACCTATTGTACCCCGGATCTTCATGGGTGTGAGAAATGTAGGAAGATGTGCCATGTTCATGCAAGTCTCCAACTTCACTCTTGACTTTGCAACAGAAATATAAATTTCAGTATAAATCTTTTGAGTTATACAGATGAGTATTTCAGACACTTGGTTCCTCCACAGACACTCCCTGTCCCTGAGTTCAGACCAGAGGACGATAGAAGCTCCCAATCTGTCCACAGTTCAGATCATTGGAGAGAGGGTCCTGCCAGGCACAGGGGATGGCAGCAAGCAGTACGGGACTGCCGTGGCAGCAGACAATCACCTCCTCCTGTTCCAAGGCCGTGAGGCTGAGGTCGGTGTGTGTATCGCAGTGCCTGGACATGCTAAAGAGTTCTGTTGGGTGAATAGAGATGGTGAGTGGGTTAATGAAGTTAACATGGCATTTATGTTGTGATCGTTGTGTCCGTAAGATTCCTTCTTTTCCCTAGCTGTCACCACATTACTTGTCCTCCAACACGACCCCTATATATTGTAAAGAAGGCCTTGTTAGGCCCCTTGTGTAAAATAAATGTCTTCTGATTCTCTACACAGGATGTTTGTCCACAATAATTATGCACATACATAAAAATATTTGTGTATTAGTGCAAAATACTATTATCTTTTTCCAAGGGAGATAATTATTTGATCAAAAGTATGCCTACAAGATGACAACAGATATAGTGGACATAATCTGTGTTGACTCCAAGGTTAGATGTTAACAGTACTCTAGGTCATATATAAGACTCAGTCATATCCCTGGTTCAAGAAATGCTGTCTGACCTGAGGTAGATATCAAATGCCAAGTTACCTCCCTTATCCCTGCCAATAGTTGCTTGGGCTTAAAAAAATATAAGAATTGGTTCTCAGGCAATGTTTTTTTAAAATATAGTGCAGGCGGGCAGTGTCTTTTTTTTACCTGGTTATGTAACCAAATACACAGTTGTGTAACCAAATACACAGTTGTGTAACCAAATAAACAGTTGTGTAACCAAATACACAATTGTGTACAATCAACCTGGGAAAGGGCCTCCACACATAAATGTATTCCTTGATGAATAAAATACTCGAATACAGTATTTGACTACCGTTGAACTCAGAATATTTGTTGTTGTTTCTTAAAAGGAAAAAAAAACCAAACGTACGGCAAACTTTATGATGATGCGGGCGGTGCCTGAGAACTAAGACTATTATTTTTTTTAGCCTCGTCATGGGTTCAGACACCAGATTAGCTCTGATCATGATCCATGTTTGTCTGCACTGTATATATATACGTGCTTGTGGGTTTCACAAAAGTGGCAGACGTCTGTGCCACTTTGGGCTTCCTTCCCACAACAAGTTGATGCATTGGTGGTTTGACTGAAACTCTGTTTGTCAGATTGTTTGTCAGAACCATATCATTGCCGTAGGTTTCACTAAAATGGTATCTCTATATTTGGCTGATAGCCAGACAGTCTTTCCCAAACATTTTGAGTCCACTGGCCCAAACATGATTCTCAACATCTTTTTCAGTTGATTTTCATGTTATTATGTGGACAATTATTAGCTGAGCTTACAAGACCAAACAGAATGTTATTAGACTTGGATTAGTCTTTGGATTATTGGCTAAAGTCATACAATGGTCACATATATTAGAGTTTTACTCAACCAACTTTCACCAAAGTTGTAAACATCTATGGCCCCTGTCACTTTTGCCATTCCTTCCACACATTCTGACACTGATATACTGTAAATCTTGAAATTAACGCGAGCGTGAATTAAACATCGCATTTATATCAACAATAAGACACTTAAGATAGCAGAAATACCAACTTAGACATATGCTGAAAACAAACAACTATGTATTCAACATCACTGTTTATTGAGCAGAATTTGTAACAAATGTCATTCAAACTCTAATTACATCCTGTGAATTGTCACTGCTGGGGTCAAGACAAGAGTTCTACTCACTTATGTCATCACTGATCACACCTGCAAGTCCAGACAGACGCCACCCACGGAACATGGTGTCTTTGTTCTTTGCGACTGCGTCAAAGGCCGACACGAGCCAGCGCATGTATTGTTTTAGCGGAAGTACTCTACTCAGCGCTAATAAGCGGTGCTATTTGGTGTGTGATTGGATTAATGTAAGGTTGGATTAAAGTGAGGATTCTCCTGTAAACCTGACAGAGGACATTTCTTTAGATATACATCCACTGATGCTTGAGAGGAGGGGGTGTCACATTCATATTGAGTCGCATTTTTGGCTAGGGACCAGCAGTCGCATTCTTTTGGAGACGCATTAATTTCACGATTTACAGTATTCAGTTGTTTTAATGTTGGCGTCCTGTCCTTCCAGTTGGGTTCCTTGTGTCCGTGTCCCTCCAAGACCCAAGCCAGGTCAACTACAGAGAGACGCTGTACCACTACAACTACCGCGGGGAGCTCCTTGCCGTCCTGCCATTCCTTGGCCCGGGGCCCAGAAACATGTTCCCCGCTCTGCTCCCCGGAACCCGGGAGGCTGCGGCTCATGACCCGTTGCTAGGGAAACCTGGATGGTATGTGTTCCTGCGAGATGGCCATGAAGGAATTATGGGAACCAGGCTTTGTGACATGTGAAATGGAACAGACTGAATCAAGACTAGCGAGTCGGTGATAGTGTACCGGTATATTGTCTGTGTTGAAGTATTGGAACTGCAGTTATCGAAAGTGTGTATTAAATAGGGCTGGGACGGGTAACTCTGGTACTCGGGTCGGTTGGGTACTGAGTAGGTCCCTGGTACCCACAGGACTACCTGCACATACAGAGACGCATACACATCAATACATGTCAGAATAAAATGTTGAGATGTGTTTGCGTGCATTGTTTCCCAAGTGTATTTGGTAGACAAGGTTGGGAAGCCATGATATCATTTTACTGTGTCTAAAACTTAGTCTTCCCTTATTCCTTTCCATCAGTACATGTATTTTATCTTTTTTATGCTCCTGTCTATCGATATCATGCAATTACGTTTACGCAACGATGAACTATGCTATAATAAATATGCAAAATAATGTAATTATACCTTAAGGAATGTAGAATGCATGTTTTATACTATATGAATACTGGCAACAAGCATAAATATGCAAAATAATGTAATTATACTTTAAGGAATATAGAATGCATGTTTTATGTTATATGAATACTGGCAACAAGCATAAATATGCAAAATAATATAATTGAGTAAAGAGCATGCTTCCAAATTGACCAATCAGTTCCCAAATATTGTTAATCTCATGGAGATCGGTCGTGGACTGCCCACGTCCAGCATAGAATGTGAGAGGGGATTTCCTAAACAAAACCTCATTAAGACACGACTGAGACATAGAGTAACAACGGAGACCCAAGACAGACTTATGCGCATATCGCTTTGTGGACCAAAATTGACGCATTTCAAACCAAACACCGACGATGCGACGCTGGAAGGCTAGACACAACCAACAGCTTTACAGTGGAAACGATTCGATAGCCAAGTTAGTCAAACCAACATCACAATAGGTTGAAATTGTATATATTAAATCTATGTGTCATTGAATTGTTAATAAATTGTATATATATCATGTATATATGTTATGAAAGTGACACTTGAGTTTATTCTTTTTGTTCATGCGTGAACATCCAGCACCTCAGATATGAGGTGGGCGTGACCAAATGCAAATGTCTGATTGGCAAAAAGATATTTCCGGATCCCTGCTTTTAGGAATGTACAATGCCTGTGGCCCAAGACACATGTGCCAGAGATGTAGAAAAAAGATGTTTTAATATATTTTTTAAGTTCCTACTTATGGATATTATCTTTATCAAGCGAACTACTTACTTGTATGTAAACAGGCCTTTGTTAGGCCTGATTTCTTTACTTTTGCCTCATTGCAATGTTAAATAAAAAAAGAAATAATACATTTTCTTGTTTTTTATCATGTTCATGTCTGCATTTTTTTCCTGGTCCCTCACAAAATAACCTCTTTGCTGTGTATTATTGGACACAAACTGCTATGGGTTCAGTGAAACTGTGTTTGGGACACTGAAAACAAATTCAAAACTTCCTATGATATTTACCAACATGATGAAATCCCATTAAAGCAGATGCCTTGTCCCTAGCAAACCAAATTTCAGATCAAATTAGGTCTGTCTGCTGATTGTGAGTTTGAATCCTGTTATGATTCTTGGTCAGTGGGACCGCCTCCATGGTCTAGTGGTAGATCGTCCGCCCGGAGAGCGGAAGGTCCGGGGTTCAATCCCCAGCCACGTCATACAAAAAGACGTTAAAAGATGGTACTTGTTGTTACCCTGTCTGGCGCTCGGCATTAAGGGGCTAAAACAAGGACTGGTCGGCTCGGAGTCAGTATACTGTGTCTGAGTGGGGTATTCATGTTAAACTGCGGCATGGTATCTCAGTGTGCTAGCACTATAAATCGGCATCAGTCCGGACTAGTACAAGCAGCCACACACACACACGTACATGCACGTCGCTATGTAAGTGCAATAATCTTGGACGCGACGTTAAACCCCATTTCACTTCACCTCACCTTAGTGATCAGATATCCATACTCATGGGTTTCACTGTAGCTGTTAGTGTTGATGACACTTTCCTCCAAAGATACACCAGAGTTACTGTTCCAAGTGGCGTTAACTCACTCACTTAATGGCATATGTTGTTGCATATTGAATGGGTTGACCATGTTTGGTTGAAAAATG
This sequence comes from Haliotis rufescens, assembly GCF_023055435.1. NCBI lineage: Eukaryota > Metazoa > Mollusca > Gastropoda > Lepetellida > Haliotidae > Haliotis > Haliotis rufescens. The sequence continues at coordinate 32,536,543 of NW_025964361.1, read as the reverse complement.
TTTTACTTCTGCATACAGTTGATACATTTTTGGGGTCCCTGCCTTATCAAATAATACAAAACTAGTGTCACTACATTGTAGCTCACCTGGATATGTAGTCTTCAGTTTAAGATGTCAAAAATGACACCAATAAACTCTGTGTTAGAATTGGGCTTCCACAACCTATGTTGTTTGTAAGAGGTGACTTATTGGATAGGATGGTCCACTTGGAAACTTGTGTGTCAACGTACCCCAACAGGGGTAATAATATCAATAACTGTTTGTCTGTTCCAGACTTGATTATTTCCAGGCCTCCATCATATGGCTGGAATAAAGAACATTAAACCCAGCACACAGACATTCACACACACACACACACACACACACACACACACACACACACACACACACACACACACACACACACACACACACACACACACAAAACACACACACAAAACACACACACACAAAACACACAAAAAAAACACACAAAAAAAACACACACACACACACACAAAAACACATACGCAAAAAAAAACACACACACTTAACACAAAAGTTTCTGCATGAAACTAAAATTTTGCATGAATGAATCCAGCCATGGTGTCTCTAAACATTGCATACACAATTCCAATCTGACTTTAAACATGGTGGACATATTGAAAATGTGATTTTAGCTCATTACTCATAGAAATATTTTAATGATGATATAACACTATGCTTAAAATATAAACAAACCTCTAAATTTTTGTTTTTGAATTCACCAACTGAACATGCTCTGAAATAACCGTCAGCTCACAAAAATGCCAGTGTCATGACATGACTCATTCAAAATGACACGTTGCTACATGATACAGTGCATACAGTTTTTTGGGTCCCTGCCTTATCAAATAATACAAAACTAGAGTCACTACATTGTAGCTCACGTGGATATGTAGTCTTCAGTTTAAGATGTCAAAAATGACACCAATAAAGTCTGTGTTAGAATTGGGCTTCCACAACCTATGTTGTTTGTAAGAGGTGACTTATTGGATAGGATGGTCCACTTGGAGACTTGTGTGTCAACGTACCCCAACAGGGGTAATAATATCAATAACTGTTTGTCTGTTCCAGACTTGATTATTTCCAGGCCTCCATCATATGGCTGGAATAAAGAACATTAAACCACGCACACAGACACACACATAGACACACACATAGACACACACATAGACACACACACACACACACACAAAAACACACACACACACAAAAACACATACGCAAAAAAAAAATCACACACTTAACACAAAAGTTTCTGCATGAAACTAAAATTTTGCATGAATGAATCCAGCCATGGTGTCTCTAAACATTGCATACACAATTCCAATCTGACTTTAAACATGGTGGACATATTGAAAATGTGATTTTAGCTCATTACTCATAGAAATATTTTAATGATGATATAACACTATGCTTAAAATATAAACAAACCTCTAAATTTTTGTTTTTGAATTCACCAACTGAACATGCTCTGAAATAACCGTCAGCTCACAAAAATGCCAGTGTCATGACATGACTCATTCAAAATGACACGTTGCTACATGTATTCTTGCTTCAAAATTTAGGTTAACCCCTCATATTTCAATGTGACAAAATAGAGTGTGCTTCCATGTTTGTCCCCTCAGGGATTTTTCAGGCAAAGTCTGTCACAGCACCTTACGCTTGCCATGTCAGGAATTTTTGTCACAGTAAAATTACCCTTCTGAACAGGCGACTGGTTCGTCATCAGTGTTCTGTATATCCATGGACAAAGGGTTAACACAGATTATTGCAAGACAGTACACATTTTTTGCCAATCAAGACAAGGATGTTACCGGTAAGCTACATTTATAGCAGAATAATGTCAATCTTGATGTTATGGAGAATATTTAATAGAAGGCATTTGGAGCTGTTTTATCTTCTAATGTAATAGCCCTGTGAAGATCCGGGTTAGAATAGGTTTTCAGCAACCAAAGCTTGTCGTAAGAGGCGACTAACGGGTTCGGATAGTCACACTCGCAGACTTGGTTGATGTATGTCATTGTATCCCAATAGCATAGGTCGTTGTTCATTATGTCAATCATTGCATTGTCTGGCCCATGCCCAATTTTTACCATCTTCTTGAGGCAAGGGAGTTAACTATAAAAGTCCAGTTTCCACCCTTGCAAAACTTGCCAAACCTGGCTGGAATTATGGAGTTATATTTTGGCTGGACTAACATAGTCCAATCAAAATAGCGTAACAAAGTCGACATCCGGTTTGTAAACTGCTGTGCAGATTTCAGTCGATTGCAGGATTTGCAAAGCATGTGTACCGCCAACTCAGCGTCAACAGTTATTTTCAAATCTTTGCATGTATTTAATCAAGGTGCTCACATGATTTGATGTACTTTGCGAAGTAAGACTATATTACAATATAGATTTGATTATCGATCATATTGCCTTGACTGGGTGCCGCCATTTGGTTTGAAGCATAGCAAGTGATATGAAAGGTGGAATCTGATTGGTCGATTGGAGGTACATAGAAGGGACATACAACTTGTAACTTGTAATAGCCACTAGTGGTGCTACCATCGAGGCTGGAATTTCCAGCCTAGTTCGGCAAGGGTGGAAACTGGACTTATATAGTCAGTTAACTCCCTAGCCTCAGGAAGATGATTATTTACAGAATGCCGTCATATAGCTAGAAAAGTGCAGAGTGGGGATAAACAACAAACAAACAACAATTTAATGCAATAAGGTGTAATCAAAGTCACAGTTGTCTACTTAAAATCCTGCATCAGACTACATTTATGCTTCTTCTTGTGATCTCCTGTCAGCTTCAGTGCCAGATTATCAGATGCTGCACTTGCTATGTTTGCATTGAATGTATCACCATCACCAAGGGGCAGTGGGGTAGCCTAGTGGTTAAGGTGGTGGCTCATCATGCAGAAGACCCGGGTTCGATTCCCTTCATGGATACAATGTGTAAAGCCCATTTCTTGTGTCCCCAATCATGATAATGTTCGCAGCATAAAACCATACCCACTCACTCTCATTACTGAACTTGCCACTTTTTGTTGTGTAGATGCTACTGTGTACAGTATTTAAGGTTTTCTTTGGTTGTAGGAATATTCTTTTTTTTTGGTTTATGGTTCTGTTGATTTAAACTTTCACGAATGTAGAATTAAACTAAATGTATTAAGGGGTCTTTATTTGCCAGCTGAGTCTGCTTACAAAGTCTACTGAAAAACACTTTCGAAGATTGATATGGGAAGGGAACTAACACTTTCACTTGCCATGCAAGGTGGGGTGAAATGGGGCTTAATGCCACGTTCAAGATTATCTAATTCATATAGCAACATACATGTGTGTGTGTGGTTGCTTGAACTTGTCCAGAGTGATGTCAGTTCTATAAGTGCTAGCTCACTTTGATACCATGCCACAGTTTAACATGGATACCCCACTGAGACATAGCATACCGACACAAGTGAGCCAGTCCTTGGTTTAGCGCCTTGGGAGACGAGCACCAGGCAGGATGACAAGCAGTACCATTTCTTTGTCTGTTGGTATGACACATATAGGGTATTAAACCAAAACCACCAACCTTCCGCTCTCTAGACAGCCATTCTTTCCACAACACCAGATGGGCACTCTTACCATACAAAGACAGACTCCAAGCTGCATGCTGTTTCATTTGTTACTTCACCCTCCCAACCATAGTATTAAAGGGCAAGTTCACACGGAAATGAACCTCATTTTCTTGTACTTTTTCCACAATAAAAGTGTTAACCTAGAAGTGTCATAGACAAAAATATAAAAATATCACAATTAATTAACATATGTTTTGCATTAAAACGATTTATATTTTTCACATTTACCAAGTGTTCTATTTCCATAACAAAAACACCATGGCTTATGCCCCTTGCAATATGACGTCATTGGTGCCAATTGATAAACATTATGACGTCATCATGCTATGTTAGAGCCGCTTCACGTGGTGTAGGTACAGCTGTGTGATTCTAGCGTCTCAGATGCCAGCCAGCATAGTGTTATGCTGAGTCATCACTGCGCCGGAGTGTGTCGTAGGCCATGTTGTTTTACCGAAAACTGGTACTTGATATCTTTTGCGTTGAGGATAGACGGGGATCCAGTTGAATTGGCACCAATTACGTCATAATCTAAGGGGGATAACTCAGGCCTGTTTAGCTCGAAAAACGAAGGCCTCATAACGGCATATCATTTTCACACTATTGTGAGCTTCCTACTTTCACTGTGAAAAAAATGAGTTTACATTTCAAACACAGATATTAACTAATTCTAAAATTGCGTTTTGTTTAGAAAAAGAAAGAAAGTGAATTTTGTGTGTACACTTCCCCTTTAAGGATGTCTGCTGGTAGGATTTCATTTTCAGTGCATAGTTCAAGCTGCCTTGGGGGCATCGGGTAGCCTTGTGGTTAAAGCGTTCGCTCATCACGCTGAAAACCCGTGTTTGATTCCCCACACGGGTACAATGTGTGAAGCCCATTTCTGGTGTCCCCCACCCCCTTACCTCAAGCCAACCCCCACCCCAACCCAACCCAACCCAACCCAATATCGCCAATAGGAAGCAATGAAGCTTGGAATCAGGAATTTAAAGTGACTTAACTCCCCTTTTGTGACCGGTCACGTCCACAACGGCAAAAAGTGAATGGGTGTTGCAGCGCAACGTTCTATGAACTATTACGTCACTGCAGTGTAACCTGCATGATGTCATAGCACTGTATGATGTCAGAATGTCACAGTAGTTAGAAATTGCCATTAAATTATACATTTTCTATCTCCACAGGATAATCAAGGGTAGAATTATTAGAGAAAAAATAATTATGATAAAGTTTTTTAACAACATAGTTACCCATGGCTGACAAGTCTGTCTGTTGAGGTTTTGTTTTGATGAAGATGTCAGGGGCCTGTTTCACAATGCAATTGTAATGTTAAAACGATTGTTAGGCCTTTGTTTTCTCATTGGATTACGATCAACATAGCGCTACAATCACTTTGTGGAATGGCCCTGAGCAGAAAGGCAGAACTAACTAAACATTTCCATAAAAGTAATGGAAAATAGGACACACATACAATTGTCACCATTGTTTATTAAGTACTGTAAAGCCATGTACAAGTAAAAAAGTCAAACACAACAAAGTTAAGGTGACTGAACATAGATTCATGATAAAGCTGTCACGATGACAAGGCACTATTGTCACATGCTACAGGACAAATATGGCCTCACAGCCTCACAATTAACACCAACACAAAGCATCTAACCACAACAATTTCTGAGACAGTGAGATGTCATTAAATGCTGGGGTTTTTAAACAAATGTTTCAGTCATACTGCATGTCAGCTTCATGTGGGAGGAAAGACAAAAGTAATAGGCATGAGCATGGGTAAGATGCTGACAAACCAAGTAGGGCTGGGACGGGTAACTCGGGTACTCGGGTTCTCGGGTCGGGTGGGTACTGTGTAGGACCCGGGTACCCACAGGACTACCCGGACCCGTGGTTCGTCATGTGATATATTGTTTAATGATTAAATATATCTAGAACTCTATGGTTACAGTACAAGTCACTAATGTTCGCATTTCTTTCTGACTAAGCACCATTGCTTCTGACCTTTAAAGGTTTGAATAAAAATAACACTTCAGTTAACTTCAGTGTATGCATGACCAGATCGTTTTATACATTTATTTAAATACATTTTACCAGGGCTACGCTCAAACTATTTCCAATCGGACATTTTGTACCAAACTCTTGAGACCTGTAGCGGGTATCCGGGTAGTAAATTTGAACCTCGTCCCAGCCCTAAAACCAAGCATCAAATCTGGAATCATGGCCCACAAGTAGCAGATCCTGGCAATTGAGGGACACAACTCTGCACAGGAAATGGCAGTGTATGAGACCTTTGGGCCACCCTCTTTCTGTTACAGATGCAGTTCTCATTATATACAGACCCCTAACCAGCCAAACTGCTATCTCATTCAAATCAGATCTTAGTTCTGTTAAACAAAAGTCTGAGGACATCTCATGAGTAATGTCAGAACAACCTTTCGTCCGATCAATAAAAACATTGCTTACTAGATTGGGAAAGTGAGTTGGAATGGTTTTTTTCTAATCATTAAACCTTGAAGAGGTTTACATGAAGCATTCCAAATGACAGTTATGGCCTATACAACTGTTTCTGTCAATACTTATTGTATATCTCTCGCTTCAATGGGATAAATATTTTGAAACGAAAGAGACAATCCATAGCCTGTGTAAAGTATATCATAAATACCATATAATCAAGGCCATCTATCAGGCATTCCCAAATTTTCATTTGTTCAGTTTTCAAATTTTGAATGCAGAACTTTGTCAAATTAGTTTTCAAAGCATAGTCTAGAATGAAAGTTGCCAGTTAGAACCAAGTGCTGTAAAGCTAGAGAAAGTGCCTTTCTGATTGACAAATGTCAACTTCTTCTTAGTCATTTCATTGGTCGGTCAAAGTTTGAGAAAGATCTTTCTGACGTGACCTGAAATGGGATGTCCCCAGATCTATATGAAGCAGTAACGAGCACTAAGATCTGACTTTAATTAGATTAGGCTAATTGTTTGAGAAAATTTAAAATTTATGAAGGACAACTCAAGACATGATAATGCTGAAGAAAATAACTAGTTCCTGCTCATCAACATAGTAACCCTACATAACTGTCTGAAGACACACACACTACCTACATTGTTATGCTACATAACTGTCTGTAGACACCAGGGGCCCGGAAACGGTCATATGCGCCGGACATGTCCGATGTTTTCTGAGATGGGGGGAAAACATCATGTCATTGGAAAACTTGAGTTTATTAAAAATGTTAGTAAATTATGGGAGCCATGCTTTAGCGCGTGCTATAACCGAGTTAGCAGTATATTGAAGTGTGCAATAACGGAGGAACACTGAACGTAACAATTTGTAATGTGTGTGTTTAGTTGTACTAAAATACGCTATTTGAAGGGGGCGTGGCCTAAATGCAAATGTCCGATTGGGATTTTAAATTTTACGGACCCCTGGTAGACACCCTCACTTGCTATCTTTAGAACAACATGAAGGCACAAATGCTAAAACATGATAACGTTAATATTTTTATAATAAAATCACCCTGAATACAGCAAATATTTTTTTGCAACTAGAATATCTTTGACTCAGAATGTAATACTCCTGATCTGGCAAAGTGATTTGTTTACTTTAAGAGAATCATTGGAAGTTACCTATCCACATGTATTTAGAAAATATATGGGTGAGGTTAGGTGAAATGGGGTTCAATGTCATGTTCAAGATTATTACACTTCTATAGCAACATGCATACACATGTGTCTGTGTGTGAGGCTGCTTGTACTAGTCAGGATGTATGATGGTTTTATAGTGCTAGCCCACTGAGATACCATGTCACAGTTTAACATTGATACCCCACTCAGCCACAATATACAGGCTCCAAGCCAACCAGTCCTTCTTTTATCCCCTTAATTCCAAGCCCCAGGCAGGGTAGCAACAAGCACATCTTTTAACATCTTTTGGTAAGACAACCAGAGTCACCAACCTTTCGTTCTCCAGGAAGACGCTCGGACCACAGGGGCGGTCAGAAAATACATGTATACTAAACAAGACCCATTTATTTTGGAAGTATGTGTGACACCCATGTAAACCATACTGTAAAAACATGGTCAATAATCACGTAACATGATACAACAGGGCCAAACTGGATCTCGTCAATCGATATTTCTCATAGCACCAAAAGCTATAAAAAGCACATGAAAAACATTCACAATAAATGCTAAAACAGATGCAGAATCTACCCTTATGAAAGGGGCGGTCGGGTAGCCTAGTGGTTAAAGCGTTTGCTCGTCACGTCGAAGACCCAGGCACGATTGCCAAACGAACATACTGGCATGTTGTGTGAACCGACACTCACTTAAAAGCATCACATGTGACGTAACAGATCCATGACTCGAGATGCACCATTTGTCTCGTGCAGGACTAGCGTGTACAGTTTGGAAATTATGTGCAGCATATTGTGATAAGAATAAAGACACTCTGTGACTGATTGCTAGTTTTGTCATTAATTAGTACACATTGGAAACATCTCTCCTTCAGGGACATACATCTCTATATGTTTCTATGGTTCGCTCTTCTTTTGGTGGTGAGTATATATCACCAACACAATGCAATACAGGCGAGAATCAAAGTCCAAATGTGAAATTGTCAAAATATGGCATAACATATCAAACAAAACATGAAGTAATTCCCATTTTATGACAAGTTTAATACAAAAGTGACTGAGAGTAGCCCTGCACCCTCCTCTGAACAATGATATCGTTGCATTGTAACCTTGTTTTGTGACAAAATAGTGCTGTATGACATTACCATTGGAATATCGCTCTATGTTAGAAATTGAATGAAATACACACAATCTTAATTATTTGCTGAGAAATAAGCACACTAACATATAGAAACTACCTTAAACAACGTAATTAGCGCCCAGGGCTCTCTCAAAATTAGTAAATAGGGGGCTCTTATTAGAATATTATTTTGTCCAAAAAAAAAACAGAGTTGAAAGATAAATTTCGTGGTTCAGTTGACAGCCTGAAATGTTTATATATGAGAGATATATTTTTCCAGAATTTAATTGCCCATAATTAAAGGTGCATATAACACACAAGTGCATATTATACACAAATAAATAAGTACTGTGTACATTGATCAATCAGAAAGGGTGCTAATTGGGATTGTTCACGAGCCAATATATTAGCAAATATCACCATGGGCGCTTATTAGAGCGGGGCGCTTATTACGTCGAATTTGGTATTAGGTTTGTTAACAGATAAACATTTTATCAATATATGATTAAAACATAAAATTAACTATTAATTACTCACTGCAAACCTATAAAAACTGAGGGATTTCCCAATAGGCCTCTATTGTAAAAAGTGAATTGGCATGGCAGTTATTAAGTGCCTAGCACAATTGAATGGACACAAACAGCCTTTCTTCAATTTGGAAGTTAGTTTGTTTATATGTAAATGACGTAATATATCTTAGAAAAAGTTACATACTCTGGACATCCTTGACATCTTCAGGAAAGACCATTCTCCATCCACCTTACAAAAGTACAGAACAAAGAATAATGTGGTTTGGCAGAGAAGACGTAGACATACTGAACACACTGGCATCACTTCAGAATAATACTCGGGGAGGAGTCGACATTGAATGACCAAGACTTCTACCATTACACATCAACAATTTTTAGAAGCAATGAACAAATATTTGTTTCTTCTATTAAATACGACATTTTCCTGAATGTTAGGAAAATCTTATTAAGAACTTTACATCAGCTAAGTGTAAACGACTTAAAAGAGGTGGTAAAACTCTGTGAACATTGTAGCTTGCGAGCGTCTAAGAAAGTAGTTCCGGCAAAAGTTCACGTTCAATTTCACACAAAAATTGTTCACATTGTGTGAACTTTTCTGTCCATTCACAGGTGTGTGAACTCCAAATACATGTATCAGTTCAGGTGTAGCCATTCAGCCAATCATCAAGATGACAGTGTAAACTTTAAAGTATGAAATAATAAAAAAATTATAACACAAACGTGGAGATTCATGATCAGGAAACACTTTTTGCTAGTGTCTTCATGTTGGTGTCTTTGTTAATCTTATTAGCCTCCTGCATCTGTGTATTTTGGCATTCTTGCCTATAAAATTAGAAACACAAAAAACAAACAAATCCACGAAATAATATTTCAACAACATAACTACATACATGAGTATTTGTCTTGTAACCATGCATACCAGTATTAGAATATGAAGTTACTACTATGTCTATAGTCTATAGAGAATGGTTACTGGTCAATGATAAGCAGAATCAACATCAGGCTCTTTCAAACATACAACACAACATGTTTCCAGAGGCACAAAAAGTCTTATATTTGTCCTGGGTTATAATCTCACAACCCATACACATAAATACTGGTGGCATGACATATATCTCTTTCATACAACTTGCTTCAAGTCTTGCAAGACATGCATCTTTATTCAACTGAAACAAGACAGGCAGAGACAAAAGGATCCTGTCATTTTTTAATGTGCATCGGATAAATAAAAAGATGAATCGGTTCACGTTCTCCATCTCCATCTCCATCTCATCCAATGTGCAAAGGCTGAGCCACGTTGCCATGTCCCTTCACATTGGAATCCTGATAAAGATGAAAGTAGGATTGGTTAATCTTCAGGTCTTTGAAAGGCATTTAGAAGTGATACACATAAGGAAGAGAATATATGGATGTCAACTTCTTTGTTATGAGGAACACAACATTTCGGAGTATATGCTTACTCCTTCATCAGGTGAATGGATTAATCACCTTTTGATTAATCTTGTAAATTAATCGGGTTCAGCTTCTCCATCTCAGTCCTATCCAATGTGCGGAGGCTTGGCCACGGTACCATCTCCCTTCACATTGGGATCCGGATAGAGATGAAAGTAGGACTTGAATCTTGTAAATTAATCGGGTTCAGCTTCTCCATCTCAGTCCTATCCAATGTGTGGAGGCTTTGCCACGGTACCATCTCCCTTCACATTGGGATCCGGATAGAGATGAAAGTAGGACTTGAATCTTGTAAATTAATCGGGTTCAGCTTCTCCATCTCAGTCCTAGCCAATGTGCGGAGGCTTGGGCACGGTACCGTCTCCCTTCACATTGGGATCCGGATAGAGATGAAAGTAGGACTTGAATCTTGTAACTGAATCGGGTTCAGCTTCTCCATCTCAGTCCTATCCAATGTGCGGAGGCTTGGCCACGGTACCGTCTCCCTTCATGATGATCCGCACTCGGTCCGGTCGGACATCTCGGTTCACACTGGAGTTCTCAGGCAGCACTTGAATCTACAAGAGAAAGGAATAAATGAAGAACTTCAACTACATTGTTGTTCACATTAGCATCCCTTTGAACATACTGTTGAAAGGTTATTCATCAAAGACTATTTGTAACATTCATCAAAACACTCAGCTTATCTTTCACTGAGTCTTATTGTTTTATTAGTTAAAATTCAGGAAGGAATAGTCGACAATACTAGACATCATATTACATGTTAGATCGTGTAAATAGATACATTCCTCATGTATGTCTAATACCATAAACCTAGTGTCCCTGGCAGGCAATTTGGGGGAAAATCATTATTTTGTTCAAACATGAGATTCTTGAGTGCTCTTACTTTCAGAGATATTTCAGACTGCATACAATGCAATAGTATAAAACAAAGCTTATATATAAATCCTCTTCATCCTGTTATCATTTAATAGAAGGTTACCTCTACAAAAACCTGAAATTAGTTTTTAGTTGTTACATAAATTGGGAAATGAATAATTCTAATTTGGGAATTTAAAATGACATTTGCTGCGGACTTGAGGCGGAATGTCGGCCTCTGTACAGGTCTAGATAAACCCCTGGGTACACAAGGTACATGATCTCTCATGACACCAACTTCTGTCATTGCACAAAGAATTGCAATGCACTGATTCTTCATAAAGGTTTTGAACACCAGTCAATACCTTTAATTGGCTCTGTAGCACTTTCAAGACCTGTGTGAGGTGAAATGGGGTTGCGGTCACGATTATGGAACTCACATGCATGTGCATGCACATATGTGTGGGGCTGCTTGAATTAGTCTGGACTTATGCCCATTTTATAGTGCTAAGCCACTGAAATACCATACAATTTAACATGAATACCCCACTCACACACAGTATACTGACTCCAACCGACCAGTCCTTGTTTTAGCCTCTTAATGCTGAGCACCAGACAGGGTAACAACAAGTACCAATGCCAAGCTACAGGCAGGTTATAACATGTACAGAGCTCCAGATAAGCTTTTGGTGTTGTGGGTATTTTACCCATGCATTTTAAAATCATTGGGTATCAGTAATTCTATCTGCGTATTCAAATTTCTGTTACCCACTAGTTTTTACACATGTGGGTATTTAAGTTAAATATTTAAAAACACTATTCATCTAGTCCCTGCAAACTGGTGTCGTGTGGGTTCGAGAGCTTTATAGGACTCAAAAATACCACGATACTTCCACACGAAAGTGTGATGGCAAATGATCATGATGTGACTGTCATCGTGGAGTTTGGCAAGGTTGACGGAATGCCTGTTTATAATTTCAAAATAAGTTGCTGATTTGCTAATCAAATACGCAGGGTTACTTCACAATATTTTGATGATACGCACAAATTATATTTTTGTAGCGTATCTGTAATGTTCGTTGCGTATTTGATACGCTTGGATTATATTTTACTGCGTATTTCTGCATTTCTGATGCGTATTTCACGCAGATACGCAGCTTATCTGGGGCTCTGCATGTACCATCTCTTAACATCTTTTGGTATGAGGCAGCTAGGAGATGACCTCCGACCTTCCACTCTCTAAGCTGACATTCTATCCACTATGCCACAGAGGCAGTACTTTCAACATGACCCACACAGGAACATAATCATGATAATACATACCGATACATTTGGGTAATCCCTCCGTATAGCTTCTTCAGCTTCTTTCCATGGCTGGAAAATAATGTTTAATATTAGTTGGTAGAATGTATTCATCTATATATTTTTATTATATATGTATATTTGTCTACAACGGAAGGATGATGGATAACACAAAAACTGTCACAACTGTACATATCTAAACCTTTGGCAGTTCTTTCTCACCGCCGTGTGTCCCATTATGAATGCTAAATATGGGGTTATTCTGAAGGGTGTATGTAAATACATAACCCAAACAAATTTGTACCCCTAGAAATGAGAAATTTCAAATGCCAAATCAAAAGTAATTTTGTAACCCTATGGAATTAGCAAATTCTATCAATTTCTAAATTTGAAAAATCAAATCATATCAATATGAAAAGAGACATTTTATCAATACTAAAACTCCCAATAGATATGTGTGTCCTGCTCACACAGGAGCCCCAAAGAGGGGCAGGTCATAAATGGAGCTGTCGAAACAAAAGCAACAACATTCAATTACTTTGAACGATGTCTTCATACATGCATCGTATGTGATTTTGAAGTACAGGCACTCAAGCAAGCACTTCAGTGTGATAGATGTGATGGTTGGCAACACAGCGTATATGCAATATACAAAATAATCCAGCTCATATGATGGCTGTCTGAATGCAATGATTGCCTTGTGAAGAATGTGTTTTATGAAATCTCAAAAGCCTTTGTTTTGTCCTCTATCCCTATGCGATGAACTGACTGCTACACTTTGACATCATACAACTTGTTATAGCAAAAGAAATCCCAACAAACATGGCCGTCAGAAAAGTATATTTGGAAATCTATAATCCTTCGATATCTATTATAGGCCCTATATCTTACTACATGTTATAAACGAACATATGAAACCAAACAGTTGTCCAATAGTCCAATGATAATTACTGTCTTATACACGAATATTTAGAAATACGAAATAGAGTTACCAAAGAACATATAATAGATTATTATACGAAATTTCTTAATTCTAGGGTTACGAATTTTTCTAGCGGTACGAATTCGTTTGGTTTACGAAATTACCGCGACCCATTCTGACGGGCATGCCGCCAATCCACCTTTAAAAGAATCTGTAGAATACTCGTCACATAACCTACCTTCCCAACAAGTTCAGGCCACGACTGTCGAGACATCTTGTGCATGTAGCTAGGTACAATCACTTAGCGTAGGTTCTTAGGATTTTGTCATTGCATCGTACCCATACTGTCCTCTTTGTACCTCCCGCATTCCGATACTATTTTGACATCTCCAGTTAACCTGACAGGTACTCGGGGAGAAATTCCTAATGGTGTTGTTTAATAGTGTTTCAGTATTTACCTACGTTGAAAACGCGAAATCGCTGTAAAAAGTGGTAAAGTGGAAAGTTTATTTTTTTATTTAATGTCAATGTAGTTTCCTTTATGGTACAGTTGTTTTCAAAACACCATACAGTATTTCTTCATACTGTCAAAATATAAAAATAGCTGTTCCCTTGCGGCGGTGATGAGGGTAGAAATATCCAATTGTACTCATCTGTTGTCATCAGTGTGGCTCAAGAAACTGAAGAAAGGTGTATGAATGTATTTATTGAATACAAATCTGGGCCCAAATCTTATGTATATATATAATTTACCCGTAGTGTAAGTTCATTTTATCTTTATGTCTCAAATATATCCGTTTTGGTCATACACGTATATTCCACATTTCACGTGGTGCTCATTTGACATAACACCGATGAATATAGGTGGCGTGTCAAGCTCCACTCAGGACATACAACCTTCGTTAACATTGATTCAGGGAAACGAAATATCGCTGTGAGGAGCTTGCTGGGCCTCTTAATAAAGGGACATTACTCAATCCACTCATCACTATGACATGTCACCGGTTTGTCTGAAGCAATATTGTTGAAAAGTGTGATTTGAGTTGGTATTCCACGTTGAATGATTGTGAACGACGTTACTCGACAGTTTATTTATTTCAACTTTTAACTCAAAATTTGGTCTTAGTGCCAGAACAATGTCCACGAAGTCGACAAGAATTGTTCGTTTTATTTGTACTTTCCTTTTTGTATTTCAACTCTGTTCGTTAGTGGATTGTTATTCTCATTCTGAAAACATCGTGGAAAATGTTGACCATTTACCTGGAAGAAGATTATTAGATGATCCTAAGGTGTCAGAAACGAAAAACAAGGACAAAGATAAAGATAAGAAAAAGGTGAGAAAGCCCTCTTGTCATTTCTGAAGCTAATTGTATCAAGTATTAGCATGTTTGTTTTTTTATCAACAGAGGCGGATCTAGGCTTTTTTAAAAGCAGGGATGCACATAATACCTTAGTCAGGAAGTGACCTGACTGAGTACACAGTTAGCATTTAAGGTGTCTGAAAAAGAGGGCCGTCCCCATGCTAAAATGTCCCTGACAATTTGGAGAAAATGACCATAACTTTTAGAGGTAATGGCCACAAATTTTGGAGAAAACAGCCTCAAATTTTGGAGAATACGGACCTGAAAATGGGCTTAACATTTAGTGGTAATGGCCACAAATTTTGGAGAAAACAGCCTCAAATTTTTAAGAAAATGGATCCAAATAAAACTAAGTTATCTAGTTTGTACAATTATTGAATGACATCCTTGTCTCCCATTTTATATTATTAATTGTTATTTTGTTTGTTTTACAATTAGTAGTAGTCATTGAAAAAGCCAGATAGGCCCCAGCAACGACACATACTGGAGAAGTGAGGACTACTGATGGGCCCAAATTGGCCCCATGTATTAATTGTTGGGATTATTGAGGATATAATGGTTTAAACAATAATTATTTAAAAAAACATATAGGTGTAGTACAAGTGTAAAAGCTTATGTAAAGACCTTTCCCGTACACAATAATAATCATAAACAGATAGATATGCTGGCATTTTCTTAATATACATTTTAAGAAAAATTGTGTGATATTGTCGACGATGTATAACCAGTTTTATCATAACAATTTTCATCATGACAAATAAAATCATTGTTTACTTAACTTGATTGGGATTAATTAGCATGATTAATTACTTTGTTTATGCAGCATAATTAGTTTGTTAGGATGAGGATTAATTGCCTCTACTCTGATACACATTTAGGAAGTTATGCAGTTTTGACAGGCCATCTGACAGAATTTTCAGTCCCGAATTATCGATCAATAAATGAACTTTATAAGTTGTGTAAGTGTCAAATTTCACCAAAATTTGTGGCCATTTTTACTTAAGTATGTGGCCATTTTCTCCTTATTGTCTGGCGCTATGTTCTCCACTCGGGGTGAGCTCCCCTGCACACATTCACAACACACGCCCTACGAGGTCCGCCAGTGATCTCAAACTGTGAGTGTGAGGGACACCTTCTCCTGACAATTCATGATTATCGTCATGAGGTGAAAATGAACCCGTATCTCATATGTCGGTCCTTGCCCTTTATCACTTCCCTGTAAGTCTTATGTATGTATCCAAACAGACAACCTCGTGCTTTTCCAGATAGAGTATCTGCCTGTAGAGCAGAATTTTGATGGTTTGATCCCCTGGCCACGTCATACACAAAGACATTAAAAGATGTTTGTTACCCTATTATTAGATTTAATACTGGTGTTGCCATAACGTTCCTCATGTTACATAGAATGAGAGTTCTCTTATTGCAGCACTGAGTCACTTTACATTAGTGAAAGTCCTTACATTAACCATGTTAACACTAAGATCTACTGGAATTGATGTCAAATGATGTTCTGGGCAGTAGAATCAGAAGATTTTGGCACACAATGTTAAAAGTAAGGAAACAATGGTTCCACTAGTATATGGCATGCTTTTTATCAGTTATGGTTATTATGAACATTATTAGGAGTCAACAACAGTTAGCATTGTTAGAGTGAGCAGCAAACGTGTGAAAATCATATAGAGGGATTTACACAAAGATGCATTGTCAGCATTTCATGATTGTCATAAACATAAGGACATTTGATGATGAAGATGGGGAGTTTATCTTTCTGGAGGAGACGATTTCATCCTCAGTGTAGAAAGTGTCCCCCTGGCTTGACCAGCCTTTGATCACACAGAGTTGCCTTCAGCCATGATGGTAGTTAGTCCCTGTTATTATGAAGGGACAAGAGTTGTGACAGACATCATCATGATTATGGTCATAAAGCTGAAGACATCATCATGATATGTGTGCCCGATATACCCGGTAGCCTTACTGCATGCCAGATGTTGCAGTTCATCCCCAGATGTGTCAGTATAATGTTCTTTTATTTGCAATCATTTTGCAAATATGTTTGTGTGAAGTCATTTCTTTCTGACAATGCACACATTCTTTCAGACTGTTATTTGGTTGAATAAGTATAAAGGTTGAGTTACCTTCAGCGTAGGCATGATAAGCACGTTTTATCCAGGAATCGGAAAAGGTTTTGCCAAGGCTACGATAAAATAATTTCCAATTAGATATTTCTGACCCAAGACAATTTGTACCTGTTATTTCATGAATCACACATGGCAACCCAGTAGAACTCATACAAAAAGATGGACAAATTTATACATTTAGGTATCCAATGATTTTATTTCTCTTGAAATGATAAGCCAGTCATTTCTAAGACAGTGTGCATTCAAGACCTAACCCTAGTATTTCCACACAGTATTCAGAAAAGCCACTCCTGGGGCTATTCAAATTTAAAATAGCTGAATATATAAATATGAATAATATAATGAATATATGAAAGGCCAAAGGTTGATGTCTATTATTAGATTTGTAACTACTCTCAACATGATGTTTCCTCATGTAACATACAACACGATTTCTCTTATTGCTGCATGGAATCGCTTTACGTCAGTTAATTTGAAAGAAACCACAATATATGTCCTCCTGTATATCATTACTGCATATGCCAGATGTTGCAGTTATTCCCCCGATGTGTCAATATTATGTTAGTTATTATTTGCAATACATCAGACCTTCAGTGAAAACAAGATTTCCAGTGCCAAGCAGCATTCAAAATTTTCAAGTCCACTAGCCCGACACTACTTAATTGTGCTAAGGACAAATAAAAATCCAATGATGGTAGTCCTAATTGACTAGTTGAGTTTGAGGATTGTAATCCTGAACCAATTTTTAATGCTTTATTTTTACTACAAATTGGAACTGAATAAAACTAACAGAAAATCTAAACATAGTAAACAGTTTTTGTCTCGTTCAAACAGGACCAGCTGCATGCTCTGAGGACTAGTGAAATAAGGCTTGCACGAGTTCCCTGGACAAGTCCTAAAACAGATGAATATTCAAAGGCTACATATGTACAAATCCAGCCACATGATCTGTTGTGATCATCTAGCATTGTAGCATACGTACAAAACAATTGCAAAACATTTCATTTCATAAACATGATAACGTGACATTGTCATGAAAATATGCTGCTTTTCAATGGACTCTTATTTACTCTGGTATTTCATAATATTTGCTGCATGACTAAAATTGTCATGATGATGCAGTATATAAACAGAAACCAAAGGATGTTTAAATAAATGATCACAACTGATGTGTGTGCTGCCATTCACATACAGTGCATAATTTCTAAACAGCTCAACTTGCTTGCCATGAACAACTGAAAGATATTTATTTCACTATATACATTCTCATTTCACAATGGCTTTGGGATATTTGGAGAAATGCACTTAAAAATATGTGATATATTTTTATGCATTATTCCTGTAACTTTCAACCATACACTTGAATTCACATTTACTTAGTAGTTAGGCTAATAGCTTTAATCTTTAATCTTTAATCTTGCACTGGGCCGCTGTACTAACCATCAGCATGATGACATAATCTTGTGCAACAGAATGTTCATGTTTATTGGGAGGGGGTGCTGTTTATGATAGGTTTAGGAGATCCGAGATAAGACCAGTCAGCTGTTATCAGTTTATGTTAATGAGATTTGGGGTATACCTCTAGATAAGCCCTTCCATTGAACTTGTGGAGTGAACCAGTTTATTATCCAAACATTCAGAAAATCTTCTCAGTCGGCTGGTCTTTTATGGACGCAACATATTGCGACCCATATGCATACAAACTGTTAACGGTAATAATTTAGACTGCAAGTCTTGTGGGACACGAAATGGTAATAATCTAGACTGCAAGTCCTGTGGGACAGAAATGGTAACAATTTAGACTGCAAGTCCTGTGGGACACAAAACGGTAATAATTTAGACTGCAAGTCCTGTGGGACAGAAATGCTAATAATTTAGACTGCAAGTCCTGTGGGACACAAAACGGTAATAATTTAGACTGCAAGTCCTGTGGGACACAAAACGGTAATAATTTAGACTGCAAGTCTTGTGGGACACAAAACGGTAATAATTTAGACTGCAAGTCCTGTGGGACAGAAATGGCAATAATTGAGACTGCAAGTCTTGTGGGACACAAAACGGTAATAATTTAGACTGCAAGTCCTGTGGGACAGAAATGGTAATAATTTAGACTGCACAAAAAAGCTGTTTAGTTCATTTATAGAAATTGTAG
Source organism: Haliotis rufescens (assembly GCF_023055435.1). Classification (NCBI taxonomy): domain Eukaryota; kingdom Metazoa; phylum Mollusca; class Gastropoda; order Lepetellida; family Haliotidae; genus Haliotis; species Haliotis rufescens. Next base: position 32,517,445 of record NW_025964361.1, on the reverse strand, counting down.
GTTGTCCTTTACTTGTAACGGACAATTTGAGTTCAGGGTGTCATTGGGTGTCTTCAGTCTAAACATTGAATCCCCTGTCTACAACAGGCTTCAAGTTTCTGAGTAGTGTGCAATGATGTGGCATTAATAAACTTCTTAATACACTTCTTGTAAATCAAGTAAAAGTGTCACAGGTCACCAGCCTGGGACCCCAAATTCCTGCCGTGGACACCCGATATGTACCATGATGTACTGCTAAGCATACTTTGGACTCAGATAGACCGTGGTTGAGATGACTTGTCAAACTTTACGTTCATGTGGACTGTTGTCATGGTTATCATCATCTCTATCACCATGGTAACGTCTGAAACCTGTAGAAATATGTGCTATGTGGGCGACACTGGGTAGCCCTGTCATTAGACTAACTTTTAATCTTAAAATGTATTCTTTTTTATAGAAATAATCAACTGCATGTAAATAGAAAAGGAGACCCTGAACCTGTGGGAAATCTAGACTTGCTTCATTTAGGGTTATAGCATTACAGTGAGGGCTGAGCGTAAGGGAAAATAGTGTGGTTTGGGGACTGTGAGACAGACTAACTGGCCTCCAGCATGTTCAGGATAAAGTAAACTTAGCAACAATTTGTGTACTTCCCCAACAGACCTATATACATAGACTTTTCACATAGACCACTTATGATAGTGCAGTATTAGCACTGGGTGCCAATGACCATGGTCATGTATGTATCATAACACCGTGTACACTGACAACATTTCAGAGTTACAGATAAGCAGCGTCTTTGCGTAAAATACCCTTTAAAAATATTCAAAACCAAATTACTTTCAATAAACTTGCATACAGAAACGCATGCATTAAATAAGAAACTCAAATTATAAAAACAGCATGCATAAATACCCAATGAAGCTTTTTCAGCATGTGTACAACAGAGCTAATTTCCGAAACACAATTACGAGCTGATTTACTTTCTGAGCCAGGCCAATAATTAGAACCGTTTTTAAATGTTTTAGAACTTTTTTTCATTTTTTTAAATCTTAAAATGTTCACTCTTTTTGGGAAAACCCAATAGAGTGATGAATATATAAGTGAAAAAATATTTGGTACCCCATGAAAAATGTTATAGCCCAATAATAATAGAAACCTTCGAGTAGAAATTCATTTATGTTCCGACCCGTGAAGATTCCGGGGTAGAATAGGTCTTCAGCAACCCATACTTGCCGTAAAAGGCGACTATGCTTGTCGTAAGAGGCGACTAACGGGATCGGGTGGTCAGGCTCGCTGACTTGGTTGATACATGTCATCGATCCCAATTGCGTGGATCGATGCTCATGATGTCAATCACTGGATTGTCTGGTCCAGACTCGATTATTTTACAGACCGCCGTCATATAGCTGGAATATTGCTGAGTGCGGCGTTAAACAACAAACAAACAAACAAACATTTATGTTCCTGTGGGATAAGCTGTAACTAAATTACCAAGATTTCAGAATCCTTTATTCCTTACATATGTCTCTGTGGCTATGTTTATTCTAGCACAGGTGTAGACACCATTGGTCTTAGCCAACAAGTCACTTGCTGGTCAATTTTGGACTTGCGGTTCAGTAACATAACTAGAATTTTGGAAGAAAACAACTGGTCCCACTACATTTTCAGTAGTCAGCGACTTATGGACTAGTGTCCAGCCCTATCCCTGTGGCAGTTTTCAGAATTAATTTTATTCATCAAAGATTAATACCGTATTCGACCAAATAAGCGCCCACGGCGATATTTGCTAATATATTGACAAGTGAACAATCCCAATTAGCACCCCTTACAAGACTTATTTATTCACATATGCACCCTTAATTATAGGTAATTAAATTCTGGAAAAATATATATGTCGTATATATACATTTCAGGCTGTCAGCATAAACCACAAAATTTATCTTTCAACTCTCATGTTTTTCACCAAAATAATATTCTAATAAGAGCCCGCTATTTCTAATTTTGAGAGCGCCCTGGGCGCTTATTACGTCGAATAAGGTAGTTACTATTGTGTGAACATGGTAAAATCATATACAGCATAATGTAGTCATCAGAAATTGTTGAAGCATTGTCATTATTGTGCACATGTAGGTTTGTTGTGGAATAATATTAATTATGTTAACGAAACATCATCTGTCACCCTGGTGAATAATGCACTGAATATATAAGAATACATCATTCACAGGTTGTCATGGTTATTAAGGGTGAAACGATACACTGATATTCCGATGCATCGCGATAGTTGACCCACGGTACGATATACGATAAACGTGGGCCCATTTATCGATACGCCACGATACGGAATGCAAATCTCAAGTACAGCTTTTCCTCGCTATTGTGCCTTTCAATAAACCGCTAACTTGGTTTTAGCGCGCGGTAAGGCATGGCTCCCCAAAACGTACTTACATTTTTAATAAGCTCAGGTTTTACACTGACAGATGTTTTTCCCCATCTCAAATAACATTATCAGCCGATTACCGCAAGCACATAACATCGGAAATACCAGTCAGCAAAACCAAACTGAAGTGCCATCATTATACTATCTTGTTATTAAAACGTGTTCATTGTATATCTGGTCATGTGTTTGTAATATATTTTATTAATTTTATTCAAATTTACATTTAATATTGTTTTCATTAAGTTAGGTGAAATCGTGTGTGAAGAGATACAGCAACCACGGTCAGATTACTGCTTTTGACGCATTGAAACAAACTTTAGTTGCTAGAGAATGGATACATATATTAAAAATGACATACTTTGACTCGTTAATAGTCATATTTGTGGCAATTTGGCTAATATATTTCAACATAACATTTTCGCATTCGAAATACCTGTCGCGGGGAAGTCCCTACAGTGACTGGTCAAATTCTTCCATATGTAAAAATATCCTGCAACAGCAATCACCAGTACCAAAATGCTACGCTTATGGTTTTTATAATTTTAAATACATATAGAGTAAAAGCTGCAACTAAAGTAACACGATATTGGAATATATTATTCTTGATAAAACAATAATTTCAGATACAATTTCTTCGACCATTGCATACAAATTCTTTGAAGTTGTATAACTGGTGAAGTACATTAATTATTTTCTGGTGTTTGAACTTTGAATTGTTTTGAAGGAAAGTTAGAGAAAGTTCCACGTTGAAGCTTAACAACTTCAGTTGTCTTGTTATTATAAAATAATGTTGACTGTTCCAAAATCATGAAAGGTCCAATCTTGACATGCTTTAAGTCTTGTTTTTGTATCATTGCGTATCGAGATACGTATCGTATCATGACCAGAATATCGAGATGCGTATCGTATCGTGATCTTCCTGTAGCGTTGCAGCCCTAATGGTTATTACTCCTCTCTTGTAGGGCTGGGATGGGTAACTTTGGTACTCAGGTCAGGTGGGTCAGAGTAGGACCTGGGTACCCACAGGTCTTCCCGGACCTGTTGTTAGTCACGTGGTATTTTGTCTAATGACAAAAACAATCAAACTCCATGGATACATTACAAGTCACTAATGTTTGCATTTCTTTCCGACAATCACTATGGACGCATTCCTTCTGACTTTTTATATTTTGAGTAAAGATTAAGCTTCAGTCATCTTCAGTGTATGCATGATCACATCATTTTATACGTGTATCTAAATGTTTTTTGCCAGAGCTCCAGTAAAACAGTTACCAATCAGACATTTTGTACCCAACTTTAGACCTACAGTGGGTACCCATATAGGGTCAGGAAATTTGTTGTGTACCCGGTAGAAAATTTGTACCTATCTCTTGAGATCTACAGCAGGTACCTAGGTAGGGTCTGGTAATAGTGGGTACCCGGTAGAAAATTTTGAAAAATTAGAGAGCTGGCAGTGATTGCAAATATTACATCCGAATGATCTAGTGTCCAAAGACAGACATACCAATTAAGTACATGTGATTACTCGTTCATCAGGTGGATGAGTACCAGGATGCAAGGAGTAGGGCAAGGATGAGTCCAAATTTACTACCCTGGTACCCATCTCCCTATTCCCTGACCCTACCCGGGACCTGCTGTAGGTCTCAAGAGATAGGTGCAAACTGTCCTGTTAGGAAAAGTTTGATTGTTAGTCCTGGCAAAATGTACCACTTCGGTGAAACCCACGAGCACATGTATGGTGCTAACTAACCTAGAAACATAATCGGGGCGAACCGGGATTCGAACCCACAATCATAGGTTTCTGGCTTGCCCAAGGGACGCAACTCTGCACAGCGAATCACGGCACCTTAGACGACTGGGCCACCCGTGCCCCTATACATAGTTCAGGTGGTCCTGTGGGTACCTGGGTCCTACTCAGTACCCACCCAGCCCCAGTACCCAAGTACCCGAGTTACCCGTCCCAGCCAGAGCAAGGAGCATATTTATTATCTATATATGTATAAGTTTCCACCTTTGATATCTATATATATGTCTTTACATGTACATACATATGCTCTCTGCATCCTAGCATTCATTCATTACTTGAAGAAAGAAAGCATACACTCTACTGGGGGCACGGGTGGCCCAGTCATCTAAGGCGCTGCGATTCGCTGTGCAGAGTTGCGTCCCTTGGGCACACCAGAAACCTATGATTGTGGGTTCGAATCCCGGTTCACCCCGATTATGTTTCTAGGTTTGTCAGCACCATACCTGTGCTCGTGGGTTTTACCGATGTGGTAAACGCCTGAGACCTGCATCACTTCGGGCTTTCCTCCCACATTAAGCTGACACGCCGTGATATGACTGGAATACTGTTAAAGGGGCGTTAAACCCAACTTACTCGCTCCCTCACTCATACACTCTACTGTGTTCCTTGTCATGACATCCATAATTTCTCTCTCTTATGTTTATCACCTCTAACAGCCATGGTTTAAATATTGTTAAACACTGGAGTCAATGACAACTATGATAATTCATGTGGTGGTGCTAAAATCCGCAAATTATCTTTTTGTCTCCAATATTGGTGAGATATTTGTACATCAATAAACATGCCATTAGCTGTTATTATTTGAAGCTTGTGCGACTGCAGACAGTCATGTTGCCCTGACAACCAATATAATGACCGTAGGATTAACATTACTGACATTCACTTCTGTTGCTGCTATATGTAATCTGTGTAATATGTAATCAAAGGCACCACTGACTTTAGTCAGTGATAACCGTAGTTTGTTTTAAGCATATATACAGCATATATACAGCATATATACAGCATATATACAGCAAATGGACATACCAAAAAACAGTTCATTGTATCCATCAGTTAATTATAAGCGTGTTTGTTGTAAACATAGTTTACTGTATATAGTTATATTGGGTTCTAAATTCTGAGTATTTGAGTGCCATTGTCATTGTTAAGATCAAAATGACATCATGAAGATAAGATATTTATTATATTGATATGGTGATAAACTTTCTTTTGCACAACTATGCTGGACTACCACTGATCATGCTGATTCATGACAATATGGGGGATTCACGCTCACAAGTGATGTCACCATCTCTACCTCTCTTATCACAAATTTAACAAAGTTAACAAAATGTCGTTCAGAGCTCCAGATAAGCTTTTGGTGTTGTGGGTATTTTACCCATGCATTTTAAAATCATTGGGTATCAGTAATTCTATCTGGGTATTCAAATTTCTGTTACCCACTAGTTTTTACACATGTCTGTTGCGTATTTGATACGCTTGGATTTTATTTTACAGCGTATTTCTGCATTTCTGGTGCATATTTAACGCAGATATGCAGCTTATCTGGAGCTCTGGTCGTTTGTAATTTGATTGGATGGCTATTTTTAGTGTCATTACATTTGAGTCAGGCTCAAAACTGAGATATTGCTGCAAATGGGTCCAGGGTATTAATCATACGAGAATGGAGATTTGTTACCCTGGATGTTGTAGCACGTCCCTGAATATTATTACAACTATAAATTCTGTCCGCAGACATCGGAGGAGGAGGAGTGGTGGTCGGACGAGCATGGCATCCTCCATCACCTGCGGAAGAGGAAAGGGGACCTGGGCTTCATCCATGGTTTTGTTGCCTCTCTTTCTGTCATCATTGTGTCGGAGCTGGGAGACAAGACCTTCTTCATCGCGGCCATCATGGCCATGCGACACTCGCGTCTCACTGTCCTGACTGGAGCTCTCGGGGCTCTCATCTTTATGACCATCCTCTCAGGTATTTGTCATCATCTGTGTCACTTGTAAGTGGCGTTCTGTCCAACTCACTCGCCTACTTCGGATACTGGAATTGGATAGATGTCTGAACTCATATTCCATAAAGCAATGAACCAAGTAACACTGCAGTTAATTAAGAACTGACTTTCACTTTGTGTGAGATCATTGAAGTATGAACCTTCATTGAAGTATGAACCTTAATTGAAGTATGAACCTTTATTGAACCTTCATTGAAGTATGAACCTTCATTGAAATATGAACATTCATTGAAGCATGAACATTCATTGAAGTATGAACCTTTATTGAACATTCATTGAAGTATGAACCTTTATTGAACCTTCATTGAAGTATGAACCTTTATTGAACCTTCATTGAAGTATGAACCTTTATTGAACATTCATTGAAGTATGAACCTTTATTTAACCTTCAATGAAGTATAAACCTTTATTGAACCTTCATTGAAGTATAAACCTTTATTGAACCTTCATTGAAGTATGAACATTCATTGAAGTATGAACCTTTATTGAACCTTCATTGAAGTATGAACCTTTATTGAACCTTCATTGAAGTATGAACCTTCATTGAAGTATGAACCTTCATTGAAGTAAGAACCTTCATTAAAGTACGAACCTTCATTGAACCTTCATTGATTGAGGCCTAAACTGTATGAACGTTGAAGATTTCTCTAATTTATTTCACATTTAAACAACAATTTGATAGAAAGATCAAGTGGGGATTAGAGTGAGATCCAAACTGAAAACACTTTCAAGCTTTCTCTGAATTTTCTGATATACACCTTAACCTTGACAACAAGGTTATAGTGTCTTTGTCCTCATAGACAATAGTTCTGTATTCATTCATAGAATGGTATTCCCAGGCTTTTCCCCCGGAATGTGATAATAGTACTCCAGTGTTTACATCATTCTGAGAAAATCATGTCATGGAAAATGTTAAAATGTATTGTTCAAAGTTATGAATATTCATTTTCAAGGTCACTTGTCAAATGGGAAATCTTGCATCCTGTCAACTTATTTAGAAATTGTTAAACATCATCAGGTCACTGTTCAAGGGAACAACACATGTTGATCAGACATCTCTTCCAGTATTACATCACATATTACCTATACTAATGGTCCTGACAATGCTGAATAGGCAAGTTTATCAGTGATATTCTGTCTAAACTTGGATTTCCGTCTTTTAGATCTCAGTAATCTCCCCCACCAGTGTTCCATCTTGGACCTGGTTGCGGGCTTGTTCCCAAACCCCTGACTTTTTATTTCTTTTGTGCCATCCTTCAATCACACGCCAGGTGTACGTAGAGTGCATGGGGCACTGGATTGCCATGACTGGTCCAGAGCACCTGGGCCCACTTGCACAAAACGATCTTAGCGCTAAGATTATCTTAACTCCCATACTTTAACATAGGCTTACAATAGTCTTAGCGCTAAGATCCCTTTGTGCAAGTGGGCCCAGGATCTTCAGCCCTGGTATGACAAGTAATAACTTCTGTCTTGTTCTGTTGTGTCAGGTTTGGTCGGGTATGCTACAACTGTGATCCCGCGGGCTTATACTTATTACATTTCCTCCTTGCTGTTTGCTGTGTTTGGTATCAAGATGTTGAAAGAAGGTGAGTACAATCTCATTCAAATCAGATCTTAGTTCTCGCTACCGCTAAGCAAAGATCTGAGGACATCCCATTAGGGGTCACGTCAGAACAACCTTTCATCCGACCAATCAAAGCGTCGCTTACCAGATCATGAAAGTGACAGTCGGATTGTGATTTCTTATCATGCAACATCGATAACTTTAAAAGGGGGTATTCTGAATGATAGTTACGGGCTTATTGTATAATTCTATACAATCTAGACCATATATTAGCCATTCGAAAATGTTCTTTTGTTCAGGTTTCAAAATTTTAAGCGAGAATTTGTCAAAATATGTTTCGACTTCTTGTCAGTAATTCCATTGGTCGGTCAGAGTTCGCGTAAGGTCGGTCTGACGTGACCCGTAATGGGATGTCCTCAGATCTTTGTTTATCGGCAGATCTAAGATCTGATTTTAATGAGATTGAGGTGAGTAAAAACTAAGAAAAACACTTAAGAAATAACTTATCTTAGACTGGTTATGTCTCTCCCTGCTTTCACTTTTCAATTTTCAATTTGCACTTTTCACAAATGGCTTTCATTACAATGTCAAGGCCAAGCCTGACCATGTAGAATAGGCCCTCATTGAGTATGAATTACTGTAAGAGTTATCTTGATGCTCGTGGTCATGAGTTTCACCAAAGTGGTAAATTTCTTTACCTGCATCCCTTTAGGCTTTCCGCCCATGTCAAGCTGACATGCTGTGATGTAACTGAAATAGTGTTCAAATGAGCATTAAACTCAACTCACTCATTCACTCCTGTATTGTAGGGTGGAGCATGTCACCTGATGAAGGACAGGATGAGTATGAGGAAGTGCAGGCTGATCTCAAGAAGCGGGAGGATGAGGTACGTACTGATGGATTCACGGCTTCAGGTTGGCTAGAGTAAGACTGAATATTTCCGCGATCCAGTTTTTCACATCTCCAGTCTGTTGTGATTTATACCCTGGACCCGGTGATCACATAGCTTCATTTTGGAAGTGATCTCTTTAACACAAACTTCTCTCAGTTGTGTGGGGTGGTCGGGTAGCCTAGTGGTTAGAGCGTTCGCTTGTCATGCCGAAGACCCGGGTTCGATTCCCGACATGGGTACAATGTGTGAAGCCCATTTCTGGTGTCCCCCGCCGTGATATTGCTGGAATATTGCTAAAAGCGGCGTGAAACCATACTCACTCACTCACTCTCAGTTGTGAGCTCGAAATCTACAACCAATCGAAATGCCTCTTCTGAACATGAGGTTAGCGTAGATCTGCGTTCAAAATCACGGCTTTGTCCGTGTGAGCCCTCAGTATATGAAATCAAAACTGGAAAAACTGTTCCATATTATGACAGGGGAAGGAATAATTCTGGACAACCTTCCAGTTGTATTTGAGACAGCACAAAAAAAAGACAAGTGGAGTACTGGTGATATTGCTGCTCTTTAAATCACAAATTTGATTGGATGTCTAATTTATGGATCAGGTCATACCAACGGGCCTCAAAACAAAGGTAATGGGCACAGTGTTTTGATATAATGGGGGCGGTCGGGTAGCCTAGTGGTTAAAGCGTTCGCTCATCATGCCAAAGATCCAGGTTCGAATCCCGACATGGGTACAATGTGTGAAGCCAATTTCTGGTGTTCCACGCCATGATATTGCTGGAATATTGCTAAAAGTGGCGTAAAACCAAACTGACTCACTCACTCACTTTAATATAATGATAACCTGGAGATGTGATACATTGCCACCTGTGTTCTGTATTGGAGAACTCACCGAAATCTGTTGATCATGTTGATTCTACTTCTGGAATCAATGGACTTAAGTGATGTTATAGTTGATGTGTAATGTCTCAATTATTTTGAAAAATGGGGGCAGTCGGGTAGCCAAGTGGTTCAAGCGTTCGCTCGTCACGCCGAAGACCCGGGTTCGATTCCCGCCAAGGGTACAATATGTTAAGCCCATTTCTGGTGTCCCTCGCCGTAATATTGCTGGAATATTGCTAAAAGCGGCGTAAAACTATACTCACTCACTCACTATTTTGAATAATGACCACTTGCATGTATAGTTGTGTCAGTTTTACTTGCTTAAAATGCTTGTTCAGAATGGCAAGTGAATTCCTCTCTCAGAACTGCAAGAACTTGTCATCACAATGGTTTAAAATCTGTGCCTGACCATTACTCTGATGTGCACATATCGGTATGTTATATTAGTATCACTGTTGGCGCCAAGTAACATTGAGGTTTTTAGCAAAATTGTTATCCATAATTGATCGATTCCTAATTTAGTGTACTTTCAATCCCATGGCTTTTACCTCCAGCACTTTTTTTTCTTAACATCAATTGTAATAGCTTGTTAAAAAATAACTTACTAACACGACAAAGTTGCCTGAAAAATCTATTGTGAAATGTCCAAAAAGGATGGAAAATGTGTGTAATGATAATTCATCAATGATCACATTGATGTAGAATGAATTTTTATTTGACGACATACATGTTGTACTTTCAACAAGACTGTTCAGTATGACATGTCCCAGGTCATTCAGTGCTTGTCGTAAGAGGGATCGGGTTGTCAGGCTCACTGGCTTCGTTGATGTTGAAATCTATCCTAATTGTGTAGATCGATGCTCATGATGTCAATCACTGGATTGTCTGGTCCAGACTCGATTATTTATTAACCACGGTCATATAGCTGGAATATTCCTGAGTGCGGCATTAAACATGTTTAACAACAAACAAACAGTGCTGATTGTTTTTTCAGCATCATATAGCACACCAGTTAACAATTCAACACATGCACAGTATAATTGTACACCATTTCTTTGTACAGCTCCAGAAACAGAACATGCCAACCACCGACATCGAGACTGGTATTATCCGCACTCCCGGCCGCCGCTTCCTGTCGGGACTTATCTCCACTGTGTTGCTGCAGAGTTTTACCCTGACATTTCTAGCTGAATGGGGAGACCGGTCTCAGATTGCAACAATAGTTTTAGCAGCCAGGGAGGTAAGTGCAGCAACCGTCAGCTTATGTTCAACAACCCGTGAAGATCCGGGGTAGAATAGGTCTTCAGCAACCCATGCTTGCCGTAAAAGGCGACGATGCTTGTCGTAAGAGGCGACTAACGGGTTCGGGTGGTCAGGCTCGCTGACTTGGTTGAAGCATGTCATCGATCCCAATTGCCTGGATCTATGCTCATATCAATCGCTGGATTGTCCAGTCCAGATTCGATTATTTATAGACGGCTGTACTCACACTGCGTGACATGTTGCTCATGATCTCTGGCCCTCACTCAATTATTTATAGGCCTCCATGATAAAGCTGGAATATTGCTGACTACAGCATGAAACGACTGCGACAAAAATTAACTTTAAAAAATTCGGTGAAATACTGAAAGTCTTCACCTTTCGACTCACGTGACATTTGTTTTTACATGTTGAATGTTACTCATTTCTGATGTAAACAATGGTTTCTAAAGGACCTGGAGACCAGTGAAGATCCAGGGTAGAATATGTCTTCAGCAACCCATGCTTGCCGTAAAGACGACTATGTGTGTTGTAAGAGGCGACTAACGGTATCAGGTGGTCAGGGTCGCTGATTTGGTTGATGCATGTTATGGTATCCCAATTGGGTGGATCGATGCTCATGATGCCAATCACTTGACATCTGGTCCAGACTCGATTATTTACAGACCGCCGTCATATAGCTGGAATATTGTTGAGTGCAGCGTTAAACAACATACAAACAAAACAAAAACTAATGAAACTGGATAATTGATTTCTTTTTACACTGATTTGTAGAACATGTACAACGTGTGTTTCAGGAAATCTGGGGTGTATTGCTGGGAGGGTTCCTGGGTCATGCTCTCTGCACGGGTCTTGCTGTGATAGGAGGACGGATGATTGCTCAGAGGATATCTATCAGAACAGGTGCGTGCCTCCAGGCATACTGATTTATTTTATTGCCCATGCAATGTGGAAACAGATTGAAAGACAAATGTAGTTTGTTCTCACCTGAAATCAAAGTTCTTTGTATTTTTTTACATTTTCAAAGCCTCTTGAAACCTTAGGGCCTATGAAGCTGAATCTCTGGATGAACAAACCCAGCAAAACTGTATGTTAACATAATGACAGAATTCTTATCTTATTTAAAAGATGGCAGCCAGGACAGCCATATTGAAATTATCATTTTGGCCACTTGCTGAAACATAACTTTATGTATCATTTTTCTATTTTATATGCAGTAATTGTTTGCTGCTCACAGTTGCTAATTATGTGAGGTTTTTTGTATAATTCGATCCTATATTTATCCTTGTTGACTTTTCACATTCACATGCTCACTATATCCGTTCTTATTTGTTTTTACCTTTGATAAACTTCTGTAACCTGTGTTTCCGACTTTGGGTTTTTTCCCAATCTTTTAGATGACATGCTGTGATATTTCACTCACTCACTCTCTCCACTCTCTCCACTCTCTCCACTCTCTCTCTCTCTCTCTCTCTCTCTCTCTCACTCACTCACTCACTCACTCACTCACTCACTCACTCACTCATATCAATATGTTAAAGAATTTTTCACACCGGTTTCTGTCTCCATTTCAGTTACCCTGATTGGCGGCGTAGTGTTCATCTTGTTTGCATTCTCAGCGCTGTTTTTCGGTCCCGATGACTGAGGCCTCCCATCGAAGACATCACGACTCTGCCCAGTAATTTATTATCACTTAGCATCTTGTTATGTCACAACTGGCCCAGCTGCCATGATAAAAGTGCTCAGTAGAACACATGTAGGTGTTATGGTTGCTCGCAGAACAAACAGGGGAATTATACAATTTAATTTCCACCAGGGAATTGAATCACAAATCATGTTTACCAATATATATTCCTACTCTGTCATATGAACAGCACCTAGTTCCACAAAGCAATCTTAGTGCTAAGACGAATGTAACTCTCATTCTGTAATATAGTCATCTTATCGTGAAGATCGCTTTGTAGAATGGGCCCTAGGTAAGGAAATGTCAATTCAAAAAATAATCAGCAAGAAACAGAAGCATTGAGCAAATAGGAACTGGCCTCAAGTTTCGAAGAAGAAACAAATTATTTAGGTTTGAATATTTACAGGGTTACTCGTAATTATGACATGGTTGTTGAGTAGTGTTTAGACGTCCCTGTTATTGTCATCATTGTATCTTTGTTGCTGGAGCTAATTGCTGGTAGTGATGGCAACTGACACGGCTCTATTGGATTATTTATGGAGTATTTACATCAGTCAAGATTTCAGATTGGTTCAATGTCCAGACCATTGACTGATAGACAAGATGTGCTGTCGATATTTTTTAAATTTGGTAGGGATATAGAAGGATGTCCTATCAAAAGTTCATCAAAACGACCTTATGCCATTTGTCTTGTGTATGTGTTGCACGATTTATGATATGGAGTTATATATTATATTATGTATGAAGAATATGATTAAGAGCCAAAGATTTCCATGATGTTAAATATGAACAGGTGTTGATATTATTCTTGGATATTTGTTTTATTCAGCATTATCGTATCATCATGGTGATTAAGTAAGGGGGAAAATCAGACACAATATAACCAGTTATGAAGTAGGGGCAGATTTTGACACTCTTCCAGAGACACAAGGGTTTGTTAAGTGATTCTCCCTGTGACATGACCCCGTAATGTTATTTATCATCCCAAACTGCCTCCCACAGGAGATATCACTTGGATGAGATCAAGCGATATCTACATTGTAGATATAGCTGAAATTAAATTGCATCACAATGCTTTGCACACCATTATGACATCATTGGTTACCATGACATTACAATCAAATGACATCACTAATGGCTCTGCTACTGAAGCTGTTAGCAGTACTTTTTACACTTAAGACCATGTGAAGACACTGCCTATTACTGTCTTCAAACTGAAAAAGTTGGAAGAATGATGTTGGATGATAAATAAAATCTCATCCTCGTCTCTTTTGATATCAAATATGTCAACACTCGTTGATATAAATGGAAAAAATCCTCGGCAAGCATCGGAGTTTTTCCACTTTTATCAACTCGTGTTGATATATTTGATATCAAAAGACACTCGGGTGAGATTCTCTATATCTCCAGTGTTGGTATTTATTCAGAAACATATCTCCACATGAAGCAAGCTGCTGTTCTGTCTGTGTTGGTCATAGCACAGTCATGTTGTTATCCCCAAGGATGTCTGCTGGTCTGAACTCAACATAGGTTGGAACTATTTTACATCTTTCTTGTCTCTTTATTTACCAACAATATACGTTTTGCCAATAGGGTTATAACTTGTCACGTTAACTTTTATACATGAAGTATCCTCAGGAGGACTAAGCTTGAGGGCTTAAAAAAATAAAGAATTGGTTCTCAGGCAATGACTTTTAAAAATATATGCGCCAGGAGGTGTTGGCTTTTTGTGTGAAACATGCGGGATAGACTTTATGATGATGCGTCCGCAGCTTGAGAACCAATGATATGTCCTGATGATGTAAGGATGATGTCTTTTTAGATTACCATGGTTACAGTGTAGGTATGACTTCTGTCTCAGTTGGTGACATGGACCTATGTGTATCCAAACTTCATTATCTAATAGGGTTCATATAACCTAATGGTGCATTCAATTTCTTATTTGTTAATGGTGGCGTTAAAATGACTTGTACAAAACAGTCATTAAACTTTCATTAAAAAATGATACTTTAGGCTTAAAAAAAATAAAAGAATTGGTTCTCAGGCAATGGTTTTTGAAAATATTGTGCGGGTGGGCAGTGTCTTTTTTTGTTTGGTTGGTTGTTCAAACTAGTATGTAACCAATAAACAGTTATGTAATCAATAACCAATTGTGTACAATCAACCTGGGAAAGGGCCTCCCTACATAAATGTATTCCTTGATAAGTAAAATACTGGAATACAGTATTTGACTAAGGTTGGACTTCGAATATTTAAGGATTTTTTTGTTTGTATTTTAAAAATGGAAAGAAAAACGAAACGTGCTGCGAACTTTATGATGATGCGGGTGGTACCTGAGAACCAAGACTTCTTTTTTTTTTAGCCTTAAGTATAAAACTTTGATTAACGATTTTTTTAAACTGGGGTGTTTCCCTATAATTTCCACACGAATGTTAAGCGAACAAGCACCTGCTCTTTCCTGTCATCTGCCAAGCAAGCACATTAAGCAAGTCAATATTGCCATGTGCATCACTTCTGACATTCATTTCGTCATGTACTATACATGTAGAGGTTTCAAGTTTTTAATCAGATCCATGCATATTGCGTAATATTATCAGGCATGTTTGATTTAATGACAGGTTCATGATACCCCCCAGAGTTGCGTTCCTTGGGCACGCCAGAAACCTATGATTGTGGGTTCTTCCCGATTATGTTTCTAGGTTTGTCAGCACCATACCCGTGCTCATGGGTTTCACCGAAGTGGTAAACGTCTGAAACCTGCATCACTTCGGGCTTTCCTCCCACATTAAGCTGACATGCCGTGATATGACTGGAATACTGTTAAAAGCGGCGCTAAACCCAACTCACTCACTCACTCATGGTACCCCAAACCTCTATTATGTTAATATACAGAGGGCGTCACTGACAGTTTGATTCAATCAAATTTAATGGAACATTATTTAATTGAGGTTCAATGACACGAAAATGAACAATTATAGTTTGATTCAAACTGACGTTATACATGAAATTACACTCTTGAAGTTAACAATGAATATTTTGTTAGCTTTTGAAAGTATGTTATTCACAACTGCATTGCTTTGTAACAGGGAAGATAACTTTTGTCCAATTGGTACCAGTACTGTCAACATTTGGACACAGGTAATAGACCATCAGACATGCTTGACAAACAACATGTTTCTATTTTAACACTGATCTGTACACCAGGGATTGTATGTGTATATGACAATATGGTTGAGTGATCCATTCCTTACAGAAATATATTATAGCATTTGTCTGTTGCTAAGCAACAGAAATTGAAATCATACTCTACAAATTTTCTATCTGCTATGTTTAGCGTTTTACCGTATTCAACATAATAAGCGCCTAGGGTGCTCTCAGTCGGAGAAACATGGGGCTCTTATCAGAATATTTTTTTGGTGAAAAACAACAGAGTTGAAAGATCGTAAATTTCGTGGTTTATGCTGACAGCCTGAAATGTTCATATACGACAGATATATTTTTCCAGAATTTAATTTCCCATAATTAAGGATGCATATAACACACATACTATACAAGAATATATAAGTCTTGTGTACATTGATCAATCGGAAGGGGTGCTAATTGGGATTGTTCACTAGCCAATATATTAACAAATATAGCCATGGGCGCTTATTAGAGCGGGGCGCTTATTACGTCAAATACGGTAATTCATTTTCAAACTGTGGAAACTATGGTATTGCCAGACCTGATTTACATCAACTTCAGTTCGGCATAAAGATTTAATCATCTTGATATATACATGTATTGGTCATTCCAGTCTAGGTAATAATTCAAGACCAGGGCACTGTTCCATAAAGTGATCAGTGATGTATGATGGGTGTATAGTACTTTAACATAGACCCACCACAGTCAATGATCACTCTGTTGGATGGGGCCTGATTACGACTTGTCTTATGAATTCACTGTGTACATGTAGAGTATGGACTTCAGAATCCACTGAGTCTGAAGGATAACAGTCTGAAAATAATAAAAGACATTTTGTATATGTTGTACTTTATATAACTTGCTGACTCAGTATCAGTATCGGGGATATTCAGTCGGTTCCGGTATATATTTAATCATGGCATATTCCTGTTCATTGTTCCAACCATGCATATTATTTTCACCAAGGAATCATCAGTAGCAGCCTTGCACAACATTATTTTACTGTATTTGATATGTTCGTGCTGAGAATAATTCCAAACCTCAGTTCAGTTGAGTTCCGTGCTGTACAAACATTTTTTATTTACTGAAAAATTGACGTCAATATTTGTTGTTTTTATGGAATTAAAATGGTGTGCATACTGTGTAAATCCACATAAATGCAAAATTGTATTAAAGTCAATTCTTTTAAGTAGATATGTCAACAATAATAACTTCACAGTATGTGATCTCTAATACGCCAAAACTGTAGACAACAGTAAGAAATCGGTGACATCATTCAGCCCAATAATGCAACACAAGCCCCGCCCATTCTATTTTCAGCCAATCAAGAAACAGTAGTCCCTTCGTGGGCCGGGCCTTAATATTTATGGTTTATGGAAACAAAAACGAAACATTTGTTCGATTAGCCAATTGTATGCCAAGAAATCACTTGCAATTTATTTTTAAAAACACAACCTCAAAAGTTGTCTTCACTATTTCCATAAATTCACTATTTCCATAAACTGACACTGTCAGTGTAATCTAACTGAAGTACTGACAGAGTGTTGTTCAACCCGACTCACTCACTCATTCTTGTCAAAGCTCACTGATTGCTATTACAGTGTATATGTAACAGTCAGAGAGATAGACACAAAGTTCTAAATAAATTTCACATGCTCCTTCAAACCACAACTTTCAATGTGTCCTTATTGTAGCATTGTGGGTTTTTCCTCATGATCATGTGTATAAAGTAGGTCATTAACTTAGCCGTATGTTCAATATTTCTATTCAATGTCAAATGTGTCGGGGGTGGGGGGTGGGGGGGAATAAGAACGTTTTATGTGTGGTGCGTCAGTGTTAATAAGGAGAAGGGTGGTCTTAATGAATATCAATTTCAAAATCTATTTGGGGTTATTATACAGTTATTTTCTGAAGTTATCGGTTGTTGCGGTCATTTGACGTTTTCTAAAATCCTAACAGAAATACATTTAGCTGCAAGAACCGACTTTTTATGTTCTGGTGGGGGAGGAGGGATTGGGGTTTTATTTTAAAAAATATATTGTCCCAGACAGTTCTTGAGGAATTAAAAATTATAAATTATGCTCTTCAGGTCTTTTAAAAAATAAGGAAATAGCCTGCCACAAAAATGATGTTGTTACAAGGTTTTGTCTTTAAAAAATTCAGGCTAATAGTTTTAAATAAAAATATTTCTAGTTTTGTAGCTGAAGCTGCAAAAATATCTGATCTTGATACAAATTCCCAGAATATCCAAAGGTTATGGTTATTTGAAACAGTGTGACAACTATGGGTGTTATAAGGGCTCAGTTCATGCAGTGTGCTACCTGAGTGGCCCATATGATACCATTATATGAGATGATGAGTTGTTAGGGAAGTAGATGCACAGGAACTAGCATATCACTGAGAGAATGCACACCAGGCATATTCCAAAACTAAGAATAGATTTAGTTTGTATATTTTATGTTACTCTGTATATGAGAATATACAGAGTGGTTTTCTGTTTATGGATGTTGATATTTATATATAGGTTTGAAGCTCAGAAGGAAGTTGTATATATTGCATTTGTAAATAAACATTGTCATAAATGTGGTATTATTTGAATGCTCATGTCTTTAGTGTAACCTTACAAACTCATTCAAATCAGATTTTTTACTCTAATGAGATACCTCTCTGTGTGGAGATCTTGACACCACCTCCGTAAATCACGTCAGGTGAAATATGTAGTCAGCCAATCAACATCAATGTTTCTAAAGTTTTGAAGCATCCACACCAGCATATCTGATTTCTGAAACTTAAAACAACCAGGTCTGAATTTATAAACATAATATTGTTGTGGATTGTTACACCTCCTGTCATTTCTGAGCACCATGGCACCCAAACGGACATTATTTGTGTTGTGTTTGTTTGACATTTCCAAATCGTGTTTGTAAAGCAATGAAGCTGAATTGTTTGATTAACCTGACATCTGATTGGCTCAAGAACCCACACATCCTACGTTTAGAATGGGGTGTCAAAGTTGGCTCTGATCTGCACATACAGAGGTGTTGTATGGGAGTGAAAGGTCTGACTGTAATGAGATTGCCTGTTTCTCATGTCTTGGTTTGGTCCACTTTATTTTGTCCCCTCCTGGTTACATTTTTTCAAGGATTAGACTGTTTCCGGTTCTGCGGTTCAGCTCTCTTGTGGGGCTGCAAGCATACAACTGAAGTTGTTGCCTTAAAGCTGAAAGAATTATCCAGATCGAAATATCTTGCAAAGAAAATATTTTCAAGCACTAGTTATTGAAAGTTCATCTAAGAGAAGATAACTCATGTTATTTCATTTTGGTCAACTAACCCAGAAAATCATTAAAACTATGATCCTGCCAAAATTTTGAAACGATATCACTGTCTCAAATTCCTAAGTAAACATGTTTCTTCTACCCTATGCACGATTGTTTGTTAGGAGTCATTAAGAAAATATTTCTGCTGCATCGAATAAACAGATTATTTTGCATTTGTGACGTTTGTTCAAGAACTTATCAAGCCTTATAGGTTTGTTGGGCATGGGAAGCCCAGTGTCTAAGCCACCACAATGCACTGTGCAGAGTTGTGTCCCTTAGGTGCACCAGACACCTATGATGACCATGGACTTGAATCCCTTATTTGCCCTGAGTATGTTTCTTGGTTTGTCAGAACAATACCTCTGCTTGTGGGATTCACCCAGGCGGTAAACATCGAAAGACCTGCCCTGACATTCTAGGGAAAGTCTAATGTCAGCTGTGCTTGTGTCTGCCATACATCTGTCTGGGTCTGGATGACACAGAACATGGTGTTTGGAAGATCTCCAGTAATGTGTTCTTTATTATTCCAAACAAGAAAACAAAAAATCTGTAGAACATTATTACCTGCCATCATAATACATGCTGATGGAAAATAAAAGAAAACAACTTGATAGAATTTAAAGTCATATAAGTTAAGGACATCCATGTTATGGGATGTGTACAAGATCCACAGAATTATTGATGAATAGAAACAAATAGCACGATAGTTGGACTGCAGAGGGCCGAACAAGGGTCAGGGGGAGATAACTCAGAGGTGTTCCTATTTAGATGAAGAACTCTTGCAAATATAATTGTTGGAAATACCATCTTTGTTTTTGAGATATTGTATATTTGAGATATTTTTTGCACAGGTTTCACCTGTAGTCTCATGTGTCGTACAGCAAACAGCTCCTACTTGCCATCAGTGTCAGCTGAAAGTGTAATGTTTGTGTATCCCAATGCCATGGAAATATATACATTTATATAAGCATTTCTTTTAGCCAGAAACCTATGCTTGACCTTTGTTACCCAGTAGCTGGACTAGACTTGTCAGTTACATGACTGTCAGTCTCTGATACCTCCTCAATTTTCCAGGGTATTAGATCTATACATCCTTAAGGGGCGGTCGGGTAGCCTAGTGGTTAAAGCTTTCGCTCGTCACGCCGAAGACCCGGGTTCGATTCCCGACATGGGTACAATGTGTGAAGCCCATTTCTGGTGTCCCCTGCCGTGATATTGCTGGAATATTGCTAAAAACGGTGTAAAACCATACTCACTCACTATACATCCTTAATTATGGTTTACCTCCATTCTATTATGATAAATAATTGTGACACACTACCTGCCATTGCTTCATTTGTGTAAGTATGTCACCATCTTCCTCTCAGACCAGTAACCTCCTTAGGAATTTCTGTCACGCAGATTGTAATTTGACTGGACAGCTATATTTAACATTTTGCTATGTGACACACACTTAAGGGTAGGTTGTGCAGGATATTTATCACAATGGAATGGAGATATAATACCCTTGATAATTGAGGATGTTCTCAGAGCAAATAATAGTATGTCATGTTTTATGTTAAAGTTAACCATGATAATTGTATATACTTATTAACCCTGATCTGCTGCCATAAGCCTTTACCAAGAGCATTGATGACAAGGTCAGAATTCAATCTGTCTTCCTCAGGCCAGACCATATTTCTCCATTTTTACATGAATTTTATTCTTGGAGATAAGAAAAAGGCATAACGGAAAAAACAAGAAATGGTGATTACAAAATTAAAGTTAAGCTGAAAGCTTAAGCATTCAGAATATTTCAGAAAATTTATTTTAATTAAGGACAAAACTATAAGCCAAACATGATAAAAAGAAACATATTTCAAATCAAACACTGGTATTTTGTATTTTGTGGTAAGATATATGGACAGTTGACATGGTCTGGCCTCATTACCAAAACACAGCATCTTCATCGCCTCTTCTCCTTGTGTTGCCGCATGACATCTTGTCAATGCGTTAGGATCACTTTCAAGAACAACAATCGTAAAAGTACCCAAAACATTCCCATTCTATTCTTGAAATGTATGAAAATCTCAGGAGATCAGACCAGTTTATTTTCTTGGTTTACTTATCCTTAACAAACACATTCAGGTAACTGAAGTGTGACATCTACAGTTGCGAACAATACTTCCTACATAAGTACAAAACTAAGGCTACACTTCTTCATGGTTTACATGATTTGCAAACTAGTTAAAATATAAATTAATTTGTATAGCTCAATATGAAAAGAGCTAACCCTCATAAGAACTATGCCTGATTTGAGGGGGGGTCCTTAAAACAATATGGAAAAAAAAGACCTGACAATTAATTTTCCATTCAACATTTATTTTGCATTATTTTCGCTTTACATTATTGGGGTGTTGTTCAGCTGTAGAGTGCATAGATGCCCCAGTCATCTATGTTGCTACAGTTTGCTGTGTAGAGTTGCATCCCTTTGGCGTGCCAGATGAACCTATGATGATGCGTTGGAATAACAGTTCATGCTGATGAATATTTTCATGCTTGTCAGCACCATGCCCATAGTTGTGGGTTTCACCATAGTGGTAGACCTGCATCACCTCGGGCTTCCTCCTGCATCAATCTGAAATGATGTTATATAACCGCAATACTGTTCAGTCGGCGTTAAACTCACTCACAACCCATGAAGATCCGGGGTAGATAGGTCTTCAGCAACCCATGCTTGCCATAAAAGGCGACTATGCTTGTCGTAAGAGGCGACTAACGGGATCGGGTGGTCAGGCTCGCTGACTTGGTTGATGCATGCCATCGATCCAAATTGCATGGATCGATGCTAGTGTTATCAATCACTGGATTGTCTGCTCGAGGCTTGATTATTTACAGACCGCCGTCATATAGCTGGAATAGTGCTGAGTGCGGTGTTGAACAACAAACAAAACTCACTAACAGTAGAACAAGAAAATGATTTGGTCTGGCCAAATGAAGTTATTGTGGCCTTAATCATGCAATATCCCTTGCCAGTGTCCACCAGTTACTTTCCACCCACACATTTGAGGGTGTTCATTATTCAATCATTGACTCTATCATGGCTGTTATAGAACAAGTGGCAGAAGAAGTCTTGTTCCAGCAAGAACCCCAATTTTGACTCTGCAACATATTTATGTAACTCTAGTGCTTGCTGTGTAAGGTATCTTGCTGTATGTCGACTCTATTACCATGGTTACAGTGATATTGTATATACACAAAATGAATGGTGAATATGGTGACAGGTGTATGGTTCATGGGGGAGTGAATTAAGTTCCCTCTGTGTGAATGTAGCATGGGATAAACAACAAACCATGATTCGTGGACATCTTCCCAAGGCCAAGGTAGTTAACTGACTTATAAAGTCCAGATTTTTAAACTTATCTTATCTCACACTATGCGATAGAATTGAGAATGGGGGTGATGGATATGTCAGGTGATCAGGACGCTGGGGTCGTGTCGCACGGGATTTTAGTGGTGCATGAACCATGATCACAGAGGTGATTGGTGATGTTAGGGATGTGTTTGGGTGAGTGGTGTTTTTTTAAGCTGGAAACTTTGTTCTAGGATGTTTCCACACCAAGATCGAAGAATAAGAAGAAATGCATAGTGTGAGATAGGAAAAGTATATAAATATACAATTTATTAGAAAATTTACAATTTCCATCCTTGCCGAACTACACTGGAATTTTGTGGTTCGATTGTAGCACAACTAGTGTCTATTTCAAGTTATGTCCCTCTTGGTGACCAATCTGGTTTCACCTCTGATGTCACTTGCATTTGCTTCGAACAAAATGGCGGCTCCCAGTCAAGATGATCAATACCGGGTAATCAAGATTTTTATTGTTATAAAATGCAAAGTGTATCAAAGTACTTGAGCAGCTTGATTAAAAACATGAAAAGATTTGGAAAATATCTGTCAATGCCCAGTTAATGGTACAAATGCTTTGTAAATCCTAAAGTTTATGAACCATATGTCAGTTTCATTGGACTACACAGAAACTTGTTTGTCCAGCCAAAAGGTAACTCCAACCTTTATCGTCAGTTGACTCCCTTGCCTCGGGAAAATGTTTTGTGGAGACAGAATATCAAACCTTGATTTGTGTTACTTTTCTGGATGCATGTTTGAAATGCCACCATTCGTTTCCTGAAATCTTAAGCCCCAACAACCAGCTCCAGCTTTGTATTTGGACATTGTGACATCATTGGATGCGTCAACGCCATGTTCCACAAGCTGTGTCAGAGCTATTTTAAAGACTTTTCTTTTGTATAGAACTATATTTTCAAATTTTTGTGTTCATCACACAAAAATGAACTTACAATATGTTAAACAGAACACATCTAACACCACACATAGCTTATTCTATTAACTTTTTGATGATAGAAATATGAAAGAAAATTAGTTATTTTCTCACCCTCCGACCAGGTTATATATTAAACATTTTAAGTTGTAGCTGGATCACATATATCTTACCGCCATGTTTTAATGTGACATTGTAAATGAATTAAAACAAATTCAAAATTGATAGAAAAAGCTGTTCATTGAGCTGAGGTTAACTTGTGCTATGTTACATGTATTCCATTGACTTGGAAAAAGCGTTTAGCTTTTTACTTCGATCTAAGGTATAAGGGATTTATTCTGTCTCTCAGAAATCCATGTGCAGCCTGATTTGCTCTTGATGGGGTATAAAAAATGTATTCCCCCACTGAGAAATTTATTTCCCTCAAAGGTGGGATACATAGTATTTTATCAAGATTACGTTGACCAATTAGATCCCATCATTCTGACATGGAGTTATGATAATATACATTGTATCTCAATTGATCCATAACTCAAGAAATACAGAAGTGGCCTTCTATGGAGTCTCTGGAGCTGATTAGAAAACATTGTCAGCTTATGTAAAGTACAGCAGATGGTTCATCGATATTTTGTCTTTGTTTTTTAAAGTCCTTTTTTGTGTTTTTCATGAGATGCACAGTCATTGTTTTAATTATTCAAAAACTGATATTATTGGTGACACCTTAGTTTGTGTAGTAGCTGCAGATGTCTGCTCTCTGTGCTACACCTTGTGGAAGAATGAGAGGTTAGAACCACCAGTGTCATGGAAAGTGAAGTGTTTGTGTGGACAGTATGTTGTCATAGCTACATGGGAAATAAATTATTCATCTTTTTTAAACACATTGTTTTGTCATTAATTCGCTTGTATTTCGTTTGATTCACTTTGGACTTTCCTCCCATGCCTTGAGAAGCTGAGAATCTGAATCACTGTCCAAGGTGTTATTATCCTAACCAAATGTCGCACTAACTCACTGACCCGTGAAGATCTGGGTAGAGAACAGGTCTTCTGCAACCCATGCTTCTCATAAGAGGCGACTCTGCTCGTAAGAGGTGGCTGACTTGGTTGAAACCTGTCATTGTATCCCAATATAGCGTAGATTGATGCTCATTATATCAATCACTGGATAGTCTGGTCCAGACTGGATTATTTTCAGACCACCGTCATGTTGTTGGAATATTGCTTAGTACAGCGTTAAACAAAAACAAACAAATACTAACTCACTGTTGGGTTCAGCAGGGTGGCCCAAGTCATCAAAGGTGCCACATTTCGCCATGCAGAGTTGCGTCCCTTGATTGTGGGATCGTCTCTGTCCTGTAGTCATACTTAATGAAAGACGCGCTCGTAAAATATACATAAATAACTGGAACGAAGTGTTTAACTTGCGGCTAGCTTCCAAATCGAAGCTTCCGTATGTAGTTTTGTACTGCTCGATATCGATTGATTATGCATCTCTGTTGCCCAACCAGCTCGCGGGTTGTGTACTGGAGTTGACAAGACTCGTGAGCGAATGACTTAGCATGGTAGTGGGACACATTTAGAACCATATTATGCTTATCTGGAGCAGAGAAAGTAGTGATATTTATTATGATTGTGTGTATGTTGTTTAACGCCGCACTCAACAATATTACGGCAAATAACGGCGGCCTGTAAATAATCGAGTCTGGACCAAACAATCTAGCTTTGCTCCAAGGCTGTACTGAAAGAAAAGTCCATGGATGTGTCGTAATTCTATCCTAATAGGCAAGTCTAGATATGTGGACAGTGCATCTAAGGTTGGTTTGGTTGGTTGTTTGTTGTTTAACGCCGCACTCAGCAATATTCCAGCTATATGACGGCGGTCTGTAAATAATCGAGTCTGGACCAGACAATCCATTGACTTATATGATGAGCATCGATCCACGCAATTGTGATCGATGACATGCATCAACCAAGTCAGCGAGCCGGAACACCCGATCCCGCTAGTCGCATCTTGCGACAAGCAGAGTTGCCTTTTACGGCAAGCATGGGTTGCTGAAGACCTATTCTACCCCGGATCTTCACGGGCTGTACATCTAAGGACTCTAGTCTCTTATAGAGACTTGTTCTTTTTATTTACATAATCTATAAATAATGATTTAAACTAATAATTATTACCTTAGAGACTTGTGCATGTCTACAAACAATCCAGAGATCGATATTGTGAGCAACGTACTACATCCTGGGGTACGCAAGCAACCAAGTCACCAAGCCTGACCATCCGATCCAATCTGTCGCCTCTTACGCCAGCACTGGTAAGCAATCTCATTAAAATCATATCTTAGTGCTTAGTGTAGTGGTAGCGAGCACTTAGATCTGATTTGAATGAGATTGGAAAGTAAGTATCTGTTTATGCCATATGAAGAGCAATACGCACAATTCTAGATAACAAATGTTAAATTCCTTTATGAATGATGACGAAGAAAGCATACGATATATACATGATGCATATTATTATCGATGTAAATATATGAACAATAATGCAGCACATATGATCTGTTCTGACATATTTCTCGGCGCTGGATTCCAACACGTAAATTCCAAACACGTGTCCTGTTTTCGGCTAGTGTTTACGTAATTCTAACGTCAGAATACGACATGTCATTGATTCCTGAACAAAACAGGAACTTGTCAACACGATCGATGACACGAGAAACAGTACAAAAGCGCCAAGGGAGATAATTCATGTTACCAAAAGAAAGTGGTGTGATCGTAAAATCTTCGGCGGTCCAAAACCAGCTTCGAAACTCTACGGGTATCCATGCGTTTTGAGTTCGGGCAATTCAGCTTGTAAAACATCAGGGGAGCAGACAGAATCACAATGGTTCGGGGAAAATGTCTTCTGAATATCTTCATTTGATCTTTAGTTCACACTGTCTTACAACTTCAACATGTCTAAACATTAGACTCTTACGTCTAGATCTGGACCGAAAATAATGGGCATGCACGAGGTGGGAGGTCTAAAAACGAATGTAGGCGACAGCAACACGGCAGTAGAGGCAGCTGACCAGTGTCTGATGTTCTGATATCTTGAAGTTGTAAATACAATGTATAAACCAATTATCAAATGAATTTATGCAGGGGACTGTCTCCTTAAGAGAGTTCTACCTTCCCTCTTCACTCATGTTTCTGTCGATTCTGAAGATCGATAATATGTATCTATATTCGATAGGCAGGTGTAGCTGGTTGGAAAAAGACAGGAGTATACAGATAGTACCCACGGTGCATGACCCCCATAGGAGAAAAAAATATTTAGAATATCGTAGAATTAGAAACATATACGTTTACTATCAATCTCATTAAAATCAGATCTTAGTTCTCGCTACCGCTTTGTTTAGTAGTAGCGAGAACTAAGGTCTGATTTTAATGAGATTGCGTTTACTATCAAACCTCCCCTCCCTCTTTCACTGTGTCATTTTTTCATGACACCCAGAATCCCAACCCCCTCCCCCTCCCGGTCCCCAGCTGTCAACCGTAGGATCAACTGCATGGTAGTGGGGTCGAATCCTTGTGGGTTTCAAAATATGTCACCTTTGTCGTTTCCTCCTCCTTTCTAGCTGACACGTGATATGGTTATCTAAAATACTGATCAAGGTGGCGTTAAACAAACTCACTCACTTACCGAGACAATTAACGTTTAATTTCACACACGACGCAGTGATTACAACGCCTATAGATCTAGACTGGAAATGCCCTCAATTGGGGATGTATATATAGTCCTTCCCTTAAAGAATATTTCATTTATACGTCAACAATTCTGACACTTCTCTGTCAGTTCATAAGGAAGTTTGTTGGACGAAGAAACGTGTTTATTATACAATAAGACTCTTACGACAGTCTCTCATTCATACAAATCGTGAAACAAAATACTCGCTAATCCCAAACAAGTCTAGATTTCTTCAGCAAATGAGCTTCCCTCGTCCTTTATATTAATATATTACAAGACAATAACACACACACACACACATTTTTTTTAATTTCAGAGACTTATGTCAGTGTAGACGCTTATTATAGGGAGTCATATATGAATTCGTATGGAGATATCCCACTATTGATAGAATTTGGATACAGTTGATAACTTGTGTATACATATTTTCTTAAATGTACTGTCGCGTGAGCTGTTCATACCAGATCCCAATAAAACCTATCCTAATAATTGTCTATACGACAATGCTGAATCATTCAAAATGGAACGGCCCCTCTCGTTCTAGAACGGACCGTTATCCGCGACTTGTTTATCTGGGTTAAATATGCTACTACGCAGTACACTCAAAACGAAAGGTCGCGAAATTTTCCGTCACGTGTCCATGACTCATATAACCGCGTGATTCTGACAAGTCCGTTCTAAATCGGACTAGGAACGCCCCCAACCGGTCCATCGAACGATCGCGAACGTTCTTTTTGCTATCTTTAGCCGTGACACACTGCAAATTTGTGCTGAATCCTTCAGGAAGTTGCGCAGAAGTCCAATTCGCGAATCAAAATAAACACTCTGTGCATGATTGCTCCTCCCACTACCACAATGTTGGGTATATAAACCCAGGTTTTCCATCCGTGATCCAAAGCCCGGCCACGTAGCCTACTGCATAGAAGATACGTGAACGTCAACACAACTGTCAACGAAATATATCAACAAATCAGCCTTTGAGAGACACTGAAACTTCGTCACTCACTTGACAGGCAGAAAGATGTCCGTAGTAATCAAAGCGTTCCTGGAGCGAGATGGGGACCCAAAGGCTGAGATCCGACGTTTCGGAGTTCCGGCAGATGCGTCTTCCAGTTTCACCTACATGTTCAAGAAGGTGTCAGAAGTGTTCCCGGGGCTTGTCACTGGACACTTCAACCTCTTTTGGAAAGGTGAGTGACAAGCAGACGACATTTGTTGTGACGTTTGGCCGAGACCAACAAAATTTGCTTACAAATGAGAGTACTGACTGGTTTCTCCACAGCCAATTTACACTTGTGGCATAAGGTACTGACAATACCGGGATGTCAATGAAAACTGTGGTGCAACTCGAGAGATATAAGAAAAATGTTGATGCTCAAGGGATCTTTATTTACGGCTTGTCAGGCACACGGGCTTGTGACGCGAAAGTAGCTGCTACAAGATATATGGTCACACCCAGCGTCAGTATACTATATAAAAGGATAAAAGGATGACCATATACCTTGTAGCTGCTATATTTTGGGTTACAAGTCCCTGTGCTGTCAGGAAATCCGTAACATATTTAAGTTTGGCCTTCTGGATTTTATTGAAACTATTATCGGTGAACGGTCTTTGTGTTAAAAATACATTCAGAGCCTTTCTTTTATGGATTTTATGTATAAACATAGGATTTTGTATTAGAACACACACACAATATATATATATATATATATATATATATATATATATATATATATATATATAATAAAATAATAAAGTCCACGTTAGTCCATCATCTTCTTTATAAAGAAGATGATGGACTAACGTGGACTTTATTATTTTATTATATATTACATGTACACCGAGTGAACATTTACCTCATTTTTGTATATATATATATATGTGTGTGTGTGTGTGTGTGTGTGTGTGTGTGTGTGTGTGTGTGTGAGGAGTTGGAATTATCTGTGATATAAGGTGATATTCAAAGTGATGTGTTATCGGTTTACGCAGTCACCTTCCATTTGACATATTGCGACAGATGTTAAACTGGAGTGAGTCATTGAAATGACAACTGAATATATATAGATGAAATGGATTTTGTTATTTAATCTTATTTTTGTTTCGTCAGACAGCGATGGTGACCTGGTGTCTTTCTCTTCTGATGAGGAGCTGATGGAAGCACTGGGTTTTGTAACTGACTCAGTGTTCAGAATCTATGTGAGAGGTGAGTCTGGATGTATAATCAGTTGATTATAAATTTAGTAACATTGTAGTATAAGTGTTTCATCAATCTATGTGATACAAATTGTACATCCATGGTATAAATGCAATATCCACCAGCATTTGATAAATTACCATGAAAATCATGAACTTTGTTATAGTTTACTGACAATTATAATGTTCAATCAGATTCTTGTGTTAACATTGTGTATTTCTTGTAGTAGTTGCTATTATAGAAACTGAAAGAAAATTAGATCATGTACAAAGACTCAAATACCTTGTTTTAATTCCAATATACACTCACAGGATGAGTTTTGATGATCTACAATACAGGGCAGTAACTAGTACTTTCCTAAATGGATTATTAATGTTGATCATATTCTGTAATGGCTTTCAAAACTCATTTCCCTGAAATGAAAACTGAAACCGATTATTATTCAAACGGCTTTTGTGACATTATGGAGCTTCCTGTTGGCTAGGAATAACTTGTGGAGGATATGTATTCATATGACTCCTGGTTGTTTCAGTAAATTTTGTAAACATTTCGAGGAAATTACTTTTTTGTTGCCACCTCAGCGGAAATGGAAAAATAAAACCAACATTGTTATAACTACATTCTGAAAGGAGTATCACTTAGTTTGTCTGTTATGTAAGCATTTGAGAAATAGGTATTTACCACCAAAGAAGTGCCATACAGGTCCATAAATATATATATTTACAGTGCTGTTGTCAGTCAAAAGTTAATAAACCCATGTTTAATGATTAGCTCTGTTTGTACATCAAGCTGTGTTAAACCGAAAGACACAACTCAGTGTCTTGAACATTATGTCCTGAAATCAACACTGAACTACTTAGTAAGGAAATAAGTGTGTCATGACATCTAACACCACAAGTGATCCATGACTTTGTGATTATTAGGTAACTGTATCACAAACTGAATAATATTTGGCAACTTTGAAAACGGTACCTTTTTTAAGCACATTCTAATACTATAACACTGGCATGCTGTTCCTCCAAGCCCCTGGTACAAGCTGGGAGAGTGTTCTTTGTTTGAGGGGGCGGGCGGGTAGCCTAGTGGTTAAAGCGTTGGCTCGTCACGCAGAAGACCCGGGTTCGATTCCCGACATGGGTACAATGTGTGAAGCCTATTTCTGGTTCCCCCCTGCCGTGATATTGCTGGAATATTGCTAAAAGCGGCGTAAAACCATACTCACTCACTTCTTTGTTTGAGCCAGAGAAAACAAATTCTTTGACAATAGATATACCAATCATATCTTACCTCATTCTTATGAAAATATGGATGGACCAATAATAGTTGACCTCATTCTTGTGAAAAAGAATAATTGAATGCACCACATAGCCATTATTTTGACATTTGAAACAAGTTAGAAAATTTTAGCCTTTTGTGCAGTTTCATACTGTTTGCTAATTGGTCATTTCAGAGCATGCTCCGCCATCATCTCCCAACAACAGCAGCAGCAGCAGCGGTGGATCGCTCCACCCCAACGTTGTGTGCGATGGCTGCGAGGGGGCGGTCCGAGGTATCCGTTACAAGTGCTGCGTGTGCCCAGACTATGATCTCTGTAGTCAGTGCGAGGCTAAAAAGATCCACTCAGAACATGACATGTTCAAGATTGTGGACCCCGTTAACTCCTGTGGCCCAGGCAGAATGGTGAGATTTCCATAATCAGTTGAATTGATAAGTTTGTTGTTTTAATGTTACAGTGTATATTCTTCTGTGTTTGAATTATGTTCTCTCCTCCAGTTTGTCTATTTGTTAGTGTGATTTGTGATAACTGAGAAATATGTACATATCCCGAATTGCAGCAATTTAGTTGATTCTTAAGATACAATACAATACAATACAATACAATACAATACAATACAATATAATATAATTTCAGTATTGGTAGTTTTCTGATAAAGTTAAAATTGCATGAAGTAATATTAGTCACTCATAGCTTGTGTTAATATTCACAGCCATTCCGCCCACCACCCCATTTCCGCCGGTGGATGAAGCGTTACATGAACCGATGGCACAACCGTCATGGTGGGTGTGGCATGGACACGGAGGGAGACGGCGCCCCCGGGGCAGACTCGGACCCCAACCAGGAGGGAGGACAAGAGGCTGGACCCGAGGAGGAATATCTCCACAATGTGGGAGAGAACGTGGCGGCCATGTTGGATCCTTTCGGTATGTCAAACAGTAACATATATAATACATTACGTAGTTGTGTCACATTTCACCGATATATCAATGCATTGTGAAATAACACCCCAGTGAGAATACAGCTTTTGGAAAAGGAGGGGTGTATTTTGTGATTGGCCAATTTTCGTTTGGTAATGGTGTAGTTTTGTTGGAAGTATATCACAAAGTCACTAATATATCACAAGGTCATTGATATATCAGGGGTAAGAATGTCACATTAAGTCATATGACTTGTCTGTTGTAAATCCAGTGAAGAGTTTGTCACTAAACATTACCTTGCTTTGTGTTAGTTCCATGAAAGAAAACACGATCACACATCTAGTTTCTCCATTTTTATTTTTGTAGCAGATGAATCTTGTCAAAGATTTTTTAAGATAAGAAATATTTTGAAAAACTATTTGAAAGGTTTTGTGATTGTAAGGGATTGACTAATTCATTAGGTACCTTCGGTTTGATAAGTATGATAGAATAGAGGTAAATGTCAATACTGTCTTCTGTCCTAGGTATTGATGTGAGTTTTGATGTTGAGCATCCCGGTCGCCGTCGTGGTGGGCCATGTCATGGAGCTGGCAGACGCGGATGTAGAGGTTTCGGAGGAGGATGGGGATTTGGGTGGGGAGGACACAGAGGTCATGGTCACCGATTCCGCCACTGCCATCGTCGCTATGGCACCAACCAGGACAAGGAGGCTGGGAAGGAAGACGAAGAGATGAAAGAGCAAGCAGACGCCAAAACAGCAGGACCCAAACAACAGGGAACAGCTGCCAAAATGGCTGAGGATGGCTCCGGATCATCTGAAACTCCAGTCACAGAGAAGATGAAGGATCTGCAGATCAACGGGGGCCCTGGTAATTGTGAAGGAGAGTGGACCCTTCTGTCCAGCTCCAGATCTCCATCCAGCCCTCCTCACCCAGGTTAGTAGTAGCCGGACACTGTGACCACATTGGAAGACATGTTCCACATGCTGTGTTGGAACTATTCAAATGGCTTTTGCAATTGATTTGTCGTAGACATTGGGTATTCTTTCTTTGTTTGCCATGATTTTGTTCTCATTATCACCGGTAAATCAGATTTGGTAAATAAGTAAAGACAGGAGTACTTTCATGACAATATTTCATTGTCTGCAGTTAATACTTTATGAACCATTTATTTACATTCTGATGCTAATGTTTCAGTATATCTTTACCAGAATCCAGTACATTAAATCTTATACAAGATAGCTCATGAAACTGTTTACATTTTTCATGCTCTGTACCATGAATGTATGTTTTTATGTGCAAATATTTTCTGTAGATCCCAAGATTTCTGAAGCTCTCCAGCAGATGTCCCAGATGGGGTTCACAAATGATGGCGGCTGGCTCACACGGCTGCTCGAGGCCAAGAATGGAGACATCAGTCAGGTCCTCGATGCCATCAAGCCAGATCGACGAACCAATGGGGGCTACTTAGCCTAAACACTGATCCAGACTGTTACAAACTCTTAATTATGAATACAGGCTATGCTAGTTAACTGGATTATTCTGTACATTATAAGGGCTCTTTATATAAACAATATCTGTTTTGGGGATGACATATCTGATAGAATTGTTTGACAATGTTTAACAACGTTGATGCCAATTGGCCAGATCGACCAACCAATGGGGGCTTCATAGCCTAAACACTGATCCAGACTGTTACACACTCTTAATTATGAATACAGGCTATGCTAGTTAACTGGGTTATTTTGTACAGTATAACAGCTCTTTATATGAACAATGTCTGTTTTGGGATGAAATATTTGACAGTATTGTTTGACAATGTTTAACAATGTTAAACAGTATTTGACCTTTAATTTTTATATGTTGTGAGGTGTTTTGAATTATGTGTGTTTTGAAATACATTGCACTGTTATCAAACTGAATCAATATCAACCTTGTTCAAATCAAAATTTACAGAAATACCCCACTAATTAGAGACAAAAGAATCAAAAAGACAGGAATTCTCTAACTAACTGATGGAGAATGTTTTAATATGTAAAATTCAGTCTCAATTTTGTAAGTAATTTTTATTTACCAGTATATATTCATACAGTGATATTGTTGGGTTTTTTCATCATTTTGTATTTGCATAGCTGGTAACTCCAGTTTGGTTCAAGTATCTTGATATTAATGTTTACAAACTGTTTTACTGAAAGATGTCTGACTGAAGATAAATATTTAGTTTATCGTGCACCACGATTTTAAGTGGGAGTTTGTTTATATCTTTATGTTACTGCATTTAGCATTTACAACTTAGGGTAATATTTGCTTGTGTGTAGGAAGTATGAAAACCATGTCGCTATAATGCCTGTTGGGTTTGATTCACATGTCCTAAAACTGGGTATTGTGAAAACTGGGTATTGTGATTCAATGGTAAGGGTGGTGACGGTGCAAACCTTAGAAAAGGTAACAAGGGTTCTTGTTTCTGTCAGAAATGTTTGTTGTGATATTCTTACATAGCCAATAAATTTATTGGATAATAAATATTTCATGTCTTGTTTTCATATTCATACAATTGTCAAATTTCTCTATAGGTAAATCAAGCTGTTGACAGGAGTAAGATGGTACATAAGCTCACTCCATCAACCAGAATATATGCTCTAAGTTTTTGACATACACATTCAAAGCTGAACTTCCCACCAATAGCTGCAAGATTGCTGATTGGGTGTTTGCAATAACCCCTGATAGCCCTGGGCAACAAAAACTGTATAACAAACCATAAGTAATAATAATAAGTATATTTCTATTACACAAAGTCCTGGAACTATAGCATGCTCAAAGCACTAAATCATTACCCAGTTCAATGGATCAGTATGCACTTGATTTTCATTATCAGCTCCCTGGGGAGAATACATTTCAAGTTGCCTCTGAGGGGCAACTCTCATTACCATCTCAACCTGCCGGGTACCCACTCACTGCTGGGTGAACAGAGGCATAGTTCAAACAAAATCACTTGCCTAAGGAGGCACCACATGTTACATATATTTCAGTGCATAGGCGGATCCAGGGGGGTTCAGGGGGTCCGGACCCACCCCCAGTCCAATTTTGAAAACCATATATAGTATGTTGTAGGCAGTAAAATTATCTGAGAGAGGATTTTGATATTTTGGACCCTCCCTTTTAAAAATGCTGGACCTGCCCTTGCAGTGTGTGGCAGGAACAAAGCCTTAGAAACTCTCAGGAGTCAAACTGGAAACACATCACTTGTCCATCTACTCTAAGGGAGGAACCATGCTTACTTCACCTGATTGGTGAACTGTGTGCTGTACACACAACCAGGTGTTGCAACATAGTAATACAACTTGTTAGCATATGACACTTCAGAGATTCATCATCTTATTAAGCAGCTTGGTAAAACGAATGTCATTTCATTCAAAACCACACGTCTTTCCAGTCAGCAATATTATGGCAAATTATAAATACTCCACAGAGGAATAAGGACTGGGTAACCAGTGGTTGATAGCATGAGAAGTATATTGGTAAACCAGTAAAAAGAAATTTCCAACAACAGAAAGCCACAAAACCTAAAGGTGCTATCGATAGTACATTCTATTTTGTGTAGATGACATGGCGCTCAGAAGCAAAAGAAAATGCCGTGGTGATTATCCGATCCCCGTTTGGATTACGAGTGACGAAGTTCCAATAAACATTCTCAACCAGTCAAGAGAAGCGCCTGTAAAATCCCAATCACTTCGCCATAACACGAGGGATTTTGCCACCTGCTTCAACATGGTTTTTTTTTTCAGTGGTGGATAAATCTGCTACTAAATCTTGCCATGAAATACTAAGATAAACACGAACTTTTTAAAGTTGATAAAGCGAATTGTATAACACAAATTGACATATGGTCTTCCCACGGATGGGATTATTCCTCAATCGTAAACCAAGATGCTACTATTTCTATGTTATTATTTTCAGAGGCTGTTGAAATGTCCTTTTCAACTGATTTAGCCCCTCTTGGTGATTCCAGGTGAGAATGGGTTCCTGGTACCTCATCCTTGTCGTAAGAGCCGATTAAAATGTAGATGGTTAGTCTGTGTGACTTGGCTGATAACAGGGTGTCGTAGTTCCCCAATAGCATGGATCTACTCGTGATAAGATCAGATTTTCCGGGTTATAACTGGTCGTCAGGGACTCGTTCTTCATAGGTGATCGTAACTGTCATATACTTTACACAGATTTACAATCGTCGTTGTGCTATGGTCGCTTTGTAGAACAGGCCCGGCAACCCATGGTTCTTGTAAGATACGACTAAGGGGATCGGGTTGTCAGGCTCGCTGACGTGGCTGATGCATTTCATTGACTTTACCATATCGTTTGAGACCCTTCTCACTTCGGCCTTTTCTCCCACATAAAGACGACACGCCATTATACAGCTGACATAGCGTTCCATGCGGCGTAAACACTACTATAAGTAATTTAGTTGACTGAGGGAAGCTCCACCATATTTATACATATTTGGGAGCCGTTCAACGAGATGAAAAAATGACTTGGGTGTGAGTGTGTAAGCAAATTGACAGTTCTATTTTTCAATCCAAAACGTTATATATTTGAACATTAAATAGGGACAGGTAATTTATTATTTGGTGAGGGGGTAATTAAAAATGTTACATGTTACATGTATCTGCGGGGTGGGGGGGTGTTATGTACAATGAAGTGTGTGTGTATGTGTGTGTGTGTGGGGGGGGGGGAGCAAAATATGATACAGTATTAAGCCCAGTTTCACCCACCCACCCCACTTTACATAATAAGTGACCATGCACTCCCATAATGGACCAGTGTATTAGAATATCCCGAGTTGGGAATGCCATGAAGCAAGTGGTAAACGTTTGACCATGTATTGGCATGGTGCTGACAAACCAATGTTCACGTTCATGTTTGAGTCTGGGATTCGAACTCACGACTGTCACATCCCGACAGTTTGGCGCATCTTAGTAACGCGAATTGCTGCTGTGTTGCAGTGTTGGGTGATAAACATCATCGGTTTGACAGACGGGTCGAATTTTGTCGCCTCTCTCACAACAAACGGTATAAAGTGGTGGAGACCTCGTCTGACCAGGGTCTCCGAGGGTACTTTAAGCAGGACATACGGTGCATGGCTAAGGGATTGTAGGGAACAGGATGGCGTCGTTAGTTCCAGTTAAAGCGGGTCCGTAATATTCCTCAGAAATAATATAAAACAATACAGATAGTTTATTTCATGTTAATTTCAGGTATGTTAATAATCACAAACTATACTCATAAATCACAAGTAGAATACAGAGATAAAAGACGACAAATCAGTGCAAAAATGTGCCACCACATAATTCTTTATCATTGGCATCCATTGACAAGGTCTGATTAACGGATATGACCTCTAATTCTATTTGCTTGTTTGTCACATCAGTTTAGAACATGTTAATTTCCACAGTGGGGTAAAGTACTATATTGTTTCACGGTTCTGCTCGAAATATCCCATAACATTCCCTATATTATGGACAGAAAACTTGTGCAAGAATGATTTTCACACATGGGGGAATCGAACCGGGGTCTTCAGGGTTAGGGTCGAACCCAATGTAAGCAACCCCATCGTCTCTTGTTTCCATAGAGACCATGCAACGAGTCAACACGATACCTGATTTGTTTTCAACGATACAAACGATAAACTTCCGCACCGTGAAATACTTTTGAATCTTGGTCCTGGTGACGATTGTTTTCTGTGGTGAACTGCTTAAAACTAGATCGGAAAAAAGTTGTATGACAACTCCCAGAGATAGACATTGAGCTGACAAGTCAATGTTATAATTATAGCTGAAGGGGGCCGAGGTGGGTTTTGTTTGTGACAAATTCAAAGTAATAATTCTTGGAATAAATAAGAGACATAATTATGGCCAGTTACAAATATGCATCACACTTATTTTAAGCTGTTACCTTCGTTATTCTTCTCAGATCAGATCAGATTCTAAACAATGGTGCAATATTCTTTTAAACACTATTAAAAAAATTTCACATGCATAAAAACACGGACAAGGAAGTTCAAAAACATGAACATTTCCCCCGCAAACGTCCACAAGCCCAACCAAAATAATCTTGTGGCTACCGCGATCTCTTACTTAAGGGAATCAATGTATTTGAAATGACAATATACTGATCAATTAACGTACACATTCCAAAACTACAGCAGCCTCAGACCTGCCGAGAGACCGCAGCAGGTGATACGGAACTAAACTGTGTCAAAAACATATTGTCTGCTAGCTTTCCGTGGAAGTCTCGAATACTCTCGCGAGACAGCCATGTGACCTACTTTTCCATGAAATTTTCGCCATGATGGCGCCAAATGAGTGCTATCGAAAATTTCCCCTGATACCAAATTTTGGAAATGATTGAACGATCGAAACGCAATTATGTTGAAAGAAGAAAGTTTGTAGATTAATTATAACGTATGGTCAAGGAGGTGAGAATCATTAGTGGTGGTTTAATGTTATCATGAATACGTAATTAGGTCGACACGAGCAGGTGGCGGTACACGAGCACGATGTCGATGTAAATAAAAACAAATGTTTCACTGTTATCTCTGTGTAGAAAACGTATATCCGCTTGACGGATCGGCACTTGTTACTGGTGTTCGCACACATGTAATTGTTAAACAGTTTATTGCTGTCTCAATATTGGACATTAAAATGCTGACCATGCAAGTCACTTATTGACACATGATACGATAAAAAACAAAACAATAATTGTGCTATGCTACTGTCATAACGGACTTGAATAATAACTGTAGTGACGAATTGTCATCTCATTGATGTTGCCATGATATTATGTAACTGCGTAAAGCTTTGGTCCATGGGATCTGATTTGGGTAAATGCAATAAGTAAAATGTGAGTAAACAAAAATCACACGTCATCTGTTATGATTGGCAGCTTAAATCTTTCGGTGGAATTATTACATTTGACTTAATAAGTTACTGTCCGTATGCAGATCAGTATTATTTCTAAGTTGATAATTGTTATTTAGCGAGTAAGTAAATGACATACAGATAGGATGCATTCATATGCACTTTGTTTATATCTATGATCATGTTTGTGAATTATGTTTCTAATGCCAACACAGTACTCTCTATAACGTCTTTAGGGTATACATTGTATAACTTGTTAGATTGTCATAACATATTATTAGACTTCTATGTCAAATTGTACACTAATGTTTAATAATTATGTTGATATTTTTGTTCGTTAGGCAAGACTATTTGATGCAAGTTAACATTTTGTCACCATCAGTGCAATCACAAGGATGACCCGTGTTCAATAAATGAATTTTTAATTCCTTTTCATTTTATGTTAATTATTTTGTATTTTTTGTGTGTAAGGCTTCTCATAACATGATAAAAGGACTTCTTTTTACAGTCAGAGTTATCTCCCTTTAAATAAGCCAATTAAAGGTTATTTTAAGTTATGCTGAGTTTATTAGAATAAATTAACATTAATCATGTTTGACACTGAAAAGCATTACTTTTATTGAATAAGTTGAATTGTCTGTCAGCAGGGTCAGGTCTGCTTGATTTTTCTTATTTGTTTCAATAGAAACTAAGCATTGACCAAACAGACTGAAAACGTTCTTTCAGCCATAATGCAATGGGAATCATTTAATAATTTCTATATTGATTGTGTAAGGTGTTAATCGACACTTCTTTATCCACATATAAAAAATATGTATCCTAGCAAAACCCTTGGCTGTCAAAATCACTAAAAGTCTTTGTATAAAGTACAATGACATTGATCATTGTTGGTAGTAAAGTAAATTTGCTTCAACATGATATATGATAAGAGTATAACTATAAGACTTCACATTTTCGTTATGGCACTATAATAAGCAGCAAAGATCAACATCTGATTTGAAGGGTTAATATTTTGCAGACCTTTTTGATTTTTGACGTGAGGTGAAAAAAGTACACTGTAATAACAGTTCATCCACCAGTGAATGAATAGAAGATATCTATAGTTTCTTGTCTGATTGTCTACCAAATATACTTCAGTAATGTTAGATTTATTTTGCCTCACAAGCTTGCTACGTTTATAATGAACATGCTTATAACATGTATAACCAACTGACTGATATAACGAACTGCTTTTTGGTCCCGTCCATTTGCTGTATATATGCTGCATATAAACTGATAACAAACTACGGTTATAACAAACTAAACTAAGTGGTCCCTTTGAGTTCATTATGACAGTAGTTTACTGTGTTTTACAAAATATATAATATTCATAACATTTGTTATGAATTCATCTTGATAAAAATTTGTTGTGCAAATTTAAGTTCAAGTCTTAACATATATTGTGGTGCCTAAATTTTAACCTTTAACCATGTTAACATAGATACCCCTTAAATTTGAAAACTGCTTCAATATTAGTGTCTGTGTAAACTTATAAAATCAATGAGATTGTTTTAATGGTGTTATGAGTGTCATGAGTGAGTAAGTGAGTTGGGTTTAACACCGCTTTTAACAGTATTTCAGTTATATCGCGGCGTGTCAGCTTAATGTGTGAGGAAAGCACAAAGTGATGCAGGTCTCAGATGTTTAACACTTCGGTGAAACCCACGAGAACGGGTATGGTACTGACAAACATAGAAACATAATTGGGGCAAACCGGGATTCGAACCCACAATCATAGGTTTCTGGCGTGCCCAAGGGACACATCTCTGCACAGTGAATGGCGGCGCCTGGGCCACCCATGCCCCCTATGAGTGTCATGGTGTTTGGTCATTCTCATGCTTTCACCAAGGCACAGTGATACATTCATGTACAAGGTTCAGTTATTTCTGTTCCAGAGATAGCCCAGGCTTTTACACCTTCACCATCAGACTGCTGCCATTGAAGCTCCAGACATCGCTACAACTATGATGTCAGCTACCAAAACCAAGAAGAGCAAGGATGTTGCCAGGGAAACAAGTCCAGGTAACTTGCCATACATCATTTGGGTTGGTAATTAATGATGTGCTAATAGACTGATTTGATCGATGTGTTTTTGGTGATATCAAATGAACAAGATTACCAATGTTTATGTTGTTTAATGATACCTTTTATATGAGAACAGTTCTGTACTTTGCTGATTACAAGTAGATAACAAAAGGACTAAAAACTAATATCAAATTAATGTTTTGAAGTTATTCACAACACTTCTAGTAATGAAGCATTTGTGCTTTGGTAAAATCTAACCTAGATCTTTGATGTTAAAAGATTAAAATCTATTTAGCATGATCAGGCAATGTGGGTTCTTTTAGAAATTGGTTTAGGGATCCATCGACCATAAAAAAATCAAAAGTGGAAATATAAATATAAAAAATGCATTGTTTATTTCTGTGCATTGTGAATACACACATCTTGTGCTTCTCATAAATTAGAATTTAAGATTTGCACAAACTGCTTCTTGATGTCTCAGCACTCGACATCTATAACCGTCTGAGACCAGACAATACATTTCAATATGTCCAGATAAAATATATCACTTTATTAATGCGAGCAAAGGACACTCGCAGTTTTTGCATTAATGTCATGGTCACATTAATGTCATGATTTACATTTTTTGTGTGACCTATAACATTGTATAACTTGAAAACTGCTGCATGGATTCTTTTCACATTTCGGGAACAGGTTTCATACTAATAGAAAATGTGTAGTACAAAGTTTGCTTTTGAGAAAATAAATTTTTCATGTTTGACCTATAACTTGAAAACTGCTTCATGGATTCTTTTCCAATTGTGGTTACAGTTTCTATACCAATAGGAGAGGTGCAGTGCGAAGTTTGTTATCAATATTTGTATTTTCTGGGGGGGGGGGGGGGGGAACAGCTATTTTTCACATAGATGTTTTTACTGAAACATTTGTGTGACCTGCAGCTAGAAAACTACTTCATGGATTCTTTTCAGATTTAGGGAATAGTTTCCTTACTAATAGAAGAGGAGCAGTGCAAACTTAAATTTGGATTATGTGTATTTTCTAAAAAAAGAAGACTTTTTTCATGTTTTGAACTTGGAAATTTCTTTGGGGACAAAGTCAGGTTGTTGGTGAGCCCTGCTCACTTTTTGTCTTGTTTATGTTGGTGACATGACTAGATTCTTAGGGATAACAATAGTCCTACCAAATTTTCACTAGTCTTGGTATTAAGTACTGTTTGAAATAAAATATTATTTAAGTTTTGGCCCTAACTTGTGATTATTTAGAGAAAGGCATGATTAGTGGCATACGGTATATCATCACAACAACTTTCTTACTAATTTGGCTAGTCACCTGCGCAATCCAATATCTATGAAAAGTAACTATTATTCATAAAAAACATGTTAGCTTGAAAAAAATGAAACAGATTGTACTGTGTTGTGACTGTCGCCTGGTGGTGCACATTGTGTGACACTTTTATTGCATAACTCCTGGCAGGTGTTCAAATACATGTGGCAACAGTGGGGTTGCCTCAAGATACATATGTTATAGGATTCATCAGTGAATTGGTGCCATAACAATATATTTTGAGGGGCATACAGAAATGGGTGCTGTCCATCTGTTACCATGGTTACGTTTTGTATTTGGAAACCGTATGATATTTTATTATGAAACACATACTGAACTGGTGCCTTTTGGTGGTTGGTATTTCTTTTTAAAAAGTGTTTGGTGTTTCCGTTGCAACAAGCTGGACCTACTCAAATATGTATACCATTCGTTTCCAGAGCACAACTCGGAAACCGTTCGATTTTTTATTATGTAACTTTGCATATGTATTAAACTCATGCTGAACTGGTACCTTTTGCTGTTTTATAAGAAGTTAGACTTGACCCAAATACAGTTTACTTTCGTTACCAGAGCGTTACCGAAAACCATATTGATTATAGTGTTCATTTCTGGATCATATCCTTAATTCTTTATCATATATTATCCATGAAAGTTTATACCCATATTAACTGAGTACTGAAATTGTCGTGCAT
Source organism: Haliotis rufescens (assembly GCF_023055435.1). NCBI lineage: Eukaryota > Metazoa > Mollusca > Gastropoda > Lepetellida > Haliotidae > Haliotis > Haliotis rufescens. The sequence goes on along the minus strand of NW_025964361.1, from coordinate 32,475,001 downwards.
TTTTGGATTTTCTTCAAAACGATCTACACAGGGCTGTCAGAGAACCAGGACCATTATTACCTAATTGAGATGTACAAGACATGTGAATGGTGAAAGATTCACAAATCACAATTTACAAGTGGCACCCAAACCAGCCTTCTTACTGGGTTTAATACATGTTTAGTGCTTGCAATTTAGCCATTCACAAAACGTTCCAGTGAGCTTGTCAAGACTTATGCCGTAATGTTTTTGTTCTGGAGTTACCCTCCCTTTCTCTGTGTATATTCACTACAATATGAACAAACAAAATTCTAATGTGCCCCATGGCGGCATCTTCATGAGGCAAGCTTGTCCACTAGCCAATATCAAGGCCTAGTTTCTGCCTGTCCCACATCAAGCCCACTTTACTTGGCTCGACCGTGGCGCCACCTCGCCTAGATCATGAGCTGTGTCCTCTTGTAATGAAAAAGCAATATCCAATCAGATCGCTGTTCTCGGCTTTAGTGGCCCTTGTTTATTTCTTGATAATATTGGGGCGGTCGGGTAGCCTACTTAAAGCGTTTGCTCGTCACGCTGTAGACCCAGGTTCGATTCCTGACATGGGTACACTGTGTGCAGCTCATTTCTGGTGTCCCCCACCGTAATATTGCTGGAATATTGCTAAAAGCAGCGTAAAACCATACTCATTCACTCTCGATAATATTGCTGATAGCGGAGTGCAACATCTTCATGACTGACCAGCGTTAGAAATTGGCACTAGTCCTGTAGCCTTTCCAAACTGCCCAGTAGTTAAGGTATCATAAGGATGAGTAGAAATTTGCCTTTTTAAGGGTTTTGCTATATGTTATCATTATAAGGACTTGTGGGCTAAAACTGTTCGTTTCCACCACTGCTGACAATTTCTGACTGGATTACTTTTGTTTGCTAGACTCTGGTGCTTATACGTCCCACAAGTCTAAGAGGAGGAGACTTAGTACTGATGATGAGGAAGACTCTGGATCTCCCAAAAGACGTAAGTACAACACTATTGGAAATATGATTTGATTTCCTGATTGGAGTAATGTGTTACACATATGCAGGATTTTTCTCTCTTCAAAAGTTCATGTAAAAAAGTTGCTTCACTCATGATTGGTTGATTAGTAAACATGGTGTATTTTGTATTGCAGCAACTAATCACCCCACCAGCAAGCTGGGTCACAATGGCCTGCGTAGTCCCACTTTCACACCACACAACAAGCCAGCCGAGGTAGGAGTACTAGTAGGGATGTAACCTCTCACCCAAATATATGTGCTGTACCACCATGTTAGTATTGTACTTTCCAACAAATCTGTCCTCAAGTGAGTGTTAGTAAATTTGCCCATGTTCACTCAGTGTGTGTGGCCAATTCTCTTATCACCAGAAATCTGTTAAAACTTGTGTACATTTTCTTTAAGTTAGGGCCCTGCTTAGAGAAGGTTTTGGTCAAGATTGGACAAAATTTCTAGGTCAGCATTGTGACGATGAATCTAATTGAAGTCAGATCTTTTACTTTTGATTTGATACTTCTCTGTTTGAAAGTCTGAGGACGCATCATAGGTTTTGTAGGGTGAACCCTGACTTAACATTGACTATCTAAATGAAGCATTCCTGGTTTCTTGAGCCAGTGAGATGTCAGCTTTCTGAAACAATTTAACTTCATTTCTTCCCTGCCTCAATTTGGAAATTTTCATCTCAGTAAAAGAAAACGGCCACTGAACACAAATGTGCTGTTGATGGTATACCCTTTTCAGTGTAGATGCCATGGCACACAGCAATGGTAGGATATATAATATATGAATATTGCAGTGCTGTACTGTTTTTGCATTGGAACATGCTGATAATATTTCATGCATCGAATGCACCGGTTTCATATCGAGAATAATGAAGCTTTGACACTGATTGGAAAGTTCATCTGACACAACCTCCTGTGGAGTTGTCCTCAGATCTTCACAGAGAGGACCAGTGAAGATCACGGATTGAATAGGTCTTTAGCAACCCATGCTTGCCGTAAGAGGCGACTAACGGGATCGGGTGGTCAGGCTTGCTGACTTGGTTGATGCATGTCATCATATTCCAATTGCATAGATCGATGCTTATGACATCAATCACTGGATTGTCTGGTCCAGACTTGATTATTTACAGACTGCCATCATATACCTCGACTATTGCCTAGTGTGGCGTTAAACAACAAACTTCACAGAGAGTCCTGTCAAAATAATAGATCAGATTTTAATGTAATTATTTAAAACATTGATATATCATTCTCAATTTTTGAGGCAGGCCAACCTCTACAGGCAGGGAAGTTCATGTTTACATGTTTCTTTAAAAATATTACCACATCAGATGTCAATTACATATCTGTCAAAAAAAGAACAGGTCACCTTGAGGTAATCGTGAACAGTAGTTGTATCATGCTTTCTAAACAAAGGGTATGCTACGGTACAATCGACCTCGGGAAATCTCTGAACCTCCGAGTTAAAATTGGTCTTCAGCAACCCATGCTTATCATAAGAGGCGACCAACGGGATCCAGTGATCAGGCTCGCTGACATGGTTGATGCATGTCATCGTATCCCAATCCCAGTCCATGCTCATGATGTCAATCATTGGGTTGTCTGGTCCAGTTTCGATTATTTTTAGAACACCGTCATTTTTCTGGAATATAGCTGAGTAAGGCGTTAGACAACAAACAAAACTTGTAATGTAATGCTCGTTCATATGTTCTTTCCCACCTATCTTGGCTATATGAATTCTTGTCTTTGCTATAGCTTTTCCGGAAAGACCTGATTAGTGCAATGAAGTTGGCAGACTCGGAGCCATTGCAACAGGACTACATCTTCATCTCGGACCCCTGGAGACAGGAGTGGGAGAAGGGGGTGCAGGTGCCTGTCAACCCCGGGGAAATACCTGATATCAGCATTAAGTACGTACATTCATACCAACATGACTTAGGAAATGTGTGGATGTCCCTCAAACACAAGGCCCAGTGTGTATTCCCGGTCCGAATACCTCCCCAGTATCAGTGCTGGATGTAAGAACCAGCTGAAATAAGGAGTTGCAGCGTTAGAAATTGGCACTAGTCCTGTAGACCTTACCAAACTGCCCAATAGAAAAGGTATCCTACCCACTAGTAGAAATTGGCACTAGTCCTGTAGTCCTTACCAAACTGCCCAATGGTAAAGGTATCCTAACGACTAGTAGAAATTGGCCCATTTTAAGGGTTTTGATATAGTATATGTTATCATTATAAGGACTAGTGGACAAAAACTGTTAGTTTCTAACCCTTAGTTGTAAGTCCCAATAGCCTTCATGGTACCTGAGTAACCTCGGTGGCATGGGTTCTTGGTGGGGCTGACAGTGAGTGGTGTCCTTGGCCATCACTGCACCATTAAGCAACACTCACAGGGAGACCGGGATAGGCCACTAGTCTTTCAGTGGCAGACTAGTGAAAGTCGAGAGGAATGGTAGTTTATCCCCAAATCTAGTTATTTTACATCAACCAGTAGTCCTAATGAGTGACGGACAAGTTAGATATAACCAGTGGTGTCTACCCCTGGAAGATGGTAAATACCTGAGGACTATGTTGTCTCTTTTGACATCGACTTGTGTTGTTGGGTTTGCTGATAAAGTGTGCCCCCTCCTCTTCCTCTCTCTTCCCCCCCCCCCCCCCCAAAAAAAAAACAAAACCAAAACAAACCCCCCCAAAAACAAAACAACACGTTTTTAGAAGTTAATATAAAACCAGAATTGTCTTGATCACACATATAAGCATGCCTGGAGACAGCTAACTGATTCTATCTGTACTCTGCCACACATACACTGACACTGTATTCTTCCATCCACAGGACCTTGTATGAGAAGCCGATAACAGGGGACTTCAAAATGTAAGTTGGGTATATAAACCTGTGGTTAAGCATTCTCTTCACACAAAACAGCCAGCTACTATTCCCCGTGTGAAGCTCGTTCTTGGTGTCCCTATCTGTGCTAGTGCTGGAGTAGTGCCAACAGCTGCAGGAAACCTGAATTCCCTGATGGACCAGTATTTGTGGGATAGTCGGCAGTGAAAACAGCTGTATAAGAGTATATGATATACTGCTCAACTTTTGATTGGGAAAATCAAATACATCACTCTATTCAAATATGCACTTGGCATACTATGGGTATAGGAATTACTCTGTGTCATGGAAAAATGAAAATACCCCTATCAACAGATTGGGTTTCTGCAGTGTTTAAGATACCCTCCTGCCCGACAATTAAAGACAGGTTGTTTTTGTCTTCGAAGATCAACTTTTACAAAATGCACACCCAATAGTCTGTGTGGATTTCTTTTTGGAGTTTCGGGTAATGAAATAAAGTACATGAACTGACATCATGAGTGGCACCTATTTAAAGAAAATAGAATTCAGAACCTGCTTATGCTTGGAAAAATAATTGAGTTCCTAAACATACAAAGAAATATGCTGATCTCCAAAAACATCCTGGACCACAGAAAATGAAATGGTTGCGGCACCGGTATCAGACAAACTCTAGCACCGGTATCAGACAAGCACTAGCACCGGTATCAGCCAAGCACTAGCACCTGTACTGAACATCGCATTCAAAGAAAAAAAAGTTAACAGTAATAAGTCAACTCTGTCCACATCATGATAAACCTGATGTATTGGTGACAGGTGTAAAGCATTGTGATGACTGTTGGTAACCTTGACATCTCAGAAAGGATGCACCTTTTACATGGTTAGACCGTCTCCGTGGTCAGCTCGGTATTTAGGGTCTAAAATATGGACTGGTCGGATCGGAGTCAGAATTCTTTGTCTGAGTGGAGTATTCGTGTTAAACTGCAGCATTGTTTCTCAGTGGGCTAGCACTATAAAATCGGCATCAGTCCGGACAAGTACAAGCAGCCACATACACACACACGTGCATGCACGTTGCTATATAACTGCAGTAATCTTTGACGCGATGTTAAACCCAATTTCACCCCACCTTTTACATAGTTATGACAAGGTAGATCTTTTCCAGACCTCGGAAATACCTCCATGCCACACAGGATGAGACTTTTCGCCAGGGTATTCACGAGTTGACGGGCATGCAACAGTTGTCAGAGCAGGTGGTGCGGTACGACCTTGACGACCTGGACGTGTCCTGGCTTGAGCTGGCCAACGAGGAGCGAGAAGAAATGGGTGTGTACAGAGATGCTAATAATAACGGTACCTTATATATATCAGGCTGAAGTCATTCAACCTCATCAATCCAGTCTTTGACTTAACTAATCCCTTCGTTTTTTCACTAGTCTCAGTCTAACATGGGTTTCTGGGTTAGAACAGATCCCCAGCTACCTATTCTGGTCGTAAGATCGGGTGGTCAGGCTCCGGTGTCTTGGTTGATTGCAAGTTGTCATATCGCGACTGCATGGATTGGTGCTCATAATATCAATCACTGCCTGGTCCAGAATCCGTTATTTATGGTAGTCATCATACACCTGGATTATTGTGGCGTTAAACATCAGCAGCAACAGATGCCAATATATAACCCAGTTGTGTAAATATCATGGGCTGACATTGGTCTTACGACTGTAGAATTGGCCACCCCTAATTTTTTCATGACCCTGCCCCCACTCCGCCCCTCCCCTATAATAATTGACCAGTTCCTAGATTAAATGTGATATCAGAACCAACAGATGACAATTGATGACAGATTAGTTTATCATATGACAGGTTACCGTAAGCCAACATTACGCAATAAAAAGTTAAATAAATATGAAACAAATATCATGTATTTTTGATGAAACAACTAAATCAAGTGACCGTTAAATAATGTCTTATTACCATTGTTCCAGGGCTGCTTCCTGTTCATGAGTGGACAATGGAAAGAGTCATAGAAGCTTTTGAATCTCAGGTAATTTCTACTTACAAACACAACAAAATGCTCAACATTAGCCAGTTAGCCTCATGATGATTTTCAAAACATTATCATGTGGGCTGTTATTGTCTTAGTTAACAAGGCTGATGGTGTATGTTGATGTCTTATGATGGTGCTTGTATGCTGATGCTGCTGTATGTTGCTGTAGATGGTGTTGTATGTTGACATTGATGCTGCTGTATGTTGATGTAGGTGATGCTGTATTTTAATGTAGATGCTGCTTTGTTGACGGTGATGTTGCTGTATGTTGACGAAGATGCTGCTGTATGTTGACGTAGATGCTGTTGTATGTTGATGTAGATGTTGCTGTATGTTGATGTAGATGTTGCTGTGTTGACATAGATGTTGCTGTGTTGACGTAGATGTTGCTGTGTGTTGACGTAGATGCTGCTGTATGTGACATAGATGTTGCTGTATGTTGACGTAGATGCTGCAGATGCTGCTTTATGTTGATGTAGATGTTGACATCTGTTGATGTAGATGCTGCTGTATGTTGATGTAGATGTTGACATCTGTTGATGTAGATGCTGCTGCATATTGATGTAGATGTTGACATCCGTTGATGTAGATGCTGCTGCATGTTTATGTAGATGCTGCTGTATGTTGATGTAGATGTTGACATCTGTTGATGTAGATGCTGCTGCATGTTGACGTAGGTGCTGTAGATGCTGCTGTATTTTGACATAGATGCTGCTGTATGTTGACGTAGATGCTGTTGTATGTTGACGTAGATGGTGCTGTATGTTGACGATGCTGCTGTGTGTTGACGTAGATGTTGCTGTGGTGACGTAGATGTTTCTGTGTGTTGACGTAGATACTGCTGTATGTTGATGTAGATGTTGACATCTGTTGATATAGATGCTGCTGCATGTTGATGAAGATGTTGACATCTGTTGATGTAGATGCTGCTGTATGTTGATGTAGATGCTGCTGTATGTTGATGTAGATGCTGCTGTATGTTGATGTAGATGTTGACATCTGTTGATGTAGATGTTGACATCTGTTGATGTAGATGCTGCTGCATGTTGACTTAGATGTTGCTGTATGTTGACGTAGATGCTGCAGATGCTGTATGTTGACGTAGATGTTGACATCCGTTGATGTAGATGCTGCTGTATGTTGACGTAGGTGCTGTAGATGCTGCTGTATTTTGACATAGATGCTGGTGTATGTTGATGTAGATGTTGCTGTGTTGACGTAGATGTTGCTGTGTGTTGATGAAGATGCTGCTGTATGTTGATGTATGTTGACATCTGTTGATGTAGATGCTGCTGTATGTTGATGTAGATGCTGCTGCATGTTGACGTAGATGTTGATGTATGTTGACTTAGATGCTGCAGATGCTGTATGTTGACATCTGTTGACATCTGTTGATGTAGATGTTGACATCTGTTGATGTAGATGCTGCTGCATGTTGATGTATATTGACATCTGTTGATGTAGATGCTGCTGTATGTTGATGTAGATGTTGACATATGTTGACGTAGATGCTGCTGCATGTTGATGTATGTTGATGTAGATGCTGCTGTATATTGTTAGATGTTGACATCTGTTGATGCTGCTGCATGTTGATGTAGATGTTGACATCTGTTGATGTTGATGCTGCTGCATGTTGACGTATGTTGACATCTGTTGATGTAGATGCTGTTGTATGTTGATGTAGATGTTGACATCTGTAAATGTAGATGCTGCTGCATGTTGATGTAGATGTTGACATCTGTTGATGTAGATGTTAACGTATGTTGACGTAGATGTTGCTGTGTGTTGACGTAGATGCTGCTGTGTGTTGACGTAGATGCTGCTGTATGTTGATGTAGATGTTGACATCTGTTGATGTAGATGTTAACGTATGTTGATGTAGATGCTGCTGCATGTTGATGTAGATGCTGCTGCATGTTGATGTATGTTGACGTAGGTGCTGCAGATGCTGCTGTATGTTGATTTAGGTGCTGCTGTATTTTGACATAGATGTTGCTGTATGTTGACGTAGATGCTGTTGTATGTTTACGTTGATGCTGCAGATGCTGCTGTGTGTTGATTTAGATGCTGCTGTATTTTGACATAGATGTTGCTGTATGTTGTTGCAGTGCCATGAGAAGATCAAGGAGATCATGAAGACGGAGGAAGGGCTTGGCATCGAGTATGATGAGGATATTGTGTGTGAAGTGTGTCGATCGGTGAGTTGTCCATCATGAAATTCAGGGAAAGGATCAGTGGCACCAAGCAATATCTTTCTTTCAATTTTGTGGCCCTCCGAGGGCTTGTTATATTATATGGTGCACACACACTGTCTCGCTAAAGTATAGAGATATCAATACAACATGATTGCCGAGTTGGTGTCACCCATGTTAGTTATAACTGGAATCAGATTATGTGACCTTCTAAAGACCTGGGGGCGGTCAGGTAGCTGAGTGGTTGAAGCGTTCGCTTGTCACGCCGAAGACCCGGGTTTGATTCCCGACATGATTACAATGAGTGAAGCCCATTTCTGGTGTCCCCTACCGTGATATTGCTGGAATATAGCTAAAAGTGTCATAAAACCATACTCACTCACTCACTCACTCACTCACTCACTCACTCACTCACTCACTCACTCACTCACTCACTCACTCACTCACTCACTCACTCACTCAGGGGTAGAAACTAACATATTTAGTCCACTAGTCCTTTTAATAACATATAGCAAAACCCTTGAAAATGACAAATTTCGACTGGTCCTTATGATACCTTTACTATTGGCCAGTTTGCCAAGGACTACAGGACTAGTGCCAATTTCTAATGCTGCTTGTTTTATATTGCACTCACACTGTCGGCAAACCTTAGAGATATCAATACTACGGAATAGCTGATTAGCTGTCTCCTGATAAAGGTATGACTGTATATCAGATACTGATTGTCTGTTTCGGTGAAAGTAATTATTTATTGTTGTGTTTCAGCCTGACAGTGAGGAGACCAATGAGATGGTTTTCTGTGATGGCTGTGATATTTGTGTTCATCAGGTAAGTACCAACAAAACTGGTATTTTCACAATGGTTGTGTGTATTATGATGTATTTTCTTAACATCAAACTAAACCATTGTTATTGATTTATGTATACTTTTGCTTATTTAAATATGTCTTCTGAAAATAGACACGACACTTGCCCCATTGTTATCTCTTTTGTATCTGGAGCACAACTTCAAAACCGTGAAGTGTTTTTACATGTATTAATCAGGGGCTGAAGTGGTGCCTTTTGCTATTCAGGAATTTTAGAGGGGGAAAAATTCCTGTTTCCATGGCAACAAGTTTGACTTTGACTTTGTTAATAGTGATGTGTTTGTCTGGACCATATCTCTAAAACTATTAAGTATTCTTTCCTGACACTTTGCAAACACAAAAGCCAGGGTGCAGTTTTACAAAGTGATCTTAGCGCTAAGATGATCGTAACTCCCATACTTAACTTACGACAATCATACTGCAAAGATTGTTTTGTACAATCATAACCAGGTTGTCAAATGTTGCCTTTTGCTATTAAGGGATTTTGAGGGGGGGGAAATTCTGTTTCCATGGCAACATGTTTGACTCTATATTTGTGTGTACCTGACATAGAAATTCAAACTTACAAATCCCAATTCCACGGTACTGTTTTGATAGCTCAATAACTACTCTTGTATACGGACAGAGAGTTTAGATAAGACTTCTCTCATCAATTTGGACTAAGTAACAGTCAGATGATTTGTTCTTTCAAATTTGTGGGGTCCAGTGGGATTTGTCATCTCCTGATGACTCTTGTTTACTTGGTGCTGTAGGCGTGCTATGGCATACAGAACATCCCAGAAGGTCGTTGGCTGTGTCGGACATGTTCCCTCGGCATCAAACCCACCTGCATCCTGTGTCCCAAGACTGGAGGAGCTATGAAGAGCACAAAGTAAGTTATCATTCATTGAAGGATGTATGAATAAAAACTGCTTCAAAAAGCTTGTGGGGCGGTCTGGTAGCCTAGTGGTTAAAGCGTTCGCTCGTCACGCCGAAGACCCGGGTTCGATTCCCCACATGGGTACAATTTGTGAAGCCCATTTCTGGTGTCCCCCGTCGTGATATTGCTGGAATATTGCTAAAAGCGGCGTAAAACCAAACTCACTCACTCACTCAAAAAGCTTGCAGCCATGTTTGTCAACATGTTTCGGCAACACATTGGAAAAACCCTAGCTAAAAAGTGTATCGGGAACGTGAGTCAATAGTTTATGGAGAAAGAAGGCAGGTTGAAAGTAGTTCCTACTGGGTAACTTCATTTTCTTATTTATCAGATCATGATACCAAATTTATTGGATTGGTTTATTGCATCGATAACACGAGTCCTTGTTTGATAAGTTTGATTGTGTTGACATTGCCTGATGTTGGGACATGGTGTTGTTTGTACAGGAGTGGTACTAAGTGGGCCCACGTGAGTTGTGCCCTGTGGATCCCAGAGGTCAGCATCGGCTGTGTAGAAAAGATGGAACCAATCACAAAGATCTCAAATATTCCAGTAAGTATACTTGGTCATAACTTTTCACTGCTTTTGCTTGTTACAGTTATATGTTGTTGATGAAAGAATAAACTGTTGAAGCATGTTAATAGAAGAAAAATAATTCTAAATGTGAATATGTTTGAATTTGTATTGGCACTTTAAGGGGAAAAGGCAAGGTCATGCAGAAATCCAAAGATTGCTCTATAATATAATTATCCCGATATTTTAAAAAGAAAAGGGGTTGGTATGGCGATCCCTGATCACTATGTCCATCCGTCTATCTGTCCTCTTTCCGTTTCCAGAGCAGAACCCCTTCTTAATGATACTTGCTATACAGATCAGTCTAGTAGCAAACTGGTGCCTTTTGATGTTTGGGGATATTGAAAAATGCTATGGGGAAGGTATCTAATGGCAATGGACACAAAGTGTGGTATAAGTAGCCACACTTCCAAATTGCACCAGAACGGGGATATGTCACCTCCTGATGACACTTGTTGTGGGGGAACGTAGTGGTTAAGGCGTTCATTTGTGGTGCTGAAGGCCGAGGTTTGATTCCTTATATGGGTACAATGTGAGGTTAGGTATAATGGGGTTTAAGATTGCGTTCAAGATGTTTGCACTAATATAGTGATGTGTGTGGTGTCGGTGTTGGGCTGCTTGTTCTAGTCCAGACTAATGCCAGGTTTAGAGTGCTAGCTGAGATACCATGCTACAGTTTGAACTTGGATACCTCACACCCACACAGTATACCGACTCCAAACCAATCAGTCTTTGTTTTATCCCCTTAATGCTGAGCACCAGGCAGGGTAATAACAAGTTCCATCTTTTAACATCTTTTGGTTTATCACAACTGTTGTTTGAACCAGCAACCTTTCGCTCTTGGGAACAATGTCTGAAGCCCATTTCTTGTGGCCCATCTTATTGCTGGAACTTTGATAAAAGTGATAAAAGTTTTAAATAGTACAAATCATGCCCAATCAAATAGTACACGAATCAAAAGAAGTTAAAGATTCTTTCCTATTACTTTTGTAAATTTGCCATGGTGTGACAGATTTAGGGCAGTGATATAAAAGAATTGGGCGTTCTTTAACTTCATTTGGTGGTACTTTTTGTTGGCCCTTGACTTCTACTTTTGATTTATCACTGGGAAATACTTTCTGTTTTTTCCGTATTTTCTATTTTAGACATCTATGTTTGCAATTTCCAATTGTGGAAGGAGGTGACAATGTGTTTTTGTTGCAGGCAAGTCGGTGGGCATTAGTCTGCTGTGTGTGTAAAGACAGAGTGGGCGCCTGTATCCAGTGTTCAGTCAAGACCTGCAAGACGGCCTTCCATGTAACCTGTGCCATATTCAACGGGCTGGAGATGAAGACGATCCTAGATGAGAGTGACGAACAGGATGGAGTCAAGCTTAAGGTGAATAGGGTGGTGGGGTAGCCTAGTGGTTAAAGCATTCGCTTGTCACGCCGAAGACCCAGGTTCGATTCTCTCTCTCTCTCTCTCTCTCTCTCTCTCTCTCTCTCTCTCTCTCTCTTTTTGTCTTCTGATCTCTGTCTACATTAAACTCCCCCCCTCTCTCTATCTGTATTTCTCTCTCTCCCGTCTCTCCCTGTCTCTCTCCCACACACACTACCCCCTCTCTCTCTCTTTCTATCTATCTCACCTCTTTCTCTCTTTTTGTCTTCTGATCTGTCTACATTTAACTCCCTCTTTATTTCTCTCTCTCTCTCTCTCACGCCGAAGACTCAGGTTCGATTCCCTGCTCTCTCACTCTCTCTCTCTCTCTCTCTCTCTCACACTCACTCACTCACACTCTCTCTCTCTCACTCACTCACTCACTCACTCACTCTCTCTCTCTCTCTCTCTCTCTCTCACTCACTCACTCACTCACTGTGAATACCAGTAACTGCAAGGAAGTGGCTGTTTGTCCAGTACACAGTCTGTGCCAAAAGCTTTTGAGTCCACTAGCTCGTACTTGGCTCTTACCATAGTTTTCAGAAATAATGTTGACTACTATTAGCTGAGCTCACTAGATCAAACAGAATTTTACTTGACTCTAGCATTGGACAAGTGGCTGAAGGCACAGACTGAGTGTGTGAAGCAGGAACTTGCTCACTGCAAACTGTGTCATCCAATGGGTATTTTGTGGCAGAATTGTCCTCAAGTACCCAGTACTCATCTCACAGACCCCAGGACCCCTTGTCTATCACTGAGGTGGTAACAATTTGGGTCATGGCTGACTGTTATACCATGATGTCATAGATTATTGATAACGACCCCTGTTTTTTGACGGGGCTAGAATCATTATTAGAATTTAAAGTTCTGGATTGAGTGGCTTGTTAGACTTGGATTTGTGAAAGCCATACCGTAGGACCAGTGTTGTGAAGTAAGTCTTATATGTTATGACTCATGTCTCAAATTATGTTTTCCAGGCATTCTGTCCTCGTCATAGCAAGAAACGAGAACGGAGTCAGTCTGATTCGGAACCAGATTCTCCGCGGAAAGATGCTCCTTTGACACCGAGGAAAGATCTCAGCAAGGAAGAAGTGGCCAACCTGAGAGCTAAAAAGTAATTTACATCTGAATGACTTAGATCTCGACTTGATATTGCACCTTTTTGGTGCCATAATTTACTGTGGAAAGTTGGGTCCCTCGAGCACGCCAGAAACCTACTAATGTTTGCCCCGATTACGTTTGTCAGCCCCATACCCATGCTCGTTGGTTTAACCACAGTGGTAAACATCAGAGACAAGCTGAAAACCTGACAATCTGGGTTAGAATAGGCCTTTAGCAACCCATGCTTGTCATAAGAGGTGACTAACAAGATTGGGTGGTCAGGCTCGATTATTTACAGACTGTTGTCTTTTATCTGAAATATTGCTGAGTGCGGCATTAAACAACAAACAAAGAAATAGACCAATGTAACTGGAATACTGTGCAAAGTGTCATTACACCCAACTCGCTCATTACATTAGTCGCTGACCTCCAGTCATCTGGGGGCGGTTGGGTAGCCTAGTGGTTAAAGCGTTGGCTCGTCACGCTGAAGACCCGGGTTCGATTCCCGACATGGGTACAATGTGTGAAGCCCATTTCTGGTGTCCCCCGCCGTGATATTGCTGGAATATTGCTAAAAGCGGCGTAAAACCATACTCACTCACTCACTCCAGTCATCTGACCCCCATTGGGGATTCTGGGTAAGAATAGGTCCCCCGTAGCCTCTATTGGTAGTAATAGGCAACCAAATGAATCGTGTGGCTTGGTGACTTTGTGGGTCTTTGTACTCTGTGGCGTGAATCATTGTTCACAATAATGATAACTGGATTGTCTGGTCCAGACTAGATTATTAACAGGCCACCATCTTAGAGCTGTAATATTGCTGAGTGTGGCATTGAAACAAATAATGCATGCATGCATGCATGCTTCATGTGATGGAGATGAAAATGCCAAAGTTGGTTTAGTGTAGGGGAGGATGCTAATGTATGTGTGCTGTTGCAGGATGTCTGAGCTCCAGAACAGCTTCTACAATGTTGTTGACACCCACAGCATCGCTGTGCACCTGTCTGTGGAGGATGAGGTGGTCGAGATGATGGAGGTGTACTGGAAACTCAAGAGAAAGGTGAGAACATGACATAAATACTACTCACAAATTGGGGCGATCGGGTAGCCTTGTGGTTAAAGCGTTCGCTTGTCACGCTGAAGACCCGGGTTCGATTCCCAACATGGGTACAATGTGTGAAGCCCATTTCTGGTGTGCCCCATCGTTACATTGTTGGAATATTACTCAAAGCGATGTAAAACCTCACTCACTCACTCTCACAAATTCATAACTTAAGCAATCATATATACGAAACTGTATATGATTGCATTATAAGAATTACAGAGAGGTCTCCTTAACCACATTCCTGATTTCTTGAATTTTGAAATTCAGAGTAACTTCGACAAGCCGCTGTTGATGCCAAAGACGGAGGAGGCTGACATGTTGGAGAAGCAGCAGGAGGACTCGCTGGTGGCTCGCATGAAGATGTTCGTGCATCTCCGACAAGACCTGGAGAGGGTGAGGCATCTACTTTGCTTGTTGCCACAGTAAACTGTTGTGTGTTTTGATATCACAGTGATTGCACTGCTGTGGGGACCTCGGTGGGAAGATGTGTGTCTGTGTGTGTGCTTGTTTGTTTGTTAGACGCCACACTCAGCGACATTCTAGCTATTTGACAGCAGCCTGTAAATATTTAAGTTTGGACCAGACAATCTAGTGATTGATACTGTTCAGAATGATCCACGTTGTTGGGGTACATTGACACACCATCAACCAAGTCACGAAATCTGACCACCCAACCCAGTAAGTCGTGTCTCACGACCAGCACAGGTTGTTTAGGCCCACTTCCAACCCGAATCCCCAGGGTTAGAATAGATGCCCTACACCCTGTTACTGGTAGAAAGTGATGACTAACTTTGATCAGCTGGTCAGGCTTGGTGACCTTGTTGATTGTTTGTCATCATACCCCAGTAGCAATTGACATTCATTCTTTCAGTCAGTGGTTTATCTGACTCCATCTACAGACTGATGTCATAATGCTGATATTTTGCTGACTACGGCAGAAAACAAACCAACATTGCTATTTTGTTTATACTTGTGATATGTGTCCTATTATAATGAAAGGATTATTTCAATAATTAAGGAATTAATTGAGTTTAAGAAGTAGACACTGTTCTATTGTTCTGTGGTATTTAGTTTAACTTCCATGTTAATCGAAATTTATGTTGATGCTCCAAAAAGCCAAATAATTGGACAGTATATTAAGTAACACAATTACGTTTGTTATTTATTCCTTGTTCATTTCAGGTGCGCAACTTGTGCTACATGATAAGTCGTCGTGAGAAGACCAAGCGCCAGTACTACAAGGCAAGGGAAAGTACTTTCCTGGCTACTGTGCACACACTGACTGAAGAGAAACTTAACCTTTCTGCCAGGGAAGCTGAGAAAATAGCAAAGAAGTACACCCAAAACTGTCTGTATGAAGGCTATGCGTCCACAGATAAGCCAAGGGTAGTGAGCCAGCTGTTTCATGACCATAGTATATTGTCACCGCCTTGGCTAGGCGAGGACAGTGAAAGTTTAGACAGTGACAGCAGGGATGCTGGGGGATCATTTCGAGGGAGGTTGTCCTCCAAGGGCAGCCTTTCTGGCCGGAGTGAGAAGGACAAAAGTGAAAAGGACTCTGGAAAAGATTGGCCTGACAAGCCAGGTATCAGGGAATTATCGGACAAGCACAGCGGTAAGGACGGGACTGAAAGAGATCACAGTGAACAACGTGGGAAAGAGAGAACGGAAAGGCGTAGTGGGAAAGATTATGGTGAGAGAGTTAGTGGGAAAGAAAAGTCAAGGCAGCCAGCGAAAGAGGATGTCCTTATGAAAAGTATTGTAAATAAAGACAGTCCAAAGATCCAGTCTGAAAAGTCAGGGAAAGAGAAAGTGGAGAGTGTTAAAGTTCATTCAGAAAAGTTGGGCAAAGAGAAAGATAGTTTAAAAGTTTATTCTGAAAAGTCAGGGAAAGAGAAAGATAGTTTAAAAGTTTATTCTGAAAAGTCAGGGAAAGAGAAAGATAGTTTAAAAGCTTATTCTGAAAAGTCAGGGAAAGAGAAAGATAGTTTAAAAGCTTATTCTGAAAAGTCAGGGAAAGAGAAAGTGGAGAGTGTAAAAGTTCATTCAGAAAAGTCTGGGAAAGAGAAAGATAGTTTGAAAGTGTATTCAGAAAAGTCAGGGAAAGAAAGTTTAAAAGTTCAGTCTGAAAAGTCAGGGAAAGAAAGTTTAAAAGTTCAGTCCGAAAAGTCAGGGAAAGAAAGTTTAAAAGTTCAGTCTGAAAAGTCAGGGAAAGAGAAAGCAGAGGGTGAAAAGATTTATTCTGAAAAGTCAGGGAAAGAGAAAATGGATAATCATAAGGGTCATTCTGAAAAGTTTGGGAAAGAGAAAGTGGAGAGAAGGGACCAGGAGGAGAAGGTTTCCAGGAGGGAAAAATATGATCGACAAGGAGGGAAAGATGGTGAGAAATCAAGAGAAAGACATTTTCGACAAGAAGGCAGTGACTCAGGGGAAAAGTTGGAGAAAGACTGTCATGTTTGGAAGGACACGAGTGAGAAATTGTTACGGTGGGAGAAACCAGAAAGAAGAGCAGTTCGGGAACCTGCAGGTGACAGTGTGAAAATCAAGGCTGATTCAGACAGTTTTGAAATGGAAGTACCTTGTGAAAAGAGTAAGTCTGATGATACAACTGTGAAAATGGTCCGAGATAAGAGTGAAAGAACTCGAGGTAAGGGTAAGGAGAAGGTGGAACCTCTGTCAGAGAGTGAGATGGTTGATGTTGTTGCCGTCGACCCACCTGTTGTAAGTGCCAGTTTCCATCCTAACATTGAAACACGGGTTGAAGTCAAGCCAAAAGTAGAAACTTCTGTGTTTGATTCCGAACGTCCACGACGGTCACAGCGGGAGAATAGGCATCAGATTGAAATGCCCAAAGTGGATGTGTCGCCGTCACGATTGTCCATACCAGATGCTATCTTAGTGGAAGAAGCCCCACAACCTAAACGGGAATCGAGGAAGGAGAAACATCGACGACGTGGTCACAAACATAGGCGGGGTGAACATCGATCCCCTGACAAAAGAAAAGATGTGACTTTATCTCTGACTCGAGACCGTAAAAAGACTGAATGCATAAAACCTGAAGTTAACGGTGTCCTAAGGAAGTCAAGCAAGTATATTGTAGATGTGTCGGTCAAGGAGAGAGTACAGAATAAACTGCTCAAGTCGAGAAAATTACGTTATATGAATGGTGTTGAGGACAAGTCGCTGCAGAAACTTGATAAATATTTTCAAATAAAGTCGGAAAGTGAATCTGGTAATACCAAATCTTCACTGTCCTTACGTGCGGGTAATCGTATTCTTAATGAGATATCCCCTGACAAAGGGAAAGTCCCATTTGAAAACAATTTGTTTGGTGCGCATTATACCCCTAGGGGAAGCCTCAGTGGGTACAAGATACCCAAGAAGGGAGACAGTGCTGAACACACACCCCAGAAAACCCAAAGTCCATGTGAGAAGAGTGAGGAGCAGTTGGAGGATTCTAAATCAGGGGAGATGAGAAGCTCACGCAAGAAAGATACTGGGTTCGGTGGCGGTGTAAAGAGAGACATTTTTGCCACAGGATTTGATGCATTGAGTACAGATTCTGAGTTTACCAAAGACATGGAACTAGTTTCGGATTGTCGGGGGTACCGGTCTCACTCCCCGTTGTCTAGCGAGGGGACCGATGTATCGGAGCCTGGGCGTCGTCCAGACTCCAGGGAGAGCACGCCAAGACGGGTGACGCGCAGCCAACTTGTAGATGTTGATGAAAATTCAGTAGATAGTGTTCATTCTCCAAGAAGCAATATGAAAATCCGGTTACGTGAAGGATGGCTTCGGCCTTCGAACTTTGCCTCATGACAGTAAGGAGTACAATTATTGCATTTGTCCAAGGCAAGAGGCAACTTGTGTATGCAGTGTCGGTCAAAAGTGCTATTATGAAAAACTGGTCTTGAGCAGTGTTATTTATATTGCAAAGTTAGTATGCCCCCAGCTCTGTCCACCAGTTTTGTTGGCCTTGATGTGGCAATGGAGTTTATGTACAGTTCATTCATTTTGACAAACACAGTTTATTTAAATCGTGTATACTGAACAAAATAGGATAGGGATCAGGAATATTTTTGGGAATATTCGTTTTGATGTGAAGACTGAAAACACAATTTCTTAAAAATATGCCCAAAAATATTCATGATCCCTGACTATTTTTGCTCAGTATATAAAGGATGCCAAAAAACGCAACACTTGCTTAGGATCACATGAGTGAAGATGACCATTTTGGTCCTCAGCAAATGTTGAGTAGTACAAGTCTCGTGTACATGGTATACAACTTGTGTGCAGGTTGATCAAGTGACACCATCTACACTGAAGGACTTACCTTTGTAGAAATGCAAGGGCTAGCCGAACTGTTCTTAGTGACATGTTTAATGAACATAAAATGTATTATGTTTTTTGTAAAATATCTGGTAGCAATGCAGGTTAGACCTGACTCCTTCAAGCTGTATTTTGAATTCGTAAGTGGTATTTACCAATAAATCCATGTCCTTCAAGAAATCAGTGGTCTTGGTACTGTTGTTTTTTTTCCAACACAAGGTATATGTTTCTGCTTCAGTAATCCCTGGTAATCTTACTTGTCAAAGCCTTGTTTGTCATGTGATGTTAGTCATTTTGAGAGCATCATCCAACACACTAGAGGTATATTGTACACAAAATTGTTTCACTGTTCCCGCTGTACATAGGACCCACCAGCCAGAACATGCACAAAGCTCCCTAGGCGTGTAACAGAGCAATCCATTCCTATAGAGGGGTTGGGGGCCATCAAGCTTCCTCGTCCTTTAATAGAGCAGTCCATTTCTGTAGAGAGGGAAGCCCCAGTTCATGGTCATATGTTAGAGGGAACATGAAAAGTTTGGTGTAGATTTTAGAGAGGACTTGTAAGCTGAACTGTTCAGAAAATTGACAGAAATTGTAAGGTTTGCACAGGCTTGAAAAGAAATGTAAATTGGATTTTACCTTGAACAGGCTTTTGAGATGGGTAATGTGCCTATATAAGGCCTTGAATTTTCATAACCAATCCCAAACTCATTATTTGATGATAAAGGTCTCTTCATGGTTTGAAAAAATCAAAACAGTTGAAATTTGTTTAAAACTTTGTATTTTGTCTGTTTATTGTTGGTCACCATGAAGTACTTGTCCTTCAAGTGATTGTATCTTCAATAGAGTTGAACATGCCTTTAAACCGATGTTGGGTCTGAAACAAACCATGGTTTCATATGGTGGGATGGTGGTGGCAAGGTGACATGATTCTTACCAGGCAGATTTTGAAGAAACCTGGCCTACATGGCCTCTTTTTGAGGTAGAAAGCCTTGCATGGACCTTGAGTTTTGTGACTGAAATTCTGAAGGACCCTGTTTAGGCTTTGGACTGATAGATAAATTGTCCGACTGTAGCTTGGGCCAGTTGTTTCATACAGTCCGCATGGCCAGGCCTGCTGAGTTAGGACCAGCTTCTGGTGCCTCTACTTGCTTGGAGGGTGGTTTATGAGTAGATCTGGGTAAAAGATTAGCACTTTTTGACAGGAGTTACCTCTGCTTTAGAATCTCAGCCCAGATTATCCGGTGGTTATATTTCCATTGTCTACTACCCAAAAGAAGTTAAGCAGACCATATTCTTTCATCTTACTTTAGTTATTCTGTCATAGCTTGACCGATTAAAATGATATGCCAGAATCAGGTATTGAATATTTAGCTTCTTTCGAGTTGTACATTAAGAAAAAAACATGACAAGTTTGCTTCCAAAGAATATTTTGAAAGTCTGATTTGAATGACAAGATGCTTGCCATCCAGTTTAATTACACTACAGTGTAATGTATTGAAAAAATTCTGTGGGAAGTTCCTGATAAGAGCAAGACATTTTGACATATATGTTCACAAAACTATGTTTGAATGGGTCCATTGTATTTACTTTACAGCAGTGATTTAATTCACATGGAGTCAAGAAACTTCTATCTTATACAGAGGTGGATAGCATGAGCTAAGGTTTCCAGATATGCAGCGACAATGGGCATTTGTTTAAACAGTGTTAAGTGCAAGATGATCGTTGAAAATGTTTAGGTTACCAAGCTTTCTTGTGTGCATGGCTGAGATGCAGTACTTGAACGTATTTTCTCCAAACAAGTCCAGTAAATAGTGTTGCTCCTGTCTCTTGTCGACAGCCCAGTGATTTATTTTTATCGCCCCAGGCCTTGTGTGAAACAGTTTTATTTTGATAGATTTTAAACTCTGAGAATCCATCATCTATGTCACTGATTTAATCTGGTTTTGACAATTTTTTAAGATGTCAAGTTTTTGTGTAGACATATTAAATTAGGTGGAAAACTCTGTTTTATATAAACTGGACAATGAATACGGGTAAGAGTAAAACTAGAGAGAGAAGGGGAAGGGATAAGGAATGAGTATTATAGTTTGGTGATATTAAAATGGTACTTTTTCCTTTCATTTTAAGGATGCAAATGCATTACTTTGGTAAACCAGATACTCAGGTTGTTTAGGGGTATGTTGAAGGCCAATGTTTTTGCTGGCAACGAATGTCTTGAGGACATTTTCAATTTTTAGCAAATTTAGAAAGGACATTCTTCTATATCATGACTGAGATTAAAAATATAATATGGGAGTTTTTAATGACAATCTGTCAATGTCCCGGAAAATGAACCAATCCGAGACCCTGAAGGCTAGTCTGAGAGCATGTTAAGTTAGATATTTATTGTATTGGTTAGTGAGATTTTTATTTACTTTTTAATTTATTTAATATTGAACAAGGGCATTAATACTTTCTTATAATATTTGAAAGCCATTTTAAGGAATATTTTTACCTCCTAAATATGGAAGAGAAAGATGTGTTATTTCTAGTTTTACACTTTGACAGCATCACACAATGTTTGGGGTTTGTGAAGTCCACTGTTGCATTTGAACTTGTAGGTTAGGTTAGGCCACACATTTTTATATTTTCTCCCGCAAGTAATATAGACTTATGCAATATATCAAGATATATTTAATTAAATGTCCTTATGACTATCAATGATTCAAGAGGCCAGCTGCAGTTTTAGAATGACTTTCATATATATAAATAAATAAATAAATAAATGATTGACACAGCTATTTATTTTTATTTATACTTTTGTCTCAACTTTCCGTGTGGAAAGCTGAAATAAATCTTTGCAACATAAAATTAGGGAACTGTGGCCCATGGCAGCATTCCTTGCCATTATGTCATGAAACAAGGCCTACCTGGAACGCAGACATGGTATCTGGGACACGAAAGTAGATGTCAGTGTGAGTATACTTTCCAAGTGCAAACTAGAATTTTTTCTTGATTCATTTTGTCATTACTTTTCAAAGCTGAAAATCTGGGACCTTTCAGAACAATGTGTTACTTTGAAGACATCTGGGGCGGTCGGGTAGCCCAGTGGTTAAGGCGTTCGCTTGTCACGCCGAAGACCCGGGTTCGAATCCCGACATGGGTACAATGCGTGAAGCCCATTTCTGGTGTCCCCCGCCGTGATAATGCTGGAATATTGCTAAAAGCGGCGTAAAACCAATCTAACTCACAATTGAAGACATCTTGTTAGCTTAGCATGTTTATGGACCAGGGCCCTGTTCCACAAAGCGATCTTAGCTATGGTGGTTTTAAGTCAATGTTAAAGTGTGGGAGGTATGTTCATCTTAGCACTACAACTGTCGTAAGTCGATGTTAAAGTTGGGAAGTTACGATTGTCTTAGCGCTGTGACTGTTGTAAGTCGATGTTTAAGTAAGGGAGTTATGACGGTCTTCGCTTTGTGGAATAATGCCATGCAAACCAAAAATGTTACAAATGTGGAAAATAACCTGAAGTTTTTTTTTCTTAGTATCAATTCTTCATCTGGTTTAATAATGAAAACGATAGTTGGTAATAGAGAAATAAAAGTAACTATTTGAAGGTTCATTAATATGGACAAGTGTTTCTTTTCATATTTGTTTTACCTTTACAATTATATTTTTTAGCTCACTTACCTTAAACTATTGGTTTTGACCACAGACACTTGTATTGTGGAAAATTAGGTGTGTAAACCAAGAGCTAGACCTTTGATTTCCTGAGGTACAACGTATGCTAGAAATAGGTCAGTATCAGTTCCTGTCTCAAGAAAAGCTGGTTCCCTGGAACTTTCTTGTCGATCTGGATTTGTCAACCAGAATTCTCATATTTACCTTGTTCTGCTCAGTGCTTAATGGCAAGCATGGCTGGACATAGTCTCCAAGTCCTCATCATGATGTACATAAATTCCTTCATATTATGTTAATGTTTTTCCCATCCATATACAGCACCAGTCTATGTATATATTCGTTGCTTACCCCAGTCGGCTGACCTAGTCTCCTTCTGTGGACAGTTGTACTAAATATGTTTGTCGGATACAGCTCAAAATAAAGAAGAAGCATAAAACATGTTTTGTTATTTGTTTGATCAACAGTAGGTTCACAATGCTTCAGGACCCATTGGGGGGTCACGAGTGGCCCAGTCGTCTTAAGGCGCTGCGATTTGCTGTGCAGAGTTGCGTCTCTTGGCCACGCCAGAAACCTATGATAGTGGGTTCGAATCCCGGTTCGCCCCGATTATGTTTCTAGGTTTGTCAGCATCATACCCGTGCTCGTGGGTTTCACTGAAGTGGTAAACGTCTGAGACCTGCATCACTTCAGGCTTTCCTCCGACATTAAGCTGACACGCCGTGATATAACTGGAATACTGTTAAAAGCGGCGTTAAACCCAACCCAACTCACTCAATCACTCTCAGAGGACCCATTGAGATGCAAGTCTGTGACTTGAGCCACTGCTCCGAAGACCAAGTAGTAAGCTCAGTAGTCCATATGATAACACCAAAATCCATGGAAAATGATGTAAAGAGCACTATTTGGGCGAGTCGACTCACAGGGTTTGGGCACAGATAAGGATTGTGGTTAAAATAGGTTCCCAGTACTCTGTAGTAAGAGGCAACTATTGGCTTAAATGTGAGCTGACAGTTAACAGTTAACGACGTTTGTGTAGTCACTGGCTTGTCTGTCCAAAACTTGATTATTTACAGGCCACCATGATATAGCTGGAATACTACCTTGTGCAGTGTCATACAAAGAAAACAGCATGTATGGTTGAATATTGGGTAGGTTGAAATGTCCCTGAGTCAGCATGGCACATCGAGCAAGAACATTCCCAAGTTGTCAAGTGAAAAGCAGTTTATTCATGTTGATACCATGACAGACTTAAATACAAATACATATAATAAACCATCCATTCAACTGAACACACAGATGGAGAAATGATAACACACACTCATCAAATTCTGTAATAACCAAGCAGTAAACAGTGACATAAAACAGATCCGTACTTAAAAAAAGCTGTCGGCCGAAGCTAACATGCACATTCAACCTTGTACACTGTATTGGCAAGCATAAATACTTTTATACTGAATGAATCTTGGCAAACCATTCAGACTGATGCAACTTCTCACTATAAGGGGCAGTGTGATCTCATTATGCTTTAATGTTGAAGATTACAGCTGTAAATATGATGATGGCAGTAGCAGCTCTTCCTTTACCCTCCCCCTCAAATTGATGTAATTTTCTTCACAATCCCTGTACATTGCATCAAGATTAAAGGTTCTTACAGACAACCTTTTTATCATTAGCATGTTTTGGGAACAATAACATTTGGACAGAAAAAGTTGTGATAATGGAAAATAACAATGTTTTAAGTCTCACAATTGGTACCATAAAATTGGAATGAGAGTATTTGCTAAGTGATAAGTAATCACTTAACAGGTTAATTGTCCCTGGTTAATCAGTACCCAACTTGACAAAATGTTCATACATTGTCAGAAAAAGAAAAACTAAACAATCCCAGTCATTACATTACCCGACATATGAGATATGGTACTTTGAAAATATTTGTCTTAACATCTTGTCTGAAACCAAAAATGGCCAGATCACAACATTTGATTATCATGGAGTACATCAGTATGTAGTATAGAAAAACATCTTGAAGTTAATGCCCTCGGCAAATGGTGCTTACTGAAAATATTTACCACAAAGACATTAATCACAACACAACATCATAAGCATATATTAGGTCAGTATGGAAAACAAAATCAAAATATGGAGCATTTGCTCAAGTCCTGATAATCAAACAATTATCAAATGCAATTACAAAACATAACAAATTTTAAGAAAATTTACCACTTTAAATTTCAGACAGTAGTACATCCAGCATTGAACTCAATTTCACATACAGGGAGTCACTATTTCCAAAAATAGTGCACAAACGTTTGAGATGGCCCCTGAAAGGTCCCATTCCACATAATATGACGGTCATTGACACAAGCTATATTACATTCACAGCCATAGCCCTTCCTATAGTATAACGTGCAAATATGTACACATGCCCAATCACAACATGCAATATACATACAATAGTGCTTATGACTACTTCAAGAAATTATAAAAGATAAAGACAACTTGTCAGAGCTACGCATGATAATATTTCAAAATACTTTATTGCACATATCCTCTGAATATTTTCAGTTATGCTAGATATTTCTCTATTACAAGGATCAGGCCTTCATATGGAAATACTGATCCAACTGTCCTAGTTTTGTGAAATACGGATGATAGTTTAATCACAATACACTGTAGAAAATACACCAGAAATATTCAATGGAGATTCTGTCCGTCTGACTAGCATCTGTACACATTGTGATCACAGGTATAAAGGATTTCCACATCTGAAAAAATAGAAAAGAAACAGACCTATTAGAATTCATAATGAATGATAAAGAATATCATAAAATACAAGAGTACCATAAGAAAGTCAGCTTTAAGGTATTATCAACAAGTTCATCAAATTCATACAGAGTTATCTCCCTTCCACCCTGTTACATCATTTTGGAATAGTGATTTGGTCATTTTTTACTGACACTGTTTTATGTTATTCTTTGTTACTTTGTTGATCATTTGTCAATAGTAGAACCATTAAACAATGTAACAGATTCTTCTGGACACTTACCAGTGGAGTGCCATTTACTTCTTCTTAGATTTGGGCGAAGTTGACTGGAAAACACTGCTTGCCGCCATTAGGTTCTCAATATACTGGCCAAGGACTTGGTTCTCTGATTTAAGTTTCAGATTTTCCTCCTTCACTGTGTCAACACGAGATGACAAATCTGAAAACAGGATCAGGAAAAGTTATTTACACAAACTTCTAAACCCAGTAACCACTTTTCACAAAGGATTAGGACACTACAGCAATGTGAAGTTTACCTGTTTTCCTTACTCATATCCTCGAACATGTCTACAGATACAGCATGAAGTTAATGAAACATGTCATGCTGTAATTAACACTATCATTAATATTTTGGCTGGATAACAAAACAGAAACAAACGTAAATAATTTGATAACATATTGGTCAGATGTAATCAATTTTGCATACACACATAAACAATATTAAAAGTGTTATTCCTCTGTCTTATTAAGTAAATATGAATACTAGTCCCACCCATCAGCTACCATGACTTAGAGTTTGTTTGTTTATTTGTTGTTTAACTCAGCTCTCAGCAATATTCCAGCTATATGACGGACGTCTGTAAATAATCGAGTCTGGACCAGACAATCCAGTGATTGACATCATAAGCATCGATCCCTGCAATTGGGATTCGATGACATGCATCAACCAAGTCAGCGAGCCTGACCACCCGATCCTGTTAGTCGCCTCTTACAACAAGCATAGTCGTCATTTACGGCAAGCATGGATTGCTGAAGACCTATTCTACCCCGGACCTTCACGGGTCCCATGAGTCAAAGCTTCTATTCTACCTGGCATTCTAAGATGATTGGTGCGAAATCAAAGATGCCACCCATTAAATTAAATCACCCTGCTGATCTAACTATTAATTTGTTACCTATATCCATCATCTAATACATAATGTTCAGTTATGCCTAGATGAGGGTGTCATTGATTGGAAAGTTTAGTATCAATATGTTGACTCTAAAGTATCACGATATATATCGGTATGTCTATTAATAACAAAGTTAGTTATACTGTATGTGTGTAGATAAAAAGATCCTATTTAGACCAGCAATTTATCAACTTAATGTTACATATGAACTAGACTGGTCCATTAAATGTCACAAATGTAACTTTGAATTTCTGCCTTCTTATCGTCCATTACCATGGTAATCTCAACAAATGCAAACGTTCTTGGGGCAGTGAATAATTCATTTGGACTCTATATTCATAAATTTGTATGAGTACAGAATGAACATTAAATTGATCATTACATCGATATGACGACATACAATAACATCCCAAGCAATGGAAATAAATAACATTTTTTGTCCACTAGTCCTTATAATGATAACATACAGCAAAACCCCTTAAAAATGCCAAATTTCTACTAGTCGTTTTGGAACCTTAACTATTCATCACTTCGGCAAGGACTACAGGACTAGTGCCAATTTCTAACGCTGCCCAGCCTAGCTTTATTATATTTCTCAATTCTCAATATCCATAATGCACTGAAAGACTCATCGTTGCCCCACCCAACACAAGTTTCACCTCACCATCAAGCGTGTTCTGCAGCTCCAGCACCTGGGTGATCAGTCTCTGTTTCTCCTCCTCTTCATCGGGGTTGATGTCTGGGTCCAAACCTGGGAGGATAACATTCAACTTTCACAAGTGACAGTGGCAATGGACATCATCATGATCATAAAATATTCATGTCACACTGTGAATAAAGTTTAATCATCAATAATGGAATTCCTATGTTGTGAGTGAGTTTGATTTTACGCCGCTTTTAGCAATATTCCAGCAATATCACAGCGGGGGACACCAGAAATGGGCTTCACACATTGTACCCATGTTTGGGGATCGAACCCGGGTCTTCGGCGTGACGAGCGAACGCTTTAACCACTAGGCTACCCGACCGCCCCCCTCCAACACAGGTGGTGGTTGAAACTGCCTTGCTTTTTGCAGATATCTTACAAGCCAAAAAGGCTCACACTAATAACAGAGTATAGTGTACAATTAATTATTATGCAATACCATGGCTGGAGACAAGATTTGTTTTGTTTTGTTTGTTGTTTAATGCCACACTCCGCAAATATTCCAGCTATATGACGGTGGTCTGT
Organism: Haliotis rufescens; assembly: GCF_023055435.1. Taxonomy (NCBI): domain Eukaryota; kingdom Metazoa; phylum Mollusca; class Gastropoda; order Lepetellida; family Haliotidae; genus Haliotis; species Haliotis rufescens. The sequence goes on along the minus strand of NW_025964361.1, from coordinate 32,447,773 downwards.
AAATAATCGAGGCTGGACCAGACTATCCAATGATTGACATCATGTGCATCGATCCACGCACGCAATTGAGATACAATGACATGCATCAACCAAGTCAACAAGCCTGACCACCCGATCCTGTTAGTCGCCTCTTACAACAAGTGTAGTTGCCGTTTATGGCAAGCATGGGTTGCTGAAGACCTTTTCTACCCCGGGTCTTCACGGTTCGGTTGGCACAAGAATTGGTTTTATATGTTGTACCCCCCTGGGGAATAGAACCCAGGAATTTGGCATGATGAGCGAACACTTTAACCACCAGGCTACCCCACAACTGTTGTTGCAGTTAAATATTTTCAGTAAAACAGTTTTGCACATACACTTACAGGCTAAACAAAATGACAATGAAATATAATTCAACAAGACCAACAATGTCAAACTTGTTATTTGTTTTGTGTTTAACACACTCGGCAATATTCTAGCTATATGACTGTAAATAAAAATCAGGACAAGACAAACTAGTGATTGATATCAAGAACAATATCCCATGCTGTGTGGTATCATGACACATAATGAATCAAGCCTGACTATCCGATCCACCTAGTCATCTCGTAGGAGAACCAGCCCAGGTTGCTGGGGACCCATTTTAACCCAGAATCCCCAACAACAGGCATAGGTTGCAGGGGACCATTGTAACCCAGAATCCCCACGAGGAATAACCAGCATAGGTTGCTAGGGGCCCATTCTAACTCGGAATCCCCACGAGGGACAACCAGCACAGGTTGCTGAGGACCCATTGTAACCCAGAATTCCCACGATGGACAAGCAGCACAGGTTGCTGGGGACCCATTGTAACCCAGAATCCCCACAATGGACAACCAGCATAGGTTGCTAGGGGCCCATTCTAAATCCCCACGAGGGACAACCAGCACAGGTTGCTGAGGACCCATTGTAACCCAGAATTCCCACGATGGACAAGCAGCAAAGGTTGCTGGGGACCCATTGTAACCCAGAATCTCCACAATGGACAACCAGCATAGGTTGCTAGGGGCCCATTCTAACTCGGAATCCCCACGAGGGACAACCAGAACAGGTTGCTGAGGACCCATTGTAACCCAGAATCCCCACAATGGACAACCAGCATAGGTTGCTATGGGCCCATTCTAACCCGGAATCCCCACGATGGACAACCAGCATAGGTAGCTGTGGACCATTGTAACCCAGAATTCCCACGATGAACAACCAGCACAGATTGCTGTGGGCCCATTGTAACCCAAAATCCCTACGAGGGACAACCAGCATAGGTTGCTGTGGGCCCATTCTAACCCAGTATCCCCACGAGGAACAACCACCATAGGTAGCTGTGGGCCCATTGTAACCCAGAATCCCCACGAGGGACAACCAGCATAGGTTGATGGCAACAATATTCTATCCCGGGAATGTCGATGGGAAAATTCCAAATATAAGCTGGACCAACTAACATAAAATGACTACCGGGTAATATACTGATTGACATCAGAATAACAGCATTCGTATTTGCCTCAACAATGCTGAGATTCCACTGAAGAGGCCAGGTAAAATGTGGTCCAAGGTCATGATGAAGATTATTGCACTTACCTAGTGACATGTGAGCGTGTGTATGAAGCTGCTCGAACAAGTATGGACTAGTGTCTGTTTTTATAGTGCTAGCCCACTGAGGTACCGTGCTAGAGTTTAATATGATACTTCATTCAGACACAGTAAGTCCTTGTTTTATACCCATAATGCTGAGCGCCAGGCAGGGTAACAACAAATACCAGCTTTTAACGTCTTTTGGTATGACCCTGCCGGGAATCAAACCAGCGACCTTCTGCTCTCCAGGCAGGTTCTGTATCCACTACACCACGGAGGCAGTTGCTAGTTAGTAGGGATGAGTATCCCCAGTATCCCCGATACGCACTATTATGTAGTGACTATTGTGACATATACTGGAAACAAAAATGACTTCCTAAGAATGTCCATGGGCCCGATTGAGACACCAAACTCCTCAAGAAATGGGTAATTTTGTACAGTAAACGTTTTGCAATGGAACATTTTATCTTGTACCACTGTATAAATGAAAAGAGTATAATATTCACACTAAGACAATCATATCATTTGCATGAGAAACATGGTGTCAATTCATTGTGCAGTAATCATGATAATATGTAATCATGATAATATGCACGTTAAAGGATGTTCTCCTCGTTAGAGTGAGTGAGTGAGTGAGTTGGGTTTAACGCCGCTTTTAACAGTATTCCAGTTATATCGCGGCGTGTCAGCTTAATGTGGGAGGAAAGCCTGAAGTGATGCAGGTCTCAGACGTTTACCACTTCGGTGAAACCCACGACCACGGGTATGGTGCTGACAAACCTAGAAACATAATCGGGGCAAACCGGGATTCGAACCCACAATCATAGATTTCTGGCGTGCCTAAGGGACGCAACTCTGCACAGCGAATCGCGGCGCCTTAGATGGCTGGGCCACCTGTGCCCCCTCCTCGTTAGAGCAGTTGAGGTGGCTAAATACTTACTGTGTGTTGTTCCAGTAAATCCATCATTTTTGGTATTTTCCTGTTCCACAATAGCTTTGTTTTTATCAATATTTTCACCTTAAAAAGAGAAAAGTTTAAATTAATCATTCCCGATAGTTCATATTTATAAATAACAAACATTTTTAGTCAACATAAAGCCTTTGGAAACATAACATACTGCTGTTCTTTTTCATTGTTTCATATGTATATTATTATTGGTAATGTCAAAATAACTTACAGAAGTTAATAACCAATGATGTTTTTAACTGAAGCTCATGCAACTAACCGGTGAAAAAAACACATTATCTTACATCTTATTGTCTGAGTGAAATTACAATCTCAAAACAAGTTGGTCTTGTGACTAAACCTCAATCTCATTGGCAAGTTGTGTGAACATTGTTAACATGGCAAGATAACTGCACATGTCTACTGAGTGTGTTATTAAAGGTCATCATCAAGTACTAATAATGGTGTTGTGATACACCCGAAATATAGACATATTTTACCTATTTGATTTATTTTTAAAGATAGTAACATGAAATTCGGTACCAATGGGTGACCTTATGTGCTTGTTTATACAGGCATGTGACTGAAGAATGACAAAAGAGACTATAACAATATATTTTCTTTGCTGAGGAAGGCATAATAGAAATCCAAAAACATATGTTAAAGGGGCACTGATCTAACGCAATTCCCCGGACTGGTTGTTGCCTTTGTTATTGTTTCCCCCCCCTGAGTACCCGGATGATACGTAACGCAACTGAGCGTGACCAGAGACTGGGCTACCGTCTGCAAGGACAGATAAATAAACTTGGAGGCTGGAGGTTTTATTTGTTTTACGCATTTTTGCATAAACACTGATTGGTTAACTGTGATCTATAAAGATTTCGACAAAGGGCGCATGTTAATTAATTTCTTCAGCCTAAACAAACAGACAAAAAGAACGGCGGAGCTCATCGGATGTCGTCATTTGGAAATACCCCAGATGGTTATAGTTTAATACTAAAAAAAGTATCCATGCAGTGAAAGCATTTTCGGATTTTGGATTGCGTCGATAATACGATTACTACTCCCTTGTTCAACCATGTTTTCTCGTATAACCCTACACTTATGTATTTGTCGTCATTCACTTGATGCTCAGTTAATGAATTTATTACAGGTACAATTAGTGGTAGCACCACTTAGATTACCTGACAAAGGTTCCCATTTGGCATTTATTGTGTCTGGGGTAATTATTCAATCTAAATCCAGGTTTGAAGTGAGGTGAAATGTGTGTTATGTAATATGCACGTGGCAGACCAGCAAGAGGTGAATGATCAGTTAATTTCCTTTTTTTGTAAATCAACGGATCGTTCCTAGTCATCAAAGGATTAACAGAAAATACGTTGATTGATTAATCACTGTTATCTTGCACAGTTGATATGTCTAAAGTGAGTGTTTACATGTCTAGGTTTACTAAAACAAAGGGAATATACTCATACCATGGCGTGAAGTGCCGGTGTAAAAACAACATACTTTGTTCAAAGGGTTAACTGATAATACATTGATTGATTGATCATTGTTATCTATCACTTAATGGATTTTTTAGGAACCGTGGACGTTATGAAAATAGTTGTCACGTGGGCTTTCTCAGCCGACCCTTGAGACTTGACACCTATGTGAAACACCTGAAACAATCTAAGTGATCAGTTGAGAAACGCGCACGGGTTATAATATCCCGAAACGATATATATTTTAAAATATTTGATTGTTACAGAGACACGTGACATCGAATAAGTTTCTTTGTACAGCTGCAGACAAGTGGGATATTGTTCCTTTGTGTGGATACATTCCTCGAACAAGGAAGCTGCCTAAAATTTATACACATAAATTTGGTAGGTTGTAATTACAGTATTTGCATTTTGTTTTCCTTCTTTTGAACCGATTCGTTCTTGTTTCTCTACGTCTTGGTTGGGAAATTCTTCAATGCGCAATAGACGTTGTTTTCACAGGTCTTTTCCTTTGTAAGGGTGTATATATTACCGTCAATTTGTAAAATGTGATTCTCGAAGGCAATTTATAAAATGTGTTTTTGACTAAAAAAATCTGTCCAGATTGATTAAGACGATCAAAAGGGCCTACAAACATCACAACAGATTATTATGTAGGATTAGAAGCCAAACAACATAGAAATGTACTTTTCAACGTAACATTTTCATCTTGGTGATGATATTAAACATCAAAATGTTTGGAGTTCGTTATTATAATAATACATATGGAAATGTTTTTCAGTCACTTTGTAAAATAACTGAATATTTAGACGTTTAATAAATTTGAAAATGTTACACATTTTGACAGTAAAAAAAATATACACACTATAAAAAAGCAATGCTCAAGTGAAATATTTACTTTGTGTTACAAGTCAAAATAGTGTAAACGAAAATCGAAAAATTGCCAAGCAAGTGACTTATCAAAACTTCGTCACCATTACCGATGCTACCCACAAAGATACCTACATTTCCTTATTATCTCGAAAACTGTATTTCATTTTGTTGATCAATGTGACCATACGCCCTTATTACTACCCATAAAAGTGACTAATACGCTTACGAATGGCGCAGCAGAGGTTGCGAACTAGTCTAGATTTCTGCTATACATCCGGGTACTCACTGGGAAAAAACAATAACAAAGGCAACAACCAGTCCCGGGGAATTGCGTTAGATCAGTGCCCCTTTAAACTTTAATACATCATAATCAAAAAGTTGAAAGATGACACTATTCTGAATTTAGATGGAAATGTCCCAAGCCTGAATATATCAGAATAGAAAAGTGCAAAAGTAAAAGACATTTCTATTCACAAACATAAACAAACCAATTGCTATAAAAATCAATGTGTCTTTGTGATTACGCAATACAAGCATACAAAGATCCACTGTCTATAAAATAAATTTACCAGTTCTTTTGGACTCTTTATTAACACTTGTTTATTTTACAATATTGTACCAGCTCACTCCAATCTGCATTGATTCAAGGGGGAAGAAAACACCTTCCTCTCAGTCTCAATATAGGATCAATTATATGACATTGTTCTGACAGTGTACTTGCGAGCTTAATATAGCATTCGATCACGACCTTTCCATAAAACACACACAGAATGTTACATAAAACACACCACACAATGTTATGGAACCATGCTTGCAAGTGTACTCCGTGGTCGAGCATAAACATTATAAACATGGTGCCATAATTTTCATAAATTATTCATTTACCTGGTTCGCTATCACTGGACAGAGGGACGTTGTACAGATGTCCATTTGAATCCTCGTTGGACATTTTCAAGAAGTGTGTTGGTCAGATCTAATTTAACTTGATGATACCCAAAAGGATGGTGATACCCGCAGAATCCTACCCTCACTTCCGTGTTATGAGTAGGACCCAGAAAACTGGCGACTTCAGTTCGCAAACGTATCGGTGAATAATGGAGATACTGGGTAATACCTGGAAAAGAAACTTGCGTTTACAAAAGTAAATTGAATTAAACTGCACGGTGCAACGAAATTAATCGCGTAAAGAGATGCCATGACGTGTGAATAGCGATAATAAACAGGATTACTCACTCATTCACAACTTGTCAGCCATATTGGATTAGTCACGTGACAATGACGTCACGGGCACTTGTCAAAATCCATGCTTTTACCTACGTTACAACTTCTTAAATATCTAGAATATGAAAAGCTTTTAAACGGACTTGTATAACGTTTTCAACACACCCTTCAGTGTCAATATTATCCCTCTGTATCAATAAAACACGAAAAGCCTTCAAACTATCTCAAGATGGCCATCGCAGTATATTATTTATTGTATCTTGGTGGTGACAATCGGCACCTTGTTCTGTCTCTCCTCGGCATAGGACTCATTTCATCAACTAACATGACGTGATGCTAAATATTCATCTTGATGAACACAGGAACCAACATCCCAACTCCATTCAACAACAGGCCAAGTTTATAATTATGTCTATCAAATGTACAATTTGTTGAAGATATGTCCTGTTCTAGTCGTTGTGATTGTGAATTGAAGACATCATACCTGTGAATTTTGGGTATCATTTCCTGCTAGATTGATAAACATTATAATTTGCAGTTAAGAGATCAAATAATTTTGGTTATAATTTATACATGACTAGCATCAAACTTCCCAGCAGCGTCAACTGCTTGTGGCCAGCGTCTTTTTCAGCAGAAAGAATGTGTCTCTTTTTCTTTATTTTCAGGTGCGGTTGGGGTAGCCTAGCTAGTCATGCTCGTCACTTCGCAGACCCGGGTTCGATTCCCCACATGGGTAAAATGTGTGAAGCATATTTCTGGCGTCCCTCGCTATGATATTGCTGGAATATTGCTAAAATAGGCGTTAAACTTGGCCCAGTCGTCTAAGGCGCCGCAATTTCTTGGGCACACCAGAAACCTAAGGGTTGTGGGTTCGAATCCCGGTTCGTCCCGATCATGTTTCTCGTTTTGGAAACCCTAAACCCGTGCTCATGGGTTTCAACAAAATGGTAAACGTCTAACACCTACTTGCATCACTTGGGACCCTCCTCCCGCATTAGCTGACACGACGTGATATATAACTGGAATACTGTTCAAAGCGACGTTCATACCTAACTCACTCACTCACACACTCACTCATTATTGTGAGAAAAAGTCCTCGTGGTAGCAGGGTCCTTATATGAAACTAACGCATTGTCTCCGCGTAATATAGATTTGTTGACTGTTAGATTGATATACAACTTCGAGTTAGTGCACAAACGAATTAATTAATACTTGAGTGAAACTTGCCTGCACTGTCAATTTCACCAAACCCAGTATATGTATGTTTTATGCACTTTACACTTTCTCGCTTACCAGTAAACAGCACAATGTGAAACAAACAAAATAGAATATATATTAAGATAGCGTGATTGATAGATGTGTTTGATGACATGATGGTGAATTAGTAAGAATATCATGAACAGTAAACCAGATTTGTTCGTCTTTCTACCGAAAAGATCTGTCTGTATTCATGTTTCATGTGACCACGTTATGGCTTATCGTTCATCGTCAACAGACTACCATTCGAACTTACAACCGTAGTTGTAAGGAAAGTAGAATACTGTTCCGGCTAGTGACGGAGAATTCCGCAGTGCTAACGTAAACATACGGAATAACCCGAACCGTCGAACAGCCACCTGCGTGTAGCAAACTGTCAATATAAGCCTTGAGAGGCGTGCGGATCGTTTACCTTGGATATGAACGCGATTTTGTTGTCTTGTGGATTTTCGGAAGGAACCTGACAAATCTTTACAGGTGGGACACTTTTTTATGACTGTTTTCTAAACTTTATACACAAATCTGTGTACTTTCATTTTTTGTTATGGGCCGTGAAAACGTCAAGTAAAAAACTGTCCGGCGAAAGGATCATGTGGGGACGGGATCTACCTGGCATGTGCAGGTAACATTTGGCAGGCCGCCTACATCTTGCGGTGTAATGCAATTTGAACGGGATTGCAAAGTGTGTTGATTTTACGGTAGTTTGGACTCCTCCTTAGGAGAAAAGTCTGTCTTTAACAACCGATGTCTATAACTGGGAGCGCTTACTGTGAAAGACGAGGACAACCAACTTAGCCCAGCAAGTCGCCTAGCCGTGCATAACAAAATATAGACAGCTGATAGATGACAGTTTTTCTCGTTTTTATATAACAACCCCGGCCCTTACCTGATGTCATTTCTGTCTTAAAGCTTTTTAACTGTCGCGCAAAATGTCTTTCTTTAGAATGTATAGGTTGTATCATGGAGACACGGCAATAGGGCAGTCATAGTCCTTATCCCAGAAAATCGATGTGCCTAGATATCGTTTGGGTGGAAATCTGGGCAGTTTGTTGTAAATCATTAATCACCTATTTACACTCGATTTTATTACTGACACGTGTACTGTTGCTTATGAATTGACATATGAGTGAAACACAGTTTTACAGTGTTCTAGAGTGGGTTCTTCTGCATCATAAATGTAGACCAGTGTTGTTTCCCACTGGGAGGTTATAACAGAATATTGATTAGAACATCTAGTCAGTTGGTAATTAACTGTATATATAGCATATGTATTGAGTAGAATCATATCAAGTACTCCACCCCAATGACAATATTAATCATAATACTTAATACATTATATTAAATGTCATATCTTTTTCTTAAGATTATTCAGTGTGGCACAATGTGAGATTGAAGGTATTATCAAACAGACATGTTATGATGAGAAAATAAATAAATGTATCCCTCATAAACTAAATATAAATTTTTATGATCACAGAAACTAAAAGAACATGAAAACAATTTCTAAGACAAATAGTACAGTTTGCCATGGTTTACTATTTGAAGTGTGAAGTAATAGTTGTTGATTGATATTATACTTAAATGTGTATCACTTAACACTTTCCACCAGGTGTGTTGATCGTGTGAAAACCAATTAGTAAAGGTGTGACATAATCATTAGGTATTGATAGCCATGTGTTGCACTGGACAATCACATCACCTACCTTGATTGCTGTTTAACTGACTCTCGTTACATCAACCATGGCTGTGAAAACAGTCAGTCTGAAGTGTTAGTCCTGTTTACTCATGCAAGACATGGTTATTAATTGGTCTATAAGGGGTGGTGGGTTAATAGTAAAAATACTTGCTCGTCATGTCGAAAGCCAAGGTTAATTCCCAATATGTGAAAGCAATTATGCTTGTCATAGGAGGCGACTAACGGGATCGGGTGGTGAGGCTTAGTGACTTGGTTGATGCATGTCATAGTATCCCAACTGCATAGATCGATGCTCATGATGTCAATCACTGGGTTGTCTGGTCCATTCTCGATTATTTACAGACCGCTGTCATATAGCTGGAATATTGCTGAGTGTGGCATTAAACAACAAACAAAACAAAACAATGTGTGAATTCATTTTCTGGTATCCCCTGCCGTGATATGACTGGAATATTTCTCAAACCATACTCATTATATTTTACATATCATGTAATTTTAAAACAATGGTTGTTATCGTAGGTGATGATGCCAAGCACTTACTAAGTACAGTTAATATCTTGTTGCTCATCTCCTGACTGCCTTGTTCAATAGATCAATGTGGGCTTTAAGCACAATATATGTGTCTTTTAGTACTATTGGTGATGGCATTGACACATCACATCAACTAAGTCTCTTGTCATAAGATTCTCTTTTGTGAAGATGTTGAAGAAATCGATATGTTTAATCCTTCAGCTTGCTATTTGGACATTGCCATAAACTAAACAAGTTTTAATAATGCCTTGCAAGTGCTTTTGTTATGGTGTCTTCATATGACGTACCATTTGATGCATGCCACTGAGGAACATTAGTTGTAGGAAAGCATTATTCATTGTAAATGGTCAAATATATGAAGGAAGGTTTTAGATAAACAGTCAGTTTAATACTGTGCAGTAATGACATCCAAATTTGCATCTGATGGAAAATAGTTGACTTGTGTTCAAGCACAAGATGGCTGTGTTCTTACGAGCTGACTTGCATGACATCACCTTGTCAATATCAATGCATTTCTTTGTGCTGTGACATAACAACTTGTAAGTCATGTTCATTCATTAACAAGTTTCAAGCTTGATCTACCACACATGAAGTGATCTGCATATTTAGGGGGTCATATCAGAAGCCTTATTTTAATTTTAGAATCAGTATCACCGGACAGTTTAATATGAATCAACATTTTAGTTTATGAGTAGCTTATTTATGGTTTATAAAATTATCTTTACATCAGAGATTATGTTATTTCCTGGCCTTTGAAATCCAGTCATTAAAAATGAAAAATGACATAAAATGTTTTGACAGGACCCATTAGTTCATTATGAGCCAATAAGTCTCTGGTAAGTACCACATGTTATTGCACAGACTGTTTAATATGTGTACAAGATATTAATGTTTGAAGGAGTTCGGAAACATCGTTTGTAAAGGTAATAATTATTAACTGCGCAGTTATGTCTATTTGCCCCAGACTTTAGTTATAGGTTCCCCTAGCAAGATAGATCTAGTTGTCTCAGAAGCCATGTTAGGTTAATATTTACACATGCAAAGTATCAAAACACTTGCATGTACACATATCTTGTCAGAAATAGAAAACAGGTTATTAACCTGCCTATGTCAATGTTGTGTGACAGTAACATGGCCGTGTCACATGTGGTGATCTCTCACATAGTTTATGTAATTTCCCTGATGTCTCTCTTAACAGCCTGTCTCAATACCAAATTAATTTCATATTTAACATTTAATCACCATGAATGGCTACAGATTTGCTGATGTTACATTTAACAATAGTCACTCCTTCACGCTTGTTTGAAGTATCAAAATGTTCATACAGTCTGACTTTAGCCACTAGTCCGAAGACTAGTCTAGTAAAATTGTACAGTGTGGTAAGATCTCCTGACGCTACTCCATATGATAACACTACAGTGTACTCAGTAATGATGTTAGGAGCCAAGTTTGGGCTAGGGACTCAAAAGCTTTTGGCGTAGACTGCCATATATTCATTGTTAATACGTGTTGAAATCAGACTTGGATGACATTATTTGGAAGTGTTTTTGTGAGTTTGATGGCTCCCTGTTGTGATGTACAAGGATTAATTTCATAACTGTGGCATGTGGTTTTGTGTTGACTGTGTGAAGTCTTATCCTGCTGGGGATGCTGTTTAAGACACTGCATGATGATAGCCGTCAATATGGCAACACTTAAGCTATACATCATCAGTTGAAGGTAACATCCATGGATCGAGCTGCCAGTTTATTTCAGCAGTTCCTTAGAACTGGCACGACTTATTTTTCAGATTTCTTTTTCAATTTGACTTCAAATGTCTCTTGTTGATATTTTGTATATACTTTAAGGAAACAGATGCAAAGTTTTATTGTGAGATAACATTTTCAAAAAGAGAGAGTTAAATATTAAATAATCATCTGAAGTTTGACAAGGCAATTGTTACGGCATGCTTTGAGTTAGGAATATATGGTAGTTGTATTAGCAGGATCAGATTCATGTAGAAATAAGCTTCCTAACGTATTACTGGTGGAATTTGTCTTTTTCTGGACAAAATTAAAATATTTTCAATGTCTTGTATGGTTGCACTGCATTATCCATGCTATCAGGCCTGAAAGTTTGATATTTGCCTCAGAGCCTCATAGCTTCTTATGTTATTTCCTTGGTAGCCATGACAACATTTTTAGAGCCAACACAAATTCACAAGAAAGAAAATTTAAAATGAAGTAAAAAACAGGTAAGTCAGGCTTCAGATTAATGTTTGAAGTGACAAAACATTATTACCGAGTATAAGCATCAAAGCATGTTTTGTGGAATGAGCAACGTCCTGAAGTCCCAAAACCCAGAAGGTAGAAACGGGCTGTAATGAAGTCAGTTTATGGTACAACTTATTAATACAGGTTGAAACTGCCTTTGTATTTTTTTATAGTTTTATACATGGCAATATGTGTTAGTGTGTTGTTGTCTTGGAGAGCCTGAGGCTTAGTACTACTTATAGCTTTATAATATATTACAACCAAACAGTACACAGTTTGTTATTAACCAAAGTGTATTCATTGTATTTATTATGTTGAATATGATCTAATTTTTAAATCTATGGATTTCTTTATAAAACAAGAATTTAAGATTACTAAGGTATACAGTTTAGCTTCCATCATTACAACGTCCATACACTTTTGTGTCCAATGTGACTCACAGTTAATATTTAAAGCATCCATTCTTCGGTTTACTCAGGTGGCCAGGTGGTCTAAGGTGCTGCAATTCATGGAGTTACGTCCCTTAGGATTGGTTTGAATCCTGGTTTGCCCTGATTATGTTTCTTGTTTGGTCTGCACCACAACCAAGCTAGTGGATGTCACCACAGTCAAGTGTCTACGACCAGTATCACTTCAGGCTTTCCTCCCAACACACCATGATGTACCATATTTGATAAATAAATGCCCCAGGTGCTGAGAAAATTGACAAAGATACTTTGTAAAACCATACACAACGAGTACAATTTTATGTCAGAGATTGAGGAGTAGAACAGACTTCATTCAAACGGCAATGATTCTAGCAATATCACGTCGAGGGACACCAGAAATGGCGTCACACATTGTGCCCATGTGGGGAATTGAACCCGGGTCTTTAGCATGACGAGCAAACACTTCAACCACTAGGCTACCCCACCGCCCCTTATAAAGACGACTTACAGAATGGTATGGAAGTTGATAAGGGGGTGCTTATAGGAGCGAGGCGCTTATTACGATAAATATGGTAACTGATATACTGTTCAAATCAGCGTTAATCCCAACTCACTCACTCACTAAATTTATTAGTATTGGACATAATATTTTATGGGGGGTAAAATCCTAACCTTGCATTCCGATACTGTGTCGTCCTATGTTACACCACTGTTGACCTGTGGGATTCTGGGTAAGACTATAGGGAATATGAGTGGACAATAGAAAGAGTCAGTGTGTAAAGCCCATTGCTGGTGTCTCCTGCCATGATATTGCTGGAATATTGCTAAAAGCGGTGTCAAGCCAGTTGTTAACATGTTAGTGTAGAAGGGGTTTAGAATCACACACAGGGTACATCATACCATATGTACCGAGGGATGTACCGTAAAGCCATACTCACTCACTCACTCAGTATGTCACTGCATGCTTTGAGTTTCACTCCATGTGGCTCTCAAGATGATTCTCAACACTCCTTATCATATGGGCGTTTATTGTCTTAGTTTACTCGTATGTTAACCTCTGACCCCTGGGAATTACTGGTTAGAAGTGGTGCCAGAAATCTATGCTTGTTGTAAGAGGTGAATAAATAGATTGGGTGGTCAGACACAGTGACTTGGTTGATGCGTGTCATTGTGTCGCAGATATGTAGATCGATGCTCATGATGTCAATCACTGGATTATCTGTCTGATTGTATTTACAGACCATCGTCATATATCTGGAATATTGGTGTGTACGGTGTGAAAAAAACAAACAATATCAGTTGTTAACATGTTAGTGTAGAAGGGGTTCAGCATCACACACAGGGTACATCACACCATATGTACCGAGAGATCAGTTGGCAAGGAATTTTTCTAACCAAAATTCATTCAGGCCTGTAATATAAGTCCACACTGAGTTAACAAAACTTGTCGCAAACAAACCTTATGAGAGTTATTGAAGATGTGTTCTGATTGATTTCTAAGCGAGTGTCGTGATTGTGCTTCATGGAGAATAATTGCCGAACCTTAACCAATAGGAGTGAGTGAGTGAGTGAGTGAGTATGGTTTTACGCCACTTTTAGCAATATTCCAGCAATATCACGGCGGCGGACATCAGTAATTGGCTTCACACATTGTACCCATGTCGGGAATAGAACCCAGGTCTTCGGCATGACGAGCGAATTAACCAATCAGAAGCTAGTATGTTAATGTGAGGTAAGATAAATTAGTACATCACTGCTAACTACTCATGTTATTGCACCCTCGTGGACAGTGACAAATGACCCAACAGCTGTCAAAGGGAAGTGCGTGAAGTCAGCTGGCTTTCCAACTGTTTTGCAAATGGAGGCCTGCTGGGGCCATGTTTCTCCCAGTGTGTCAGTGGAGAATAATGTCACCATTATTAAGAAAGGTTAAATTAAATGCTCGAGGTGACAAGCTTGGGGGATGTTCCAGATGAGTAATGTAGAAAACATCGTTATTACCTGGTCAGGTATGTCGACGTGCACTGCTGGAATGTTTCATCAGTGAGACCATCCAAAACAAAAGTATGGTTACTGACTTGAAGTGTAAGAGGACTTGAGAGCTTCCATTTACACACATCATTGTAAAGTTTTCAATTGTAGAAAACTGTTTTGTTTAACTGTTGATAAAATATTTGACAAATGAAATCTTGTCCCTGTATCTAATGCTAGGCCATGTTATTTCTCTCAGGGATTCAGATGGGTTCATTTTCCAGGACATTGACTGATTATTTTTCAATTTTGGTGAAGGTATAGAAGGATGTCCTGTCAAAGTTGCTAATATCATGAGAATGTCCAAATTACATTTGTCTCCAGCAGAATCACAATCTGAATTTATGGATTGTTGTGCGAAGATACAAAATGAAGATATTGTGTGATTTTTTTTTACATTGATTTAAAAAATAAAAGCCTTTGCCATAAAAGCTTTTCGCTATTGAACACAAAAAGAAATATTGTTAAAAATATTTTCAGTCAATATTTAATTTGCAAAGTTTTGAAAGTGTAATACTTCATTTCCATATAACAAGAAAAATGATTGGCCTCAGCTGGTTTAGTAAAATAAACCCTGTAAAATCATCATGCAAAACCTTTGCCGTCAAAACGTTTCGAAGTTATATTGCCGTGTAACACAAGAACCATTCCCATTGTTTAGCATAAGCACCAGTCCCTAAATTTGTGCTATCAAATTTAGAAATTGTATGGCTATGTTTATTTTGGTATGTTGTAGTATATTTTATTTCTTTTGTTAATAGAAAATTTAAAGAGGTACAAGTGTTCTGGAATGTCACGAGTCAGAAAGTTCTGGACAGAACTAGTTCAGGTTACAGTCACTAGTCCTGTTTGGAAATGACCTTGAGATTGTAAATTGTCGGCAGAAAGAATCTACTCTCTGACCTTGATTAAAGAGACTTGTATCACGAAACAACAGCTTTGTTTATCTTTATGGCTTTCCTTGTGCATCTTTTCGATAATACACATATATCTTTCCGTTAGACTTCCTACATCTTGTATTACATATACTACTCAAAACAAGTTAAAGAACACACTATTCTTCCATATGAAATTGGGGGCGGTGGGGTAGCCTAGTGGTTAAAGCGTTCACTCGTCACGCCGAAGACCCGGATTCGATTCCCGACATGGGTACAATATGTGAAGCCCATTTCTAGGTGTCCCCCCCGTGATATTGCTGGAATATTGCTAAAAGTGGCGTAAAACCATACTCACTCACTCACTCCCATTTGAGATGGTGACTGTTAACCTCTATTGCTGCACAGGTAACATGGGTTGTATACTGCCCAGGGAGCTTGGAATGAAAATTAAGTGCACCCTGATCCATTAAATGGGGTGATAACATCACAGCACTGAAAGCATGCTTCTGTAAGGAGAACAGCACAATATAAGGGCAAAAGTGAGGGTGGCTCACTAATACCCCTGACCCGCCTAGTGTGTCAGTGGTTTCAAATTAAATAATGGATAATAAAAATGGATAATAAAAATTCATTAAATTTTTTTTTCTTTTGACTCCACCCATCCAAATGACACAGATTATATGTACAAAGTTTGAGATGAATCCACTGAATAGTTTAAGAGAAATCGTGCGGACAAAGTTTTCGGACAGACAGACGGATGGACGGAACCTTGGTATATCTATATACCCCTGACCTTAAAGGTCGGGGGTATAATAAATGGACTATCTTATTATTACTCCAAGTTAGAATTTCTCCCCAGCAGTCCTGCCTGTAAGAGATGACTTGGTTGAATGCATGTCATTGACCCCGGCGATGAGGATCCTGGCTCATGACATCAGTCACTGGTTTATCTGGTCCAAACTGCTTGATGTTCAGGCCTGTCATCTAGCTGAAAAATTGCCGAGTGTGGCATTAAATAAGCAATAAATGTTAAACCCAACCAGACTGCCAGCCTCCAGTCTTCCTGTTGTGTGAAGTGAGATGTGTGCCTCAATGATAAACAGTTATTGTGTTCATCTCATGTTTACATCAAAGTTCTCCTTAGGAAGTGTTGTCTTTCTTGTAGGCTTGTCAGTCATTCACAGAGTTTATTATTACAAGTGCAGCCAGCGTTTATTGGCCGCTGAAGACTTGCCCAACATGCTCTCTCCTTGTCCCGCTTGACTGGTTGCTGTGAAGTCCTTCCTATCTCACAGGCCATTAGACAGATCCAGTTGTGAGGGAGGAGGGCGACGCCCACTCTCTGACCCATATCCTGATCTTCAACAATAGGAAGGATTATCTTAGTGGAAAGGAATGTTCATCATATTGTTCCTTTGGGATATCAAAGAAATATACATGTTTGAGGATTCACATTTCTGTTTGGATAGTGTGCATGTTTAAAAGACGTGTTCAGTGTGTTGGTAATGTTTATGAATTTTGGAAAATATTGCGTTTTCATTTCTATTGTTTTTAACATACTGTGACTCTATGCAGTGACAACCTGCCCCTGTATAGTCTACACCACATAAACTTCTTATGTTAATTCCTTTTGTATGTACACCATGATATAACTGTAAAACTCACTCACTCACTCACTCCCTCCCTCACTCACTCACTCACTCACTCACTCACCCACCCACCCACCCACCCACTCACTCACTCACTCACCCACCCATTTTTCACTCACTCACCCTTTCACTCACTCACTCACTCACTCACCCACCCACCCACCCTTTCACTCACTCACTCACTCACTCACTCACTCACTCACTCACTCACCCACCCACCCACCCTTTCACTCACTCACTCACTCACTCACTCACTCACTCACTCACTCACTCACCCACCCACCCACCCTTTCACTCACTCACTCACTCACTCACGCCATTGTTACAGCTGCTTTATTCAGTATGTAGCCCACAGCCCCCGTACAGCCCTAACTACATTCAAGACATGGATCACTATACAAAGTGCTTAGGAACAATGTGTTTAATTTTGGAGTTGGCATTACCACTGTGATGTACTCTTTCAAGAGAAGTTAATGAACACCTAATTTTATTTTTGACTGTAATTAATCTGTCATGACACAGATTAACTATTGTCATATGAAAAAATCAGGAATTCCTAAAAGCAATCATCTGTATAAGAGGGTGTCCAGTGTAACAGGGTCTTGACTTTTG
This sequence comes from Haliotis rufescens, assembly GCF_023055435.1. Classification (NCBI taxonomy): domain Eukaryota; kingdom Metazoa; phylum Mollusca; class Gastropoda; order Lepetellida; family Haliotidae; genus Haliotis; species Haliotis rufescens. The sequence continues at coordinate 32,430,328 of NW_025964361.1, read as the reverse complement.
GGTTTCAATAAACATTCCATTCTGAGTCAACTTAAGTACTTGTGCACATTTAATGTACTTTAGTTCCTGGCTCTGGGAACTGAACAATCCACCTTCATCCATGTGTCAACAGGCTTTGTGGTTCCTGCAAAATAACCAAGTTAAGATTGATATCTAATCCTGGCTCCTCCAAGCTCTCTGAGTGAACACTGCTGTTTCTCTGTGTACACAAACTTACACCTAGAACCCTGAATATGTTTCTAGGATTGTCAGCACCATTCCTTGTTTCTAGGATTGTCAGCACCATTCCCTGTTTCTAGGATTGTCATCACCATTCCCTGTTTCTAGGATTGTCAGCACCATTCCCTGTTTCTAGGATTGTCAGCACCATTCCCTGTTTCTAGTATTGTCAGCACCATTCCCTGTTTCTAGGATTGTCAGCACCATTCCCTGTTTCTAGGATTGTCATCACCATTCCCTGTTTCTAGTATTGTCAGCACCATTCCCTGTTTCTAGGATTGTCAGCACCATTCCCTGTTTCTAGGATTGTCATCACCATTCCCTGTTTCTAGGATTGTCAGCACCATTCCCTGTTTCTAGGATTGTCAGCACCATTCCCTCTTTCTAGGATTGTCAGCACCATTCCTTGTTTCTAGTATTGTCAACACCATTCCCTGTTTCTAGGATTGTCATCACCATTCCCTGTTTCTAGGATTGTCATCACCATTCCCTGTTTCTAGGATTGTCATCACCATGCCCTGTTCCTAGGATTGTCAGCACCATTCCCTGTTTCTAGGATTGACATCACCATTCCCTGTTTCTAGGATTGTCAACACCATTCCCTGTTCCTAGGATTGTCAGCACCATTCCCTGTTTCTAGGATTGACATCACCATTCCCTGTTCCTAGGATTGACATCACCATTCCCTGTTTCTAGGATTGACATCACCATTCCCTGTTCCTAGGATTGTCAGCACCATTCCCTGTTTCTAGGATTGACATCACCATTCCCTGTTTCTAGGATTGTCATCACCATTCCTTGTTTCTAGGATTGTCAGCACCATTCCCTGTTTCTAGGATTGTCATCACCATTCCTTGTTTCTAGGATTGTCATCACCATTCCCTGTTTCTAGGATTGTCAGCACAATTCCTTGTTTCTAGGATTGTCAGCATCATTCCCTGTTTCTAGGATTGTCAGCACCATTCCCTGTTTCTAGGATTGTCAGCACCATTCCCTGTTTCTAGGATTGTCATCACCATTCCCTGTTTCTAGGATTGTCAGCACCATTCCCTGTTCCTAGGATTGTCAGCACCATTCCCTGTTTCTAGGATTGTCATCACCATTCCCTGTTTCTAGGATTGTCAGCACCATTCCCTGTTCCTAGGATTGTCAGCACCATACTGTGCTTGGGGGCTTCACAAAGTGGTAAATGATGTAGACCTATAACATCAAGCTGACACATCATGGTATGACTTAAATACAGTTCAAATTGGCATTACACCCAAATTGCTCACTCACACCTAAAATGACCGCAGCGCTAAAACTACGAAAGTATTATTGTATCTTCCTCACTACCTATCAGTATAAATATCCTGAATTATAGTACCAGATTTCATTTATGATTCATGACTGAATTTTGACAATTCTGACACAGGGCCACAATAACTTGCAAACTAAAGCAATAGTGTTTTCCTAAAAATACCATATTCAGAGTAATAAGCGCCCAGGCGCTCTCAAATATAGAAAAAGGGGGCTCTTTTTTGAATATAGTTTTGGTAAGAAAAAACAACAGTGTTTATAGATCGTTAATATTGTGGTTATGGCTGACAGCCTTATATGATACAAAAGAAAAGTCTGTCCGTAATTTTTACGACAGTTATGTTTTCCAGAACTTAAATGCCCATAATTAATGGTGCATATCACACAGGAGTGTGTATTATGCATGAATAAATAAGTCTTCAATTACACTGAATGGGTGCTAATTTGGATTGTTCACTTACCAATTTATTAGCAAATTATTAGAGCAGCGCTTATTAGAGCAGAGGGCTTATTACGTAGAATACGGTAATTGAAAAATGAAAAGGATTGAGCAGAACTGTATGATATGGTGTAAGCCTGCCCAGATCCTTTGACCCAATTGAAATGAACAAACATTAGAGTACACCGTAGTTCTTCACATTCCTTAATTACAGGTGTAATCAATCACCTGTCATCTTCCAGGTTTCGTATACATTGAATGATTTCTCCCACATAGTGAACAGACCAGTGAAGAATAGGTCTTCAGCAACCCATGCTTGCTGTAAAAGGCGACTATGCTTGTCGTAAGAGTTGACTAACGGGATCGGATGTTCAGGCTCGTTGACTTAGTTGATGCATGTCATCGTATCCCAATTGTGTGGATTGATGCTCATGATGTCAATCACTGGATTGTCTAGTCCAGACTTGATTATATACAGACCGCAGTCATATAGCTGGAATATTGCTGAGTGCAGTGTTAAACAACAAACAAAATATAGTCGACACTGTTCACGGGATATTCTTTGCATGTAACACATATTTGTCTTTCTGCTATGTCTTGTGACACTCTTTCTATCTAATACAAACTTTGTACTTTGGGTATTCCAGATTATACGGATCCCCAGCAACCTATCCTGGTGGTATGAGGCAACTTAATGGTTGAGGGGATCAGATTTAGTGACGTGTTCATAGTGTGTCATCATATCCTGATGGCTTGAACCGTTGCTAGGGTTTTACATCTCTATTTGTGCATACTGGACGCACATATGCGCGTCACGTAAAATTCTGGTTGCTCATTATGTCCACCACTGGTTTGACAGTCAAGACTTTGTTATTCACAATGGCTGTTGGCATATAGCTGGATTAGTATGGCATTGATTAATCTTTAGGAAACTTTTGAAGACGTACCACATGTGTTTTCACTTTTTTTCAAATATATTTTTTTATCTGTTATGAAATTGCCAAGTTGTGAAAGGCAAAATAAGAAGAAATTGAACAGGTTCGGTGTTGATTTAAATAAAATCTCAGGAGTAAATGTCAGCTTTGTAAGCTGAGAATTCTGAATGTTCTTTGAAAATGCTTTTAAACAATGAGGTTAGTTTTTATTTTCCTGAAAAGATCTTGAGTGTAAGCGATCTTGAGCTTATTTAAAAATTAATATTTACTTAAATTTAGGCTCATATGGCAAATGAGGAAAAATAATCGTGGTATAAGTTTCCAAAAAGAAAGATACTTTTGATGTGAATGTCAATGAGTGTAACATTTAAATGTCTTGTGATGGGTCTATGTCAGATGTTAATGTCAGTTGAAAATAATAACTTTAATAGGAAAGAAGCATGGGATCAGTTACAGAGTGTAAATTTCTTTATATTCAGTGATTGACATGAAATATTAACACGCAGTTGATCAGTTGATCTCTACCCCTCCCCCCTCCCCCCCCCCATAAAAAAAAAAGAAAAATGTGTTTCTTAATTTAGCCAATCCAAAAATAATGTATGTATTTTTTGTTGTTGTCGTTGACTCCTTCTTGGTCTAATAACCCCCCACTATTAATCTGCAGCATCTGTAAACCTTTTGTTTCAGATGAACATAATGACTGGTTTATGACTCCGGGTTGGCAAAAGCCTGAAACACACATTTTGTGGGGGCCTAGGAACTTCTTATTTGATAGCATATATGCTGAGATATATATAGTGGGTAAGTGGCACCTTGTCTACCACAGGTGGTATTGCCGTATTTCCTCGATTAAACGCCAAGGCATATATTTCTTTCTGACAATCTTTACCCATGACATTTTATTGCAAATATGGAAATGGGGAGTATTCTGTGCATTAAAAAAACTACCAAGGTTTTCATAGAGGCCAACATTTAATCGACACCCAATGTTATTCGAGGCCCAGCTTTTAATTGAGGAAATGGTAAGTGATAAGAGGATGAAAGTCAATAAATATACACCCACCATATCATCATATTTTTTTTCGGATTATTTCTGTGTTGAATTGTCTTGGAAACATGATGCTATGTTTCATCAGGACTACTATTGTCACAGGATTCATTGTGAAAAGGCAGACCTTATATCTTTACAACAATAATTTAAAAAAAAGAGTTATTTTTGTGAAACGTAATCCTGAAGATATATTATGGCAGGCATTGGTGTTGAAAGGGCATCTGTATTCAACATGATTCTGTTCGATTGCATTTTATTCTGTCCAATTGGCTATTAAATTGTTTTCCTTAACACACTTCAAACATACAGGGATAATATATAAAAACTTGTTTTTTGATATTCTCTGATGTTGTGCTACATATTCCATGTATTCATGAACACATAATTAACGGGTTATTGAAGAAGCCTAACTAAACAGGTATTTTATCCAATCCTTGTGTGATGTAGAAGGTCATGGTGACACAGATCAGGGTATTTTGTGGCCCTGTTGACTTTCCCAAAACAATGACATTTACCAACCTGCAGACACTTGATGTTGTTATGCATGGAAGGATAGTATCAAAATACCATTGGTGTGCTCTGACACTGGAAGGAGGTACAGTGATGAAAGAAAAGTAGGATCAAAACTTATAAAAAGATTCTTCCAATCATCAAGTATGACAAGATCAGATATTACCCCAAGCTGTGCAACATGTTTTTTTTTATCAACCTTGATATAAACAATTACAAACTTTTGAGATGGTCCCTCATGTCCAGGGCTTAATTGCAGGTGGCAAAACATGTGCAAATTTCAAGGTATTTTTAGAGTTAAAGAGAATGTGGGGACTAAAGGTGACTCCTGTGTGATGCCTACAGGGAAAATAACACTGAAACAGTTGATTTGTATTTGTAAATAATTTCAAGATTGTTGACATGAAACTCTTCAGAAAATGAACATTTTCGCTTTAATTTGTTTAAACCTATGAAGCCCATGACCCTGTAAGAATTTGTATTGAAGGCCAGAGCATTTTGTTGAGATCTATATGCCAAGTTACAAGAGATAAAAACTATTATTCAGAGATTGGTCCGATGATTACTGTCACAAACAACAATGTCCTGAGCTTTAAGAGATGTTAACATGTAGTTCATCAAACTTATAAAACCAAATTTAACATTTAAGCTTTTATGAAAAACTAAAAACTGACATAATAAAAACATGTTTTTGTAATGCTTCCCTAATGTCAGATTTTATTGTGTGTGGGTGTGGTGAAGATGGCAGTTTCATTTGGTCTGAAATTATTCATAGCTTAGAAAAGATCAACATGTTTTTCTTTGACAGCTTATTTCATTCAGCACAGTACCTGAAATTGTTATTTCTAATAACTTGGAATCAGGTTTGATTTTGTATCTATCTTTAAATACGCCCAATGAAATACTGTTGTGTTGGGTCTGGTTAGGTTGGCCATTTTATGTGTTCAGTGTACATATGGTGGGAGAAAAGTACAAGTTAGGAAACCCTTGATCCTATGCCTGTAATAAGCAGGTGCATCAAAATATTTCTCCTGCAGATCACTTCAAACATCCTAGTGAATCCTAGTAAAGTTATTTTTAAATGACCGTATTCACCATATTAAGTGCTCTGCTCCTGGGACACGTATACCCCTGACCAACGTCCAGTCAAATCTGAAAGTAACCTTTTCATTTTAATGTAATACAATTTAAATGACAGTCTATATTTTCTTGTGGATATTTCACATTTCTTATAGAAAACAGCAAGGTAAAATGGGTATTTACAGTAACTGCCAAGTGACTGAAAGAAAAAATGTTTCAGTTTTGTTTACGTTTGAACTCAGTTTGTTAACTACCACTTGATCTCTGAAAACAAATTTTAGTGATTGTGTATTGTTTTAATAAACAACCCCCTTTGTCAATTTTCTAAGCTCCCGAGGTACTTATTACACCGAATATGGTATATCAACATATCATGACACTGTCAGCACCTTCCATGTAGTGTTGGTCGAGTTAATCAATTTCATCATGGACTGATTGGTTTCACCTTCAAACCAAGAAATCGATGACAAAACATGTTATCAATTATTTCCAATTATTTTCATTTAGGTTAGTTATGTGGACAACACAGGTTAGTATGACATGCATGACGACATAATTGCCAAACAGATATGGTTACAAGGCCTGTTGCTGTTGTAATGCTTCCCAACAGATGTGTTCATGTCGAAAAATATTGTTTTAGAGATTTGCTGTTTTATTTATTATTTACATGAAATATAGTGACAGAAAGTGTTTAAATTGTTTGATGTTCTTATTTTTAATTTTTTTCATTGTTTGCTTCCTCAGCCCAATGATCAATCTTGAAATTCCAAACTCTGTCTCCAGCAGCTGACAGAAAGTCAGCTCCCCCAAAGATACCATATTCCACGTAATAAGCGCCCAGGGCGCTCTCAAAATTAGAAATAGGGGGTTCTTATTATAATATTATTTTGGTGAAAAAGACAGATTTGAAAGATAAATTTCGTGGTTTATGCTGACAGCCTGAAATGTTTATATACATGAGATACATTTTTCCAGAATTTAATTGCCCATAATTAAGGGTGCATATAACACACGAGTATGTATTATACACAAAAAAATAAGTGTTGTGTACATTGATCAATCGGAAGGGTTGTAATTGGATTTTGTTCACTAGCCAATATATTGGCAAATATCACCTTGCGCTTATTAGAGCGGGGTGCTTATTACATCGAATACAGTATCTTCCAAAGATCTGTGTGTAGGTGAAGTCAAAATCACTATTCTCCACACCCCATGACCACATACTCAATCTCTCTCCCACTCAATCCTGCCTGGAATTCCCTCCATTGAGAGCTGACAATCGCAAGTATTTGACTGTCTTGGCCCTCCATGATGGCCACACTTGTGTCGTGCCCTTGACAGAGTAAAGAATTTGAATGCGAAAAATACACGTACTTGTTTGCGGCACAAGCATGGAGAGTGACATTGTCAATTTTGCCTGTTTGTTGGGTCTGGAGAGGGCAATCCCTTGGCATCAGCCATTGTCTGCTGTGGCTGTAAACTGTTAATTGTTGGGCCTTTGCAACAAGTTAAAACAATATGCATATTTGGCTGTGTTAGTTGTAGGGGAAGCAGTATGTTGGAACTTATATAGAATGAGATGCCCACTGAGGAATGAAGGAATGACTTTTGCAGACAATGGTTCATTTTGTTGAAGGTTGTACTGAATTGTTGAAATAACAAACAGTCATTTTCTTGGCTCGGGTATATATTTGCAGTTCTATTTTGTGTGCGTTTTATTTAGCTCTATTGATGTGCCTGTAATACATAAAACATTAATGATTTCAGAATATTTGGGAAAACTATCATCTGTATTGATAACAATTTTCATAATTAACATGAAGTATTAATATTGACTTCAGTTTTTTCATAATTGCAATGACGTATTAATAACAACTTAGACTTTCATAATTAACATGCAGTGTTAATAATGACTTCAACTTTCATAATTAACATGCAGTATTATAATGACTTCAGTTTGTTCATAATTGCAATGAAGTACTAATAACAACTTAGACTTTCATAATTAACATGGAGTGTTAATAATGACTTGAACTTTCATAATTAACATGAAGTGTTAATTACTTCTTCAACGTTCATAATTAACAGTCAGTATATATATTAATAACAATATTAACTTTCATAATAAGCCTGCAGGAATGATAATACTATCCTGTTCAATCAGCAGAGAAGCACACTGGTAGTTTAAAGACACTGGATACTTCAGAGTTCAGTGTCTGGCTTTTGTGCACACGTAGCAATTACTGGTGAAGAGGCATCTAATCAGAGCTTATGGTGCCAGCTGATTAGTGGTCTGGGGAGGGTTGCTGGGGGTCCCTGTCACTGATTGGTTCGGTCACCAGAGTCACAGCTATCTGCGTGCAAGATTTGTACCTGACTAAATGCGGTTAGCTTCAGGGCGACTCCTACAGTGGGACTCAGACCAGCTCTCAGCAGAAGTCTCGGTACTGTTCAAGTCTTGGACTCGTCTATCTTTGTGAACAAGTTGATTTCTTGTGGGATCCTAGACCAGCAAATTTATTAATGTTTCAACATATTAAGGGACCTCGTATATATTACATGAGGGGTGGGTGGAGAGAAGGAGGGTGGGTGGGTGAGAAGGAGAGGGTGGGGTGAGGAGGAGAGGGAGGGGTGATGAGGAGGAGAGGGTGGGGTGATGAGGAGAGGGTGGGGTGATGAGGAGGAGAGGGTAGGGTGAGGAGGAGGAGAGGTAGGTTGGGTGAGGAGAGGTTGGAGTGAGAAGTAAGAGAGGGTGGGGTGAGGAGGAGAGGGTGGGGTGAGGAGGAGGAGAGGGTGGGGTGAGGAGGAGGAGAGGGTGGGGTGAGGAGGAGGAGAGGTAGGTTGGGTGAGGAGGAGAGGTTGGAGTGAGAAGGAAGAGAGGGTGGGCTGAGGAGGAGAGGGTGGGTAGAGGAGGAGGAGAGGGTGGGGTGATGAGGAGAGGGTGGGGTGAGGAGGAGAGGGTAGGGTGAGGAGGAGGAGAGGGTGGGGTGAGGAGGAGGAGAGGTAGGTTGGGTGAGGAGAGGTTGGAGTGAGAAGGAAGAGAGGGTGGGGTGAGAAGGAGAGGGTGGGTAGAGGAGGAGGAGAGGGTGGGGTGATGAGGAGGAGATGGTAGGGTGAGGAGGAGGAGAGGTTGGTTGGGTGAGGAGGAGAGGTTGGAGTGAGAAGGAGGAGAGGGTGTGGTGAGGAGAGGGTGTGGTGAGGAGGAGAGGGTGGTTGGGTGAGGAGGAGGAGAGGGTGGGGTAAGGAGGAGGAGAGGTTGGAGTGAGGAGGAGAGGGTGGTTAGGTGAGAAGGAGGAGAGGGTGGTTGGGTGAGGAGGAGGAGAGGGTAGGGTGAGGAGGAGAGGGTGTGGTGAGGAGGAGGAGAGGGTGTGGTGAGGAGGAGGAGGAGAGGGTGTGGTGGGGAGGAGAGGGTGGTTGGGTGAGGAAGAGAGGGTGGTTGGGTGAGAGAGAGGGTGGGGTGAGGAGGAGGAAGAGAGGGTGGGGTGAGGAAGAGAGGATGGGTTGAGGAGGAGGAAGAGAGGGTGGGGTGAGGAGGAGGAAGAGAGGGTGGGGTGAGGAAGAGAGGGTGGGGTGAGGAGGAGGAAGAGAGAGTGGGGTGAGGAGGAGGAAGAGAGGGTGGGGTGAGGAAGAGAGGATGGGTTGAGGAGGAAGAAGAGAGGGTGGGGTGAGGAGAGGGTGGGGTGAGGAGGAGGAAGAAAGGGTGGGGTGAGGAGGAGGAGGAGAGTGTGGGTGAGGAGGAGGAGAGGGTGGGGTGAGGAGGAGGAAGAGAGGGTGGTGGGGTGAGGAGGAGGAGAGGGTTGGGTAAGGAGGGGAGGGTGGGGTGAGGAGGAGGAGAGGGTCGGGTGAGGAGGAGGAGAGGGTGTGGAGAAGGAGAAGATGGTGGTAGGGAGAGTCTCAGGGGAGAATTGGGTGGAGAAATACACTATCTTGGGGAAAGTAATAAAAAAGTGTGATTATGAGGTTGAAATATAAATAATATTTGTTTTATTACATTATATTCATGACAACAAACTACTTTCGCAGTTCGGTGTTCAGAGGGTGATGATGAAGCCATATGGAGGGTAACATACTTTAGGAAGGGTCTTCTTTGGAACAATTATTTAAGTCAACCAATAACAAATGACAGGTCCCTTATTTCTTTAAGGATTCCAGCACATTTTCGGCTACATTTCCTTACAGCAAGTGTCTGTAGTTGATTGGAGGATAATGTGAGTTCATTATAACCAATCCGACCACGTCTCTTTCGCTTTGAAGTTGAAGATATATTCCCTTGCCAATTATGTAGGATATAGATTTAAGACTTGAAGGTTATTTTCATTATTGAAGTGTAATTTTGACTTTGTGCGAAAAATCAGTCAGGTTTTATGTCCTTATCATTACTCTTGAGAATATGGTTGAAATATCACAACCACCTCTCATAACCACCTGTAAATGTACAGCATGGACATATGCTACTCAACATTTGAGAGGGATACATACTGTTACATAGAAGACAGCAACTGGTCTACTTGTTTAGTCACTTTTGTTAACTTCAAATGTAGGTGAACATGCCCAAGATGGTAGCATGGAATACTATTTGTCTGACATCATTTCCAAGCATCCAATCACACACATTCAGGTCAGGACCCGTGAAGATCTGGGGTAGAATAGGTCTTCAGCAACCCATGCTTGCTGTAAAAAAAGGCAACTATGCTTGTCGTCAAAGGCGAATAACGGGATCGGTTGGTCAGCTTCTTAGTGTTTTGATACAATATAGCAGTAAACAAAAACAAGAAGGAAATCTCTAATTTTCAAGGACATTTGAAACATGTGGATAGCAACCCTTGATATGTTTCATCCGCTGCCCCCTCATTGCAGGAGTCTGGTTGTCACAAAAAGTAGGAGAGGCTGATTGAATTTGGATTAACGCACTTCGAACAGTATTCCAGTTATATTCACGGGTCTTCAGCTTCATGTGGAAGGAAGGCCTGAAGTGATGCTGGTCTGAATACTTTTACCATATTGGTGAAGCCCATGAACAAGGGCATTGTGCTGACAAATCTAGAAACATAATCGGGTGAACTGGGATTCGAACCCATGATCATAGGTTTCTTTTGAATGACTAATGGTTGCAACTCTGCACAGCGAGTTGCGGCGCCCTAGATGTCTGGTGCCGTTAGTTTTAATAACGTGGTGGTTAATGTCCGACACCTGTGACATTTAGGAATTTTTGGCCACATCAAACCTACATTAGTACATGCCTTGAAATAAATCCAACAATGTTCAAAGCTTCTTAAACCAAACTCACACCGAAGACACAGGTTCGATTCCCGACATGGGTACAATGTGTGAAGCCCATTTCTGGTGTTACCTGACGTGATATTGCTGGAATATTGCTAACCACACTCACTCACTCACTCACTCACTCATTATATATATTTTTAATATCATTAAAGTAACTGTATGGTTGACACATTGTTTTTTTTCGATTACAAATCATCAATTTTAAAATTTCACAACATGACTGTGTCGTGCTAAATATGTAAAGGTTTCCAGGTTCATTTTGTCATGGTGATGGGAGTTGCCATCTATTGTGTCAACAAAAAAAAGGTTTTAAATAATTTTGACTGTTTTGTGTACTGTTGAGTGAACACATTTGTCTTCACTTTATATATGCTGATAGGCTATGTGTAGTCTAACATTTAGTCCCAGAAATATTATTTAAAAATATGTATCTGCAAAATAGAAAAGGGGCGGTTGGGTAGCCTAGTGGTTAAAGCGTTCGCTCGTCACGCCGAAGACCCGGGTTCAATTCCCGACATGGGTACAATGTGTGAAGCCCATTTCTGGTGTCCCCCGCCGTGATATTGCTGGAAAATTGCTAAAAGCGGCGTAAAACCATACTCACTCACTCACTCACTACAAAATAGAAAAATAAAATCCAAAGGGAGCACAGGACAATGCTTAAATTCAACCTAGAGCGGGGCAATCTAGACTTGCCAAATCTCTTTTTTAATATATTCTCTGGGGTCTGGAAGACAGACTAAGCTATGTGCTACTCTTCATTCTGGGCAATGATTAATACATAGAATGTGATGTACAACTATCATGGATGCTCTAACATGCATAATATGCACAAGTTCTGCTACATGTTCAAAAGTTCAGTGGCTGAAACAGTCCTCTTCCAAACCTAGTTTGTTTAGGTGATCATTGTATGACACGGGTGGTCCAGTCATCCGAGCCACAGCATTGATTCACTGTGCGGAGTTGCTTCCCTTGTGTGTCGGAACCCTATGATGGTGGGTTTGAATTCCATATGATAATGTTTCTTGGTCAGTCAGCACCTTACCTTTGCTCATGGGTTTCACCAAAGTGGAAAACGTTTGAGGTCTGCATTCGTCTCCCACATCAAGCTGACATGCTGTGATATGACTGAAATCCTGTTCAAAGCAGCGTTTAACCAAACTTACTCACTTAGACCATCATGTATATGAGATGTCTACTAAAGGATTTGTCATGACTCCTGACTCCATGATGCCTAAAAAAATTGAAATGGTTCTGATTATCTAACCTTGATAATCTAGCGTTGAGCCTTTTAGCCAGTGGTAATCTGTGTTGTTGACAAGACAAAGAGCACTTATAAAATAAAACCAAACACTACTAACCGAAAAGCAGTTCTCCAATATTGTTGCAGGATTTTTTAAAAAAATGGCCTACCTACCCACTCTATTTCCTAATGTAATCAAAACTACGAAACTGTGTTTATTATGCCCATCAAACCTGTTCAGGAGGAGTAAGGGTGCCAACCCCCACCCTCTAGGCATCCGGCATACCACTTTATTTGTCTTGGCATCTAATTATAGAACTCGGGGTCGTATCAGTGTACAGAGGTGGTACAAGCAAATTAGATTGGGATTTTCATATAGAATGCATGACCATGTATGCTCATAAACTTAGGGATAAATATTTTATTGATTTTCACTCATTGCAAGGGAATTATTTTTTTTCAACTTTGAAAAATTGGCATCCACATTCAAGAAAAATATCTTGTGGTATCCAACATACAGCACGCGGCAATGGAATACTACTTGACAGGGCCTGGAATCTGGCGTACAGCACGCGGCAATGGAATACCACTTGACATGGCTCTGCATCTGGCGTACAGCACTGCGACAATGGAATACCGCTTGACATGGCTCGGCATCTGGCGTACAACACTGCGGCAACAGAATACCGCTTGATAGGGCTCGGCATCCAGCGTACCAAAAGGGGGTTTGGCACCCTCAGGAGTGACACAGAAACCACTCACTGTCCAACCCCCAGCACTTGCCCAGTCTGAAAATGAAAGGCAAAATATATAAAAAATAGCGATGGAGGGTGAGATTGCCTGGGGGTTCTTGCACTTACTCACTTGGTAGCTACCATGTTCCTTTTCCCCCACTTGTTCACTGTAGTTTCTGTGAAGTAGTTTCAACTGGGTGTCTCTTCCCATGGACGAGACAACGAAAAAACTGCTGCAATCAGTTCCAAGCAAAATACAAATTAGGATGGTTCAGTATTTTACAGCAAATAAACTAACTGAGAAATAAACACAAATCACTTCCACGTTAGTCTGGAGCCCAAACCAACCCTTAAACCCGACCCAGCGGTCACCACAACTCCCTCAAGTATGCCCCACGGACAACCTGAACTCAAATAGCATATCCTCAAGTCTTTAATTTTGTCCATTTGGTGCTTATCTAATATTTAACATGGTATGAAAAGCTTTTCATTATTTCAGGTAGAGCTGTCGTGCCATGCCGACTCCTCCCAAGGGAGACTGGTAGAGGGAAGCAATCACAAGGGGTGAAGAGAAGAAGCGCTGCTTCTTGCTGCTACTCACACCAAAATTGCCAATACAGGCAAGTTGGATGGTGATGGAGAAACGGTTCACCCAGAGAAGCTTGCAGCAAATCAGTATGGAGCATTACATAACTTATACCTAACAGTTTGGAGATCACAATATGGCCTCTGAGGAGACGTTCCTTCAACAAGTTAATATTGAGTTGGTCGAAGGCTGGGAAGCTAAGCTGAGCTCTGGAGGACGGATCTATTATGTGGAGTAAGTCATTACCTCTATACTATATAGCACTGTCATGTGGAGGGGTTTATCATTTCAGGGACAAGTTGTTTTGGTTTTATGTTAGATTATTTTTGGGATTTTTGGAAAGTGTTTTATGTATTATGTTTTCAGATTATTGGATGAGACAAATGTACAGAAAATAATGTTTGTGTAAAGTTGGGGCATGTATTAGATATCAGTGTTTGTATATTTAGTGTTGGGTATTCATTGAAGAAATGTTTGTCTGTTTGCTTGTGACTTTCAACATTGTATCTGTTGGCAAGTTAACGGTCAAATTTCAGCGCTGCTTCCATATCAAAATTATCTCTGGTAGCCCACATAGTGACATTATCTTGCAGTTATGTTGATGTTTATATTCTTTAAAAACTATAAAATTGATTTGCTGCCATATTGATACATAATTTGTTTTAAAACAATAATGTGATGACATGACATCAATGTTTCAGTAGTTTGTTTCCATGAAAAGCTATATTCCCTTTATATCATGCAATGGCTCTCAACGCCTACAGTGATGACATGACATCAATGTTTCAGTAGTTTTATTCCATGAAAGGTGATATTCCCTTTATGTCATACAATGGTTCTCAACCCCTTCAGTGATGACATGACATCAATGTTTCAGTAGTTTTATTCCATGAAAGGCTAAATTCCCTTTATGTCATACAGAGGTTGTCAACCCGTTCGGTGATGACATGACATCAATGATTCAGTAGTTTTATTCCATGAAAGGCTATATTCCCTTTATGTCATACAGAGGTTGTCAACCCCTTCGGTGATGACATGACACCAGTGTTTCAATAGTTTTATTCCATGAAAGGCTATATTCCCTTTATGTCATACAACGGTTCTCAACCCCTTTGTTGATGACATGACATCAATGTTTCAGTAGTTTTATTCCATGAAAGGCTATATTCCCTTTATGTCATACAACGGTTCTCAACCAATATATTTTTTCCAAGGTAGTCTGCTAGTGTTTTTCACATGTAAATGTAGACAGAATGTTCACCATAACTGTCTGAATCCAGCCCTTTGATAAGGAGGCTCGCGAGAGCGTTGGGTCTATCTCCTTGGACTGAGCCGTGACGTAATTACGTCATTAGTCACTATGACAGTCCTATTATTTGCGGCAAAATTCCTCGGGATGAGCTATAAGATTTGTGTAATTTGTCTATAACACCTCCTGCAGGTGCTTGTCTATGAAGGGGACGTGCCAGCTAGCTGACTTGCCAATATTCTTGTGGCTGAAGACGTTCCAGGTTTGGTTGTGTAGGTTTCCTGACATTAATCTGGAACAAACAATTTGAGTACTTTCTTTATTTTGTAACTCATAAATTTTATTGGTTTTAAAACCTATTGCAACTAGTCAAATATATTTTTTTTGATGCAAAATGTTTTTGGTCAATATGCCATGAGAGACAAAAAAGTCATTTAAAGGTTGTCTGGGTTGATTTGAGGTTTTTGACTTAAAAAATTCCTGACATAAAAGTTAAAACTGCAATAATCATAGTGAAAGGTGATACAAAAGTATTTTCAATGAAGTAGAGCATTTATAAGAATTCCTTTTTTAATTATTTTTTTACAGCAAAATAAGTTTTCTGTACTAAGTGTAATTTATTGTTTTATTCATGACATTCAGTAGTTGCTTAATATGTTTTGTCAGAAACACCATGAGAAGATGGGTTTTTTCATAAACGCTAGATAATACCTTTCCAGTCATATTGATATTGGGAATATTTTTCTGTATGGATCACTGTGTTTCATTATCTTGATGAAGATAAAATTAGAGCATTAAGAATATATTACATGCATAATAAATAATAGCATGTCTCCATCTCTCTTTGTAAGTTATAATTAAGTTTTCCAATTTCCATCCAAACATCTTCATCGGATGATTTAAGGATACTGTTTTCCCCACAACTAGTCATTATTCACATGGCCTTCAAACTTTTCTCTTTCATTAAGTCTATATTTGGAAAAAACTCTTCCTTCATCGTGTACAGACATATTTATGTCTCCATATATCCTAATATAGTATACTAATTAGGTGCTAATGCTGATATATTCCATCCCCAATATTCCTTGAAGTCCTGTTTCTGTAGAGGATCAGGGTATTGGTAACTACTGATGCAGCTTTCTTACTACGTCAAGCCAGACTGTTTTTGTGAAGTGCTATATTGTCATTGAAGTTGGCACCTATTGATTGAATTAAGGCAGGCGTGAGGACTTCAAAGCTTTTGGATGAAGTTCGATTGACAGATTATTTATTATATGGAATTAAGACTTTTATGTGCCATTTTGGCGGACATATTGGATAATGTTAGCAACAAACTGAAACACGTCCTGATCAAACCACGTGCTATTAAAATAGTAATGATAGATATCATTTAGAGTTGTTTTTTAAGGGTTCTGCTGTTTTAATTAGTGACTACAACGTTCAATTTTGCCGATCAAGGGGTTAGATCAGCAACAAAAACGTTAGGAAAAGTTTTCTGGCAATGTTTGGTGATTCATTCAGCTTGTTATGTCATGCTTTAGGAAATCACACCCGAGGGTCTTTTGATATCAATTATGTCAAAACGAATCAATCAAGTTTTAAACCCAAAGGATTGCTGAGAAGTTTGAAACTTTTATTGACGAGTGTTGATACATTTGATATCAAAAGACACAAGGGTGAGATTCTATTTATCATCCAAAATCTTTCAGTCAACATTTTTAGTTTGTAAACAGTAATAACTAGTGTCTTGAGTGTGAAAAGTACAGTTCACCAGCTTCAGTGGCAGAGAGGTAAGTGATGTCATTGTGTCTGACACCATGATTCTAACTGATCTTAGTGTTTTGGAATTATTTTTAATTTCGTCCAGAAAATTTTGAAGAAAATAATTTATCCTGAGGATTAAAATAAAATGGATGTCCTGAAACCAAAATGTGTAATTTTTGTAAAAATGTTTATGTTCCTCCTTTCACTGAAAAATATTGTGTTTTGAAGCAGTGAGGGAAAAAGAACACTGTTCTTTTTAGCTCCCTCTAAACAGAAAATAGTACTGGTCTCGTCCAGTTCCAGTTGCCGTGAACTGTTTATCAAAGAGAAGTAAATTTCAAATATGTTCCCTATAATATATTCCACATCAGTGTGACTACAGCAAGTCAGCCTTTGTCGCTGTGCTGTGTGCCGTGGTCAGATTCATTAGAAATCAAATCTAGATCAACTTGTGTCTAATAGAAATGACCTACCAGCATTAACAAGTGAAGTCACCCACCGTCAATAGGAATCTACATTTACTATGTGTGCTGGAGGTACGTTATTAACATATTGAATTCCATACACACCATTCAACACATATGTATAGAACCTTATCACAGACGTGATAGGGAATAATTATGTAAGATCATGTCGTGGTAATGGAGACCGACTGTTATTCTGGAGTGGCTCAGTGCCAAAAAATGTGTATAATTCATTCAGGTGGAGTAGGACTTCCTAGCTGAAGTAGTTCCTATGTTTGTGTCGTGCTCACAGACAGAGTTTGACATTTTGATATAGTTCACCAACTTGAAAGAATTTGCCAATCCCTGTTTACTCATAGTAAGGCTCTAACTTTCGTCTCATACTGTATGGAGAGAGGGGACCAGGTCCAGTATACTATATAGAGAGAGGGGACCAGGTCCAGTATACTATATAGAGAGAGGGAGCAGGCCCTGTATACTGTATAGAGAGAGGGGACCAGGCCCTGTATACTATATAGAGAGAGGGGACCAGGTCCAGTATACTATATAGAGAGAGGGGACCAGGCCCTGTATACTATATAGAGAGAGGGGACCAGGTCCAGTATACTATATAGATAGAGGGGACCAGGCCCTGTATACTGTATAGAGAGAGTGGACCAGGTCCAGTATACTATATAGAGAGAGGGGACCAGGCCCTGTATACTGTATAGAGAGAGTGGACCAGGTCCAGTATACTATATAGAGAGAGGGTACCAGGTCCAGTATACTATATAGAGAGAGGGGAGCAGGCCCTGTATACTATATAGAGAGAGGGGACCAGGCCCTGTATACTGTATAGAGAGAGGGGACCAGGCCCTGTATACTGTATAGAGAGAGGGAACCAGGCCCTGTATACTGTATAGAGAGAGGGTCCTAGGCCCTGTATGCTGTATAGAGAGAGGGGACCAGACCCTGTATACTGTATAGAGAGGGAACCAGGCCCTGTATGCTGTATAGAGAGAGGGGACTAGGACACTATATACTGTATAGAGAGAGGGGACCAGGCCCTGTATACTGTATAGAGAGAGGGGACCAGGCCCTGTATAGTGTATAGAGAGAGGGGACCAGGCCCTGTATATTATATAGAGAGAGGGGGCCAGGCCCTGTATGCTGTATAGAGAGAGGGAACCAGGCCCTGTATACTGTATAGAGAGAGGGTGACAGTTCTGTATGCTGTAAAGAGGGAGGGGACCAGGCCCTGTATATTATATAGAGAGAGGGGACCAGGCCCTGTATATTGTATAGAGAGGGAACCAGGCCCCTGTATACTGTATAGAGAGAGGGTCCTAGGACCCTGTATACTGTATAGAGAGAGAGGGGACCATGCCCTGTATACTGTATAGAGAGAGGGTCCTAGGCCCTGTATGCTGTATAGAGAGAGGGGACCAGACCCTGTATACTGTATAGAGAGGGAACCAGGCCCTGTATGCTGTATAGAGAGAGGGGACTAGGACACTATATACTGTATAGAGAGAGGGGACCAGGCCCTGTATACTGTATAGAGAGAGGGGACCAGACCCTGTATACTGTATAGAGAGGGAACCAGGCCCTGTATGCTGTATAGAGAGAGGGGACTAGGACACTATATACTGTATAGAGAGAGGGGACCAGGCCCTGTATACTGTATAGAGAGAGGGGACCAGGCCCTGTATAGTGTATAGAGAGAGGGGACCAGGCCCTGTATACTGTATAGAGAGAGGGTAACAGTTCTGTATTCTGTAAAGAGGGAGGGGACCAGGACCCTGTATACTGTATAGAGAGAGGGGACCAGGACCCTGTATACTGTATAGAGAGAGGGGACCAGGTCCTGTATACTGTATAGAGAGAGGGTAACAGTTCTGTATTCTGTAAAGAGGGAGGGGACCAGGACCCTGTATGCTGTATAGAGAGAGGGGACCAGGACCCTGTATACTGTATAGAGAGAGGGTCCTAGGACTCTGTATACTGTATAGAGAGAGGGTAACAGTTCTGTATTCTGTAAAGAGGGAGGGGACCAGGACCCTGTATGCTGTATAGAGAGAGGGGACCAGGACCCTGTATACTGTATAGAGAGAGGGGACCATGCCCTGTATACTGTATAGAGAGAGGGGACCAGGCCCTGTATAGTGTATAGAGAGAGGGGACTAGGACACTATATACTGTATAGAGAGAGGGGACCAGGCCCTGTATACTGTATAGAGAGAGGGGACCAGGCCCTGTATAGTGTATAGAGAGAGGGGACCAGGCCCTGTATACTGTATAGAGAGAGGGTAACAGTTCTGTATTCTGTAAAGAGGGAGGGGACCAGGACCCTGTATACTGTATAGAGAGGGGACCAGGACCCTGTATGCTGTATAGAGAGAGGGGACCATGCCCTGTATACTGTATAGAGAGAGAGGGGACCAGGCCCTGTATACTGTATAGAGAGAGGGGACCAGGCCCTGTATACTGTATAGAGAGAGGGGACCAGGCCCTGTATACTGTATAGAGAGAGGGGACCAGGCCCTGTATACTGTATAGAGAGAGGGGACCAGGCCCTGTATACTGTATAGAGAGAGGGGACCAGGCCCTGTATACTGTATAGAGAGAGGGGACCAGGACCCTGTATACTGTATAGAGAGGGGACCAGGCCCTGTATACTGTATAGAGAGAGGGGACCAGGCCCTGTATACTGTATAGAGAGAGGGGACCAGGACCCTGTATACTGTATAGAGAGAGGGGGCCAGGCCCTGTATACTGTATAGAGAGAGAGGGGACCATGCCCTGTATACTGTATAGAGAGAGGGTCCTAGGACTCTGTATACTGTATAGAGAGAGGGTCCTAGGACTCTGTATACTGTATAGAGAGAGGGTCCTAGGACTCTGTATACTGTATAGAGAGAGGGTCCTAGGACTCTGTATACTGTATAGAGAGAGGGTCCTAGGACTCTGTATACTGTATAGAGAGAGGGTCCTAGGACTCTGTATACTGTATAGAGAGAGGGTCCTAGGACTCTGTATACTGTATAGAGAGAGGGTAACAGTTCTGTATGCTGTAAAGAGGGAGGGGACCAGGACCCTGTATATTGTATAGAGAGGGAACCAGAACCCTGTATAGTGTATAGAGAGGGAACCAGGACCCTATATACTGTATAGAGAGGGGACCAGGAGGGGACATCTTTGTGGTTGCTCCAGTGACAAGAACAGTCATATCCCTTGTTGGCGAATCATTAACATTGTCAGACATCCTTTATCAAATCTTTATTTGCAGGCAATAGAAACACATTGAATTGCCTAGTATTGAATCAGGTGCTTCATCACAGCCCTCATTAAGCCCAACCATGTATATAACAGCACCTTGTGATTAGATGCGTAGTTCCCGTTATGAATGACCTTATCACCAATGACAGGCCATCAGCTGAAGCCGTTCTGGGGATTTACTGGACAAGGACTTATCATCCCCTGGGTCAAAACCTCATGATCATATTATCATTCACGACCGTGAATGTTGTCTTGGTAAGATCTCTATTGTTAAAACAATGGCTGTGATGGGAAGTCAGGGCTCGGAGCATTTCATCTGCTAAACGTAAAATGGTGTTCCCCCGAAGCTAGGGTTAGAGAAAGCTTTAGCGGACGGTCAACTGATGTGGAAGTGTTCTGTATGAGGTATAATCAGGGAGGGTCATGCCTTCTGGGCGGAGGGACGGCGTCATAATACAACGACCCTTAAGTGCCAACACTTGCTTCAGATTGTGTCGGAGTATACGTTCTTGCCACTCATGTTGCATGTGTTTGCCAATAATGGAGTCTTTGGCCTAAATTTTTTCCACAGGAAGTGATTAACGGCAAACATTAGTGATTTTTTCCCCCATCTTATGTTGCGTGTAAAGTTTATTGATTGACAGCTTTATAACACATCCATGCATCATTTGACCAATAATGTTGGCCATATATAGTGAAAAATTTCAGTGTTGTTACTTTTGATCAAGGTGAAATATTTTTGTGCAAGTTAATGATTAGGACAATAAAAAGTGTATGGATTTGACATTTTCATTATGAAAGTGGCTTTAAATGGCATGTCATATCGATGAAGAAGAAGAGGAACTGTCACAGCATCTGAAATGAAATGTGGTGGAAACTTGTAGCCTTCGAGCACCTGGTGACTTGATATTGACAGGCGTTTATGATTACACACTGGGAATATGTCTTGTAGGGTGTGCACAGGCTCTTCAAGGATGCTCCATGTTCAGGTCCCAGGCTTCTTAATTTGTCGTAAAAAATATGGAGTGACTTCAGGAGACATTTCAGTGGATTTCAAAACGTTTTATTGTAGGCATGTGGAGGACATTTCCACATTTGATGCATTAGTGACAAAAATGATGATCGATGCAATTCCCTATTTTGACTTGTACTATATGTTCCCGTTTTTGTTTCAGGTGAAAAATTTACTTGCATTTGCATGTGTTTGTGATGGTTCACCAGTGGGGCAGGATATGCTCACCTTTTCGCGAACACCTGGTATCATTACTACTTGATACGAATTCATAAACACATGTTCTTTATAGACTCAGAATCGTGCAATGGACTCAGCTCTTGGCAGAATTTTGTCGCTTTTATTGCAATAGTTGTGCCACTAATGTATGAGTGGAAATTGGCACTTGGTGGCCTAGTGGCTAAAGTGTTCACTTATCATGTTGAAGTCCTGGGTTTGATTCCTATCATAGTGGGAAGCACATTTGTGTTGTCCCCTGCTGTGATGTTGCTGGAATATTGCTATTGTCACTCTAAAAAGATACCAACTCACACACATTGCGCCCTTCATTATAGGACTAACTCATGGCAAATGCATAGCTCCCAAAAAATTACTTACAGTTTTACAGTTTTACGCTGACAAGATGTTTTTTTCCCCATCACAAAACACATTACAAGCTGATCACCACGAGCAAGTAACATAGAAAATACCACTCAACAAGTCTGAACTGAAGTACGCAATTTAATCCTATTATTATGCTATTATGCCACTAAAATAACACAATATTGGAATATATTATTCCTGATAAAATAATAATTTCAGATACATTTTCTTCAGACCATTGCATAAAAAATCTTTGAATTTGTATCATTGGGAACTTTTGATCAAATCACTGGTAGATTGGAAAAAAACGTGTGTACATCTGATTGCTATTTATGAGAAAAAAAACATGGTAATCTTAATCTCTGCATATACAACAATGCCTTTGATAGCAGGAAATACATTTTAAATGGTAAATCATCATGTCTGGTGATGTTTTATATTAAATTTCATATTTTTGTTGACCAAATTTGTTGTACCTGTTCATTCGCTGAAGGGATACGATGTGTTTTTTGTAACTGCGTGTAACACTTGATGAATCTGTTTTTACACTATGAATCATAAACAACTACTGTTCTAGTCTGTTTTCAAACACTGAAACGTGTGGTGTAGATCGTGTTAGGCAGGTAGAGCAATTATGGCTGGGACGGGTAACTCGGGTACTCAGGTCAGGTGGGTCCTGAGTAGGACCCGGGTACCCACTGGACTACCTGTGACTGGGGCTGGGACGGGTAACTTGGGTACTCAGGTCAGGTGGGTCCTGAGTAGGACCCGGGTACCCACAGGACTACCCGGTATGACTATGGATGTTGCACATTTTCAGAGGGAGTTCTGATTATAGTCACAAATAAAGTTTTTAACTTTGATAAACAGGATGTTATTTATTTCTCTTTTCTGATCTTGTGCTCATGTGTTTCAGTCACTGGTTGGCCTCATCCGTACTTAATTAAATACACACCACTGTGAAATGGCTGGAATATTGCAGGGTTAGAAAATTGGTCTCCTTACACAATAATTCATCATTGTCAGGAATCACTTGCCCCTTAAAAAAAGTCACAACCATCTTGCAAATGTAGCCTTCATCTTGTGTTTATCGGAAATTAACAGTCCCTATTTCGTGTCTGTTTTGTTTGTATTCTGACATGTGAATTTAATGGACCATTGTTTCAAGATCAACACACAATGTTTTTTTATCAGTTGATAAATTCATTCTGGTTTATTCAATGAAGTCGACAGGCATCTTGTCCTAAAAGACAGCATCATTTATATCTTGCCATAAAAACCATCCTAGAGTATAATCCATATTGTTTCTTTCAATTTTGGAATGTGTTGCATGTAAAGCCGAGCCCATCAGAACGGAAGATATTAGGTCTAGTAATTGTTCACATGTGGAAGATGGGAATTTGATCGAGTGTATTATTGACAAGCCCACATTGCTGATGAGGAGGAGTTTGTGAGGAGACTAGCGAGGTCAAATACCAGCTGTCCGGCAGGAATACAAGACATTTAGCCCCTGATCAGAGGTAGATGATTCGGATTGTCAGTTTCACCTGGTCAGATGAAGTAGTTGACAACAATGTGAATAGTTGTGATGGCAATAGTTTGTAAATGTGCAAAAAGAAATTGAACTTCTTTGATTAGTTGTTAGGGTGATGGTATATGAGTGAGGTAGTGAGTTGGGTTTAAGCCACTTTTACCAGTTCTCCAGTTATGTCATGGGTGTCAGCTTAATGCGGGTGGAAAGCCCAAAGGTGTAAGTACCACTTTGGTGAAACCCAAGAGCACGGGTATGGTGCTAATAAACCTAGAAATATAATCGGGGCAAACCAGGATTTGAACTCACAATTCCTAGGTTTCTGGCAAACCCAAGGGACGCAACTCTGCACAGTGAATTGCAGTGCCTTGGACTTCTGGGCAATCATGCCCCCTGTGATATACATGTGTGAGGACCAAGGAAATAGGATGTGCATGTGATCGTTTCTTGAAACAGTTGCAAGAAAAATATAATATGGCTATCATGTTTAGGATATTAAGGTCTGGATGTTACTGAAGTTGTGTTTGACATTGACGCAGCTACAAGAAGAATATCCGGCGGTTTGTTGCTCATGTGGCCAACATTGATACACTGACTACCATTAGTCTACAGGGCAATAGTATGTTGAGAAAGTGTGATGAGTAATGACTCGTTAGTAGTCCGTTTTCCGTGTAGGAAATCTTTTCCTATTTTGGTATCTTGTGTGAGTGAGTGAATACTGTTTTCACCACGACATTTTTGCTGCTTTTTCACATGGTCCTGTGTACGGCACACAAGTCTCAAATCAGACGAAGTTATGCAGCATTGGAGGTGGAGAGTAGGTGGATGGGTGACTGTTCGTTAGCTTGACTCATCAGTGTTAGGGCTTCAACCCTGCCCCAAACTGAAGCACATGTTGCATTTATAGACATGTGCTTCTTGGGCAAGTGATTTTCACCCTCTCTTTTACCCAGCTGTGAACCAGGTTGGATGAGATGGGAATGTTACTGTTAACCTTCTGTCACTTAACAGGCAGCTTCAGTTGTATACTCTCCAGGGAGCTGATAATGAAAATCGATTGCACAATGATCCAATTATCGGCCCCGTAATAACGGTTTCTAGCACCATGCCCATTCACTTGGTGATTGTATTCTACTGCATTATAAATGGACTTGTCGGAACAAGAGTAAAATTTTCTGTTTTTAAATGAAATTTCTCACGCTTTCATACAGCTCTAAGATTTCTGTAGCGATCAAGTCCTTGTATGATGTGGATTAAGGGAGCTTGCAGTATCAATACTGTATGTCTATGATTAAAGCTCTGTTAGGGGTTCCCAAGCTTTTCCTCTATCTAGAAAGGTCAAAGGTGATGATGTTATCTTATCAGAGGTAATGCTCTGTTGTTGGACTGATTTTGGCAGAACTGCAGGAATCAGTGTATATGGATGCTTATATAATACCCTGATAGTGGGAGGGCGATACCAGGGTTATCACGCTGTCAGGGGCTTCAAGCAGCTGATAGTAGCCAGGAAATATTGACAGCTTGGATTAGAATATCCCTCTTGCTCAAACTAGTTGTCACTGAAGTAGCATGTTGTCTTCATATCAATATTTGATAAATCTTGACGACTGTTATGGTACGTCCATGCTTCATCGGTAATAATATCAAACAATCAATATGTTAAATGATTATTTTATGACATCATGCATTTGAAGTGAAGACCATGTTCTCTTTTATTCTAAAATACCAGTTCTTTTAATTTGTTTTGTTGTCATTTAGGGCTCTGTGATGAACGGTGAACCCTGTGATAAGGTTCCAGAACAGAGAGTGACCTTTCAATATGAGGGTTGTATGGCCCTGAAGACTGCATGTAAATCACAGTCGTTGATTAGTTCCTCAAAGCAAAGCTGTCTTTTGTGAGGATCAGTCAGTGTCGATTCCCAGATATTGTTGCCAATGTCAGTGGAAGGTTCAGTGGAACATTTATCAATAACCTTGGTCACACATGTATGAAATTAACATGGAAATCGTTTATGTGTTAACAGGTCTAATTGTGTTCTAACGGATTTGTGTTCCCTGTGGTGATTCAAGAACAAATTGTTTTACAGCTCCCATCATTGTCTCCCCATGTAGATTCAATGACAGAATAGGCCCTCTACCCCACGCTTGTCTCCCCATGTAGGTTCAGTGATAGAATAGGTCCTCTGCCCCACGCTTGTCTCCCCATGTAGATTCAATGACAGAATAGGTCCTCTACCCCACGCTTGTCTCCCCGTGTAGATTCAATGACAGAATAGGTCCTCTACCCCACGCTTGTCTCCCCATGTAGATTCAATGACAGTATAGGCCCTCTACCCCACGCTTGTCTCCCCGTGTAGATTCAATGACAGAATAGGTCCTCTACCCCACGCTTGTCTCCCCATGTAGATTCAATGACAGAGTAGGCCCTCTACCCCACGCTTGTCTCCCCATGTAGGTTCAGTGATAGAATGGGTCCTCTGCCAATGCTTGTCTCCCCATGTAGGTTCAGTGATAGAATAGGTGCTCTGCCAATGCTTGTCTCCCCATGTAGATTCAGTGATAGAATAGGTCCTCTGCCCCACGCTTGTCTCCCCATGTAGGTTCAGTGATAGAATAGGTCCTCTACCCCACGCTTGTCTCCCCATGTAGGTTCAATGACAGAATAGGCCCTCTACCCCACGCTTGTCTCCCCATGTAGGTTCAGTGATAGAATGGGTCCTCTGCCAATGCTTGTCTCCCCATGTAGGTTCAGTGATAGAATAGGTCCTCTGCCAATGCTTGTCTCCCCATGTATATTCAATGACAGAGTAGGTGCTCTGCCCCATGCTTGTCTCCCCATGTAGGTTCAGTGATAGAATAGGTCCTCTGCCAATGCTTGTCTTGCCATGTCGATTCAATGACAAAATAGGTCCTCTGCCAATGCTTGTCTTGCCATGTCGATTCAATGACAGAATAGGTGCTCTGCCAATGCTTGTCTCCCCATGTAGATTCAGTGATAGAATAGGTGCTCTGCCAATGCTTGTCTTGCCATGTCGATTCAATGACAGAGTAGGTGCTCTGCCCCATGCTTGTCTCCCCATGTAGGTTCAGTGATAGAATAGGTGCTCTGCCAATGCTTGTCTTGCCATGTCGATTCAATGACAGAATAGGTGCTCTGCCAATGCTTGTCTTGCCATGTTGATTCAATGACAGAATAGGTCCTCTGCCAATGCTTGTCTTGCCATGTCGATTCAATGACAGAATAGGTGCTCTGCCAATGCTTGTCTCCCCATGTAGGTTCAATGAAAGAATAGGTGCTCTGCCAATGCTTGTCTTGCCATGTCGATTCAATGACAGAATAGGTCCTCTGTCCTATGCTTATCTCCTAAAGTTGGATATATCAACAGAAATTAATTTTTGTTTTCACCATTCTGCAAAACGATCTCCTATAGAGCTGCCATCACTAAATGGTAAAAGTGGTCATCCACAATCAAATGTCACAAGCCCTTCCTGAATTTCACTTGGATCACTAGCAGACGTAAGTTTATTTCAAACACTGAGAAAAGGTCCTCGCGGTCTGTTTATGCGAATTCAGTGTCTGAATATACATCCCTCACTCACTCATCTGTTACATCTAATACAACCTGCCTCCCTCAGACATGGGACTGTCTCACTGCCTGATTAGGGATACTCTCTGCACTGCCGTCTGCAGTGAACCCACCGTGTTGATGATGGTGCTCTTGCTACTATAATTTCTTGTGAAAGTGTCCCTGAATTGATGCTCACGTGTTGCAGTAGCTGCTGGAGTTGTTAATGCCAAGATCTTCACAAAAGTGGGCCAGTAACGGCCACAGACAGATCAGGCCAAGTCATTTCAGTCTGCAATGTATGCTGAATGGTTTTCTAGATAGGTACTGTTTCCTGGTGTCTAATTTTTTCGTTACCGTGTTAAATGTATCGAAACAGTCTAACGATCCAGAGTAGATATTTCACATCACATCAGGAAGTGTACATCACATGAGAAAGCCCTGAGGAGTTCCGTCCTTCACACAAGTCTCCAGGGTAGTCGGGCGATGCAGGAATACATTACCACTTCCTGTACGTAGTTAACGCATCGGGCACAAGCCTCTCTTTCACTTCAATGTGACAGATGTACTGTAGCAGGGGACAGATAGTTATTTACCTTGTTGGCAGCATGTTGCCGTATATGGACGTTACGAGAGACGCGTTGTTAGTGCTGTTCCAGGTGACTGATACTGTTAGGGGGAGTCCTACAGCACATACGTCGTGATATGTGATTTACAGTATGCTCGGATTGTTGTATACGTTGTCTGGAATCATTTCAGTCCAAGGCAAAAGAATCCAGAGTTGATAGGTTAGAAATTAATTTACACCCTGTAAGTCATTGACTCGTGACTACTTTCAGACATGTCTAGATAGTTTATTTGCATACATCACTATAATGTTGTTTTTTTGGCATGTCAGTAAAGTGTATCATGCTATTAAATTTTCAGGCTTCATGCCATCAGGGTAATATGCCAATACCGCTGTGGGGATTCTGGGTTAGAATTGGTCTTCAACAATCTATGCTGGTCGTAAGAGATGACTGAATGGATTAGAGTGTTCTGGCTGGCTGACTTGGTGGATGCATGTCATTGTATCCCAATTGTTAAGGCCGATGCTCGTGATGTCAATCACTGGATTGCCTGGTCCGGACTTCTTTATTTACATTCCGCCATCATATGGTTGGCATATTACTGAGTACAGCGGTAAACAACAAACAAACAAACTAATATGCTAATAAGTGCCTAAACATTTTTTGAGACACATATATTTCTAACTTTGAAGGAATGTACGATAGGCGATATACAAATCATCAAGGAGTAGTTTTAGGGATATAGTGTTCTTATGCAGCCGTAAGTAAGGAACTGACTGATCTTTTTAGGTATGGAGACTTTAAATCCTGAGAGATAATTGTGTAGATTAAGTTGGCCATTTGTGCAAAGAAATAGAAAATCAATTTGTTGACCCTTTCAAATTATTTTGGAACTTTCATCATCTAATTGGTCCTGAAATAGAAGATGTAGTGGATAGTGTTCTACTGCTGGAACAGGTACGATTTTTTTTTCATGTTTCGTTGGTTTTGCTGAATGGCAACATTAATATTTCCTGGCTGTAATGTAGCTACGATGAAGACTGATGATGCCACTTGATGCAGCTGATATAAGTGAAAACCAAACTGAAGCTCCCTTACTGTGAAAATGTCTCTCTGTCTATTCATGGTCGACCCATAGTTTCCATGTAGGAGGAAATAACTCCAATTTCCTCCCTGGCAATGAATTCTTCACGCCAAATTTTGAAAGCCACGGCGGGCGAGAATCGTTTAAGATGGTCGTGAACGCGTGCTCATCCTGCAAGAGGAGGAAACTTGCATACCACTAACGATATTTGTATTGATGAAAACATGTCAGAAGTTGGTGGAAATAAGGTCCCTGGCTTAGCGTGTGGTGGTGGGGATAGAGTGTATTCCAAATACCATTTGAGCTGATCCAGGCTCGGACTGGTGACAGCTGAATGGAAGCACTGGCAGCTGATTGGGAGAGAGGGTATTTTTTTGTTTATTCCTGGGATTGGCAATGTTTGGAGACAAGGTTTTAATCTTTAGCAAATTTTTACTCATTTTATTTGATTGGGTGCTTTTTGTTCAGCTTTGAGAAGTGACAGATATCACTGAAAAACTAAGTGGAGTCTAACTGTCTGTAACAACATTAAACTGGCCTGATCGGTGACTCAATACGATCTGGTGTCAGAAAGTTTCAAGTGAGAATGGAAATATGTTTGTTGTTTAGATGGTCAAGCGGTGTATTTGGTACGTGATATGCAAGATTTCAAATTTAGTTGTGTTGCTTTTTCACATATTTGTATCCTTTTTCTGATGTTTTTAAGAATGCTGCAAAATATTTTTAAAACATAGCCAAAATATATCATTAACAACCCTGAATTAATTTGTTTCATCAAGTGATGCCTTTTTTTTTAAAACGAAATACTTGTGGGTATGAAAAGAGGAATATCAGAATATCATGACCTGATAGATTATGTTTTCCTGTGACCTTCACTTTTTCTTCACTCTTCATTGTATTCAGTAGTCCAGTGTGGCTAAGCTGTGACATGGTTTGAAAAACCAAGAGACCTTTCTGAAAGTTTGAATCTGTTTGCTCTTGGTTTGCCTGTACCAGACTTCATCGTTGCCAGTTCCAGAGACCTACCACTTTAGAGAATCCAGTTCTCATGGCTATGGTGCTGATGTACCAAGGACCTAAATGTAGGCAATCTGGGATTCAAACCCATTTTCAGCGGACCCTGTCACAGTTAAGGGAAGTAACTGTGTCCAGACAGTTGTAGCACCCTAGACCAACTAACGGCAGCCAATACCTCAAAGGGAAAAGGCAGCAGTAAATGTTGCACTAGTGACCAAGTCCATTGTCTTTTTGGACAATAAAATAAGTTTATACCTTAAATTCCCCTGCTGCTTGTCTCTTGTAATTCCACATTTAAATCAGAAAAGCTGTATCAAAATTGTATCCAAATTACACAAAGCTCCTTGTATCACATTTCCGTTATAATTTGTCAAGTTTTGTTTTCTGATGTATTGTGTTTTGATTCTATTTCTGAAATCTGTGGAACTTGAGGAAATCAGTTAACAAAAACATGTTTGATGTATGAATGTTGGTGTTAAGATGATCATTAATCTTATATTTGGTGGAAGGATTTAACATCTGTATTAAATGGTTTCCATGGTTACCAAAATGTAAAATTATAATTGGTAATAATTTTGTTTGAAGGAATGGAAGTTTTTTTGGACTGTAAAGACGACTGATACTTTGAAGTTTATCATTAAATGTCAAAAGATGAATCGACATTGGCGGTACAGGATTTTCATCAATTTCACAAAAACATGTTATAGTATATTCATATAAGGGATGAAATAAATTGTACATGAAAAAATGTTGGTAGTTTTAATAAAAATTGATGAATGCAATATAGAAAATATCAAATTGATCGCCAGATCGAAATAAGAAGTGTGTTGACATGAACCTCTCTGTGATGACATTAATATGACCATGACAACATAACAGGTTAGTGACAGACCGTGACCTCAGCCCATGTCACAAGCTGTCGCCTCCCTGTACATGTGCTGCCCCCTAGAGGCCATGCACGCAACTACAGCTCAGAAATCACATAATTTGCCTCACAGTTAAGGCCTTAAAGCACGGGATAATGATCACATCGTTAAAAAAAGGATGGTGGAAATTGGCACTAAGGATTCACTGCGACTTTGTGCAAGTTGATGGCAGCCGTCTCACATTGATGGCTGTTGAATCAATTTCACCTAGCTTCGTTAAGTCTGACGACTTGCAAATTCACGGTGGCAGAACTGACGAAGAGGAAAGGAGAAGTTTAAAAAAACATTTTTTTAACCTGGTCCTATCCTTTTGTAATTGAAATGGTCCATTTTGCATCTTAACTGACGAAGGTTTGATTTTCTGTTGGCCTGATCTGAATGAAGTGTTTTAGAAGCACCTGCCACATATAAGGATGCTAATGCGTTGCTGAAATCTACATGATTAAACCTGATTAAATGATTATTTTGAGTTGTAAAAGATTTAAATCTGTTGCTGTTACCACTGTAGAACTGATCGTCACTATATGGCTGAGATACTGCCGATGTGACGTTAAATATTAACTCACTCACTCACTCACTCACTTTAGAACTGAAAACAAAACTTAATGTAAATGAAATGAAGATAGAAATAACTAAACATATAATGAGTTTGATATGTATTCATATATTAGTATTATATAGTAATTTGGGATGCATACATACGTTTACAAAGTTTGTCTTTTCATTGTTTTAGCTCAATTGAAAATCAAGTAAGCTTATTTGTCTGTCATCTGGCGTAAACATCTTTTCCTCAGAAACCACTGGACCAACGAAGCAGAAACATCACATACTTGGTCCTACCAATGCTGAAACCTGAATTTGTCCAAGTGGTTCAACTGCAATTTCAATGTTCAATTTCATATTGAAAAAGCTACTTGGCCGGGATTTTTTCAAAATGTAATGGAAATCGGTACATAGGAAGTTAATATGGTGGGCTGAACATACATGTTTTCCGCTGTGTGCGATATTTTTAACTTTGACAACCATACTGAAAAAGCTAATTGGTTTGGTTTTTTTTAAATTTACGAAAATTAAGGAAGTAAATATGTTGTGTGCGATATTATGAACTTTGACCTTGTTTTGACCATGCTCTCAAATGTCCTCCAAGTGCATATCAGAGCTCAACGAAGGGATGTTTGTGTCTCATTAGGATGTCATTATATTTGTTCAAATCATTAGAGCTTTTGTATTTATGCAGCAAATATTTGAATATCAATGCTGAAAGCAAATTTGTTGAGTGGCTGTCTTTGTTGAGATTTAAAACTGTAGACTGCATATCCAGGTGAGCTTAAGTGCAATGGCACCATTTTTAGAAAGAAATATATTATTTCACAAAATATTAATTACATTGACTGGGTCTTTACTTTTAAGAAGAAGTCCGATAAAGAAATGATTTATTGATATTCTTTAATTAAATATACACTCAAGTCATTTTTTTTGGACAAAATTGTCTCTTTGTAACAAATGTTTTGTCTCAACTATTTTTAACTATTTTCAATAAGAAAATGACTACCATGCACTGATCATTATATTGTGTTTAAAGTATTATCAAGCATCAAGATGTGGACAGTCTGTACCTTTGAACTTAGCCGTTCACAATTTGTCTTGTGTTGCTATCCAAAAGTGCATCTCATTGATTTTCTGTGACCATCACTGCAAACGTCACAAATCATGTTTGCGCAAGTTATTTGCGGACATGTTTGTAACATATGCAAATAGCACCCCGGGAACATAAACAGGAGGAAATTACTGTTATTTACGTAAAAAATCTTCTGTCCCACCTGTTTGGACATTCCAAGGGATGTGTTTGAGAATGTCTGTCAACACAAGATGGCGCTTTGCTTTTATGTGATGCACGTCAGTCAGTGAAACTCGCCACTTTACAGACTGACGATCGTCATGATAAGATAAAGCAAGTATTGTTCTCCCCGTTTGTGGAACAAGTCCTTTGTGTTTGATGAGAAGTACATGCGATCACAGTTTGATCATTAGTGTGTGTGATCAAAGTTTGATCATCCGAAGGAGGCCCATAAAACAATATCTGAAGAATAATATTACTGACATGTTGATGGTTAAAAAGTGATACATGTTTAAAAAATCAGTTTCAAATATGTTTTTAATGTTTGTTGAAAAGTTCTGTAAATTTACTGTGTTTTCTTTTTAGCAAACGTTATTCATGTTAAAAGATTGTAATTTGTCACATTAGTTTGTGAAAACAAAGAAGATTATAATGTTCCTGATATTGCATGGCTGCATCATGTCTATTTAAATTCTTTGAAAGATGAACAATAATGTGTTTAGTAAATTTTAAATATATTTAAATGATTTTAATGAGATAGCCATTAGCTGTTAAACTGATGAACCAGTTAGGACTTTTGAGCATGCATATTATGAAACAAACTTTTTCATGAAGTTTTCTATTTTGATAATAAGTTACTCTTACTTGACACTCCAGACAGAAATGTTATATTAGACAGAGTCAGTACTGTTCTAACTTTAGGCAAGTAGTATGTAACAGAAGCATCAATAGAAATAGTTTACAGATAAATTTGTGAAGTATAGGGATCTCGATTATTGTGAATAGTGTTATATTTGTGTGATGGTTACCATGTTAGCAGCTTTCTTGTAATAACTGTCTCTACAAATTACCATCAATAATGGTATTTTCCACACAACTAATGAAGCAGTGATGACATATGTTATCCAACATCTAGTGTGGCCCTGGATTGAGTGCATTTCTAATCACAGTTACCGGTTATCAGGATGCTTAATGTCTCATAGAAATTGGTTCATTGTAGTTGGTTAATCGAACGCTAAGACATTAATGAAATGCACTGTACTATCAAAGACTATTAAAGATTCAAGGAGTTGTATACACGAAAGATTTCAAATAACTTGCACTGGCGCAGACTTAATGTGTCTGAGTACAGTGGTGTAAAACAGTACTTTAATGCACTGTGATATAACTGAAATACTGTCCAAAATGCTTTTAACTAAACTCACTCACCCTGTAAGAGAGCACAAGAGATGCCATGACTGCATGAACACAATTTGGTACAGGTAAACTTTTAATAGTCGGACTAAAGTTAACTGGGCCTTTCAACCATGTCAAAACCTTAAAACCAAAATCAAACATTTTATGAAAATGGAACTTTGACTATTTGATTTGTGTCAAGTTAATGGGATAAATAGTGATAATTTTAAATGTCATTTAAGGCTAATCAAAGCTAATGATTATCTCCATTTCACCATTTCTAACTTGTGACCCTGAACTGCAATTAGTCTAACTTTACCATTAATGTGTATGTACAACAAAAGAACCATTAGCTTAATGACCACTGTACTGGCTGTAGATAGCGTGTATGTTTCACCTGTCACGTGCCGGATTACTTGTCAATCAATGAGGAAATGTGTTCCTCTTACTGAGAACCCAACATCAGTGTGATCAATAACAAACAGAAGCATGGACATGTACACGATTACAGGTTTCCATCCATTTCATAGTCCCCTCTTATGAAGCATTGATTTATTATTCCCCTTGGCCATGGTGGGAAATATTACATTCGTATCACATTGCAATTATGTAGCAATTGAGTCAGAAAGTAGGCATGTTTGATATTGTTACTAGTCTTTTATTCTCTTATAACCCGTCTCCATTATCAGTGTCATTAATGACTTCAGGAGACCACGCTGCACTTAAGTCTGTAGAAATGTAAGACTGCTCTTTATTCTACATTGACCCATGACTACAGGAACGGAAATCATGACAATATGTAATGGAATTTTCATTACTTAGTGTGTAGTGTTGTGTTTGCTGAAGGAAGGGTGTATGCTTGTACAATAATGGACTTATGTATTCTTCAGATTGAATATTGAAGCTGGTAGTTCATGATGGATTTCTTGAAGATTTGTCCATTGTTGGTTGTTCCTTTGGACATCTGAATCATAGTGTTGGATTAGGTTTAGATCATAGTGCTCAGTGTTACATTAAAGCACAAGTAATATTTCTATTTCATTCAACATTTGAATACATTATTACCCCGATACATGGAATGTCAATAAAGGAAAAGTACTCTTTTCTAATAGCTTCGGTTTGATTATGTATTAATTATTGTTGGAAGACACTATTATATATTAATTTATATGTTTGTAAGATGTTTGGTGCTTTGCTGTTAAACTCACAAAGTCTTTGTTTGTTTGATGCGACATTCAGCAATATTCCACCTACATGATTGAATTTTGTAAGTAATCGATTCTGAACAGACAATCCAGTGATTGACATCATGAGCATCGATCTACAGAATGGGGATACAATGCCATGCAATAACCAAGTCAGGAAGCCTGACAAACAAATTCCGTTAGTCGCCTTTTACCCATGAGTTGCTTAGGACCCGGATCTTCACAGGGGCCACATAGAGTGAGTGATTGAAGCTTGAGCGAGCCATAGTGACAAATATGAAATTAAATTAGAATGTCATGATAATTCTTTTTGAAAGGATGCATGGTCTTACTTTATTTCTTGATATAGGTGATAAAGGGCCTTGAAATGGATGACAATGGCCTTGAAATGGGTTATAATGACCTTGAAATGGGTGATATTCACTTAGCATTGTGATAATGGCTTGAAATGGGTGGCAATGGCCTTGAAATGGGTGGCAATGGCCTTGAAATGGGTGATAATAGCCTTGAAATGGGTGATATTCACTTAGCATGGCGATAATGGCTTGAAATGGGTGACAATGGCTTGAAAGGCCCTAAAAGGACTTGAATTTGATGGCTAAAGATTAAATCAAGGATATTACTTGGCACAGGCAAACCAGTGGTTGATTGTCTGTTGTAAGTGTATGATTACATACATCGCCCGAATCCTGTGACAGTTGAGGGTGTGTACACTTGTACTCTGAACTCTCACAAGAACCAGGCTTATTGGAGACTTATTCTGGCAATGAATGCGTGGACATTGGTGGCCCAGGTGTCTCAGAGTTGCATCCCTCAGGTGTGCTCGAGACTTATCACAGTGGGTTTGAATCCCAGCTTCACCCTGATTGTTTCAAGGTTTGTCAGCACCACACCCATGCTCGCGTGTTAAGCCACAGTGGTAGTGTCGCAGACCTGCATCACTTCCGGCTGTTCCCTGCATCAGGCTGATGTAATGAGATATTATAGAAATACTGCTCAAAGCTGTGTTAAACTAAATTCAAAGCTTCAAAGCTTATTTCATTTAAATGCACATGAATAAGATGGTAGTCAATTTAGGCCTTTTAGAGAGAGGGGAACTAATTTTATCTGAAGTCAAATAATTTGAAAAGTTCGTGACCAATTAGCTGCACAATACTTTCATGATCAGAGATAAACTGAATTTTAGCAAAACATTAAGAATATATTTTTTTCAGACTCCCAGTTCTCCCGAAGACTTCAAAGATCCTTCACAGAAGAGGCATATGAAACAAGCCAATTGTTTTTGTAACCTTAGATATTTTGATACTTTGATGTTAAAATAACACGCCCCACAGACAGATACCATTAGTTTTCTTCTGGTAACTGAAGAGCTCTCGGATCTTTCATGTGAAAACATGAATTGATCCCTAGTGTATAGGACATATTAATTGCGATATATTGATAAGGATATACTGTTAAGGATATATGTACGTAGATATATTTCACCTCAAGCATGCCATATGATGACAGAATATTAAGGAGTTCACAGAAGACATTGGTAGTGTCACCCACATTGCTGCTACGCCTGGGTATGCTCGTTAGCAGGCTTTGATCTATCTTACCTGACGTAAACTGATCAACGCTGGCATGGTCGTGTGTCTTACCTTGATATATGACAATATGCAGCAGTGGGAGGTGAAAAAAATTGAGAAAAAGTGCTAACAGATAACTTTTATGGGGAATAAAGGCTCGAGGGTTGTCATGCATGTTCTGAGCAGTTCTGTGATAAATGACTGTGAACCAGGGGTCCGGAAAATTTAAAATCCCAATCGGACATTTGCATTTAGGCCACGCCCCCTTCAAATAGCGTATTTTAGTACGACTTTTCACACACATTACAAGTTTACGTATTCATAATATGATGAATTGTGAATTGTTTCAATTTAAATTAATTAATTCAACGGAAAATTAATAACAAATAATATCATTTTAGATTTACATGGAAAACATATGTTTGTTTCTGTTATAATAACGATCTGTTAACGTAGTGAACGGTCTAATTAATATTCATGAGTTATATTCATGAGTCTGCTCAAGTGTACGCGTTGTAACATTTGGATCGAGACTATTATCCCATATTTGGTTATCACGTGACCTCACGGGAATTTTTTTTTTTAAACTAAAGATTTTTTAAAAACAAGACAGATAATTTAATCACAAATACTAAAATATCGTTGATAGCAATAGTTATTTGAATACTTTTTTCATCTGTACTTATTTATTGACCATAAAAAAAATTGGATATCGATCGTCCGAGAAAGCAAAATGGCGGTCAATCAAGATTCAATATACGACTAGCTACTGAAAACAATAAAATCTGCAAATCCTCATTGTATGTCAACCAAGTGAAAGTCGTTAGCCACGACTTACAAAATGATCGTCCAGACTTTGAGGGTTTGGCAGATCCGCTCGACTGATCTGCATCGGTCGACTGGCTGTCGTCACGCTTTCGCTTCTTGTCTGAGGTTACGTATCGTAGCATTGTGAGGATAATGAGGTACATCGATGATGCAAGGTATTAATGTACAGTTGTAAACACCTTTCACTCAAATTAACAAGATGTTCTCAGTAATTAATCCTCGATTAATCAGTGTCAACTCAGTTTATTGTCAGTTTATACTATCATGTAGGTACGATGTATTTACAGCAATCAAAACAAACAAAGCTTGTCAGTGTAGTTAATCTTCATTGTGTTGCAACTGCAGACAGAAACTGCTCAGTCCTAACTGTTGATCATGTCCGGTCAAAATTTAAGAATGTCCGGACAATACTTTTTAAAATGTCAGGTAAGCAATATTTTAAAACGGACATTTGAGATTCCCAATCGGACATGTCCGGCGCATATGACGGTTTCCGGACCCCTGCTGTGAATGTGTATGTATGTTCACAATCGTTTCATGATCAGGACGACCGCCTCTGTGGTCTTGTGGTAGAGCGTCCGCCCAGAGAGCGGAAGGTCTGGGGTTTGATCCCTGGCCGCGTCATACCAAAAGACGCTTAAAGATGGTACTTGTTGTTACCCTGTCTGGCTCTCGGCATTAAGGGGCTAAAACAAGGACTGGTATACTGTGTCAGAGTGGGGTATTCATGTTAAACTGTGGCATGGTATCCCAGTGGGCTAGCACTATAAATCGGCATCAGTCCGGACTAGTACAAGCAGCCACACACACACACGTACATGCACGTCGCTATATAACGCGACGTTAAACCCAATTTTACCTCATCTCATGATCAGGGCACCCTGGTTATCCTCCTCTATCTTCATCAGTACCATACTAATATTCTTGATTGAAACAAGCGACAATGTCAGCAGTATCGGACTCTCTTTGATGCAAATTCTGCAGCCTCATGGACAGAGCTGAAAGTGAATCATACCAAAAGATGTTAAGAGATGGTACTTGTTGTTGCCATGAAGGTGATAAAGCCAGGACTAGTTTGCTCGGAGTCATGTGTCTGAGTGGGATATCCATGTTAAACTGCGGCAAGATATTTCAGTGGGTTAGCACTTTAAGATAGGCATTAGTCCAGACTAGTACAAGCAACCGGGGTACCCTCCCACACACACTCACATGATATGCAATAGAAGTGCAAAGTGCAATTATCTTCACAACGCAGCATTGCGACTGGCATACACCTGTATCAGCAAAAATACAGGTATGTGTTAAGGATGTCACGTTTTACCAATATCTCCATACATTGATGTTCTCAAACGATACAACATGTGATAAACACTTACCTGTATAGATACATATTTTAATCCTGCAACAAATCATATTTTAATCCCTTATCGTTTCACCAATTGACCAATTCATTCATATTTAATATTTTTAAATAAGGGATTGGTTTTTTATTTTATAATGTAATATATGAATGTTGACATTTGAAATGTGAGACCAGATATTTGGGAAGTTCCAATCCATTTTAAATGAAATATACAAATTCATGCGAAATTGCAGCGAATAAGTATCGCGATGCGTATTGTATTGGGAACGTATCTTGATGCATATCTTATTGGGAGGTAGTCGTATCGGGACATCCCTAAAGGGTATCATCTTGCTTTAACACTCATATTTTAAAAAGTATACTTAGGATCTGAAAAGTGTTGAAACAGGCGCGGTCAAGTTGGTGTGTAGATGACATACTGTTATCATCTTATGGACTCAAACTAATGACATTTTGTTCAGAAAAAAACACAAAGGTTAATTTTAGTTTGCAGGCAATGTATTGTATGATGAAACCGCTATTCTCAGCATGTGTTTTGATGAGGAGAATCACACCTGGACTGGTGGTGTGGAAGACCCCCTGACTCCTTCTTGGACCAGACGATGAGGTTATGCCGGCTTGTTATGATCATCTGAAGACTTGTGTGACAGTCAGTTGATTACGAAATGACAGCCATTGTTTTTCTTCACGATGCGATATAAGATGATGGCACCCTAAGGATATATTCCATTCTCCAATTAACTTTTTATGCTTTTGCAATTTCCTTTCAACGCTTTTTGTGAAACAAAAACACGGAGGTAATAAATCGTATCAGTTTCACGTTAATGTCATACTGAGACTTGCTAAAATCAGGTTTGTTGGGTGGCCTAGTGATTTGTGCATGAATTAGCTGAAAAATTGCTGAAAAATTGCTGAAAGAGGCTCAGAGTACTCCTCATTCCAAATTTTTGTATTTCCCCAAATCATGCTTGAGAAGTATTTCAATTAGAGTGATAAGGTAGATCAAAGGTATGAATATGATGTCTTCATTTTGATTAAGTATCCAGTATGCGTGCATGTGCAATAGATGGGGTAATGTTGGTGTGGCCATTTTCCCGTGTAAGTCACAGACTTATCTCCCCTTGGTGATGGCAGTTTCCTCTCCTATCAGCCTCGGATCACTGAAACGTTTGTCTAAGAGTCATCACAGTTATAAATTGTGACATGATTGCTGTGACGATGGTAGCTTAGTAG
The DNA here is from genome assembly GCF_023055435.1 of Haliotis rufescens. Taxonomy (NCBI): domain Eukaryota; kingdom Metazoa; phylum Mollusca; class Gastropoda; order Lepetellida; family Haliotidae; genus Haliotis; species Haliotis rufescens. Next base: position 32,390,714 of record NW_025964361.1, on the reverse strand, counting down.
CTAAAGGGTTTGCTCAACACACCAAAGATCCACGTTCGACTGTCAACAGGGGGCACGGGTGGCCCAGTCGTCTAAGGCGCCGCGATTCACTGTGCAGAGTTGTGTCCCTTGGGCACGCCAGAAACCTATGATTGTGGGTTCGAATCCCGGTTCACCCCAATTATGTTTCTAGGTTTGTCAGCACCATACCCGTGCTCGTGGGTTTCAGCGAAGTGGTAAACGTCTAAAACCTGCACCACTTCGGGCTTTCCTCCCACATTAAGCTGACACGCCGCGATATGACTGGAATACTGTTAAAAGCGGCGTTAAACCCAACTCACTCACTCACTCACTCACTCGACTGTCAACATGGATACTATGTGTGAAGCCCATTTCTGTTCTTCCCCTCCATGACATTGCTGGAATATTGCTTAAACCGGCATAACAGACTGCATATTTTATATAAAACTGTTTGCAAACAGAACAATTATTCCCTCATTTGGTGACAAAGGTTAGTGAACTTTAGTCAAGGAGATGAAATGTCCAATGAAGAAAAATTACTATTCCAGAGAAGAATTAAAAAAATCCCTGCTAACCCAGAACAATTTTTTATTATTTTTTTTATCAATGTCTTTGGTCAGAATGTCAAGATGGGATTGACTGAAGGTCTGTTTTTGCACAAACAAATTATAGCAAGGATTTGTTTGAGAGTATTTGAAATAATTTTTTTATGTTTTAGGGTACATGTTGTATTTCCGAAGTAACAAACTTGACAATACACAGGGTTAACGCAAACCGACATTCAAGTACGGCTTTGAAATAACTTCTTTTTCGATCAAACACAGAATTATATTTGTCTTTTCACTGTTGCATGTTTGGACCCGTCCAAAAAGCAAGTAACCTTTTGTCAGAGTAGATCCCCATGCTTCTCCTGAGAGCTGCCTAAAGTGATCACAATCATACAATTACAGTTGTGTCATTGTACTTCGATATCTTGTTGATCATATTGGCAAACGCAGCATCAAGCACAAACTGTCAAGTCATCATGCTATAGCCAGAATATTGCTGACACTGGCATAAAATGAATTTCACTCACTCGTAAAACAAATGTAAGGCTTCAACTCACTGTATGACCTTGTCAATTAAACTGTTTTCAATACAACTACTTCTGTTTTCTGCCCTAGAAATTCATGTCTTGAATGTCAAAGACTACATCTGGGTTTTGCAACATAAACCCTGAGCTGAGGGGATTTACTCCTAAAACTGGTATCAGATTTAAGACAAGGCTTAGGGTACGGTTTGCAAAATCAATATTATATGAGTCTTTCATCTGAAGTACAAAGTTTTTCAAGCTGATATGTTGGTATCAGTATCTGTTTTGGAAATATATTCCTGAAATATATATGTATTCATATTTAGCTAGAGTTGATCTTTATTTTAAAAAATCGGAAAGATAAACAACATATTTTCAGCATGGCGTAGTTCCTTATGTTTAGGACTTGACAGTTTTGTGTACGAGGATAAACTGACCTGATAATTTTACGCATCTACAAAAATTATATGGTATTATATTTGATCAGGACAATTTCCTACCAGCCAAGGAGCTGTACATGAAATTGTGATTCTTCCGATTGATAGAATATCTAGGATTTAATAACCAATAACGGACATATTTTTTTGATGATATTTCCACATTCACACATGCCTGCACAATTATTCACAGAAACGTGCCAGTCTTGCAGGACGAGGATGAGAAAAAGACGGACGAGCTGCGACTGGCACGTTGTTAAGGTGGCAATTTGCTTTCTGATTTGATTAAGCGGGGCTCTTTGATATATCTAGTGATCAGGACGGCTGCTACAGCGACCGAAAACAGATTTGTGGTAAACGGTGTTGGGAAGCAGTTCATTACGAGTCTTCCTATTTCTGTTGATTGAATAGACGGAGAACACTTTACCTGACATGTATCACTGGAGGGACTTGCCCACAACTTTCGTCATTCATCACTGCTGGACTTTTATTCCTGGACAAAATAGATTGAGCCAATTTGTACCTGTTGTCGACCGGGCACTGTCCGAGGCACCCATTAAGTGATATTTGTTCCACTGCTTTCAGTATCCTCAGACTAAATATGTTATTAGATTACCATTCTTGCTCTATTTAGTAGGCCATTAATGCATTTCGATCATTTCAATGGTGGTGACAATAGACATGGAAGTAATAGTGTAGGTCGAATTTCTTACATTTGTACTTACATTTTGTTGTGTGAATGGTTATTTCGTTTTGGATTGATATTAAAATTGATATTGAGAACAAAATATATATGTTAAGCAGATATAACTGAGAATAGGGTGGTACTTGTGTGACAATTGAGAAGAGGGTAGTACTTGTGACAATTGAGAAGAGGGTAGTATTTGTGTGACAACTGAGAAGATGGTAGTACTTGTGACAATTGAGAAGAGGGTAGTACTTGTGTGACAATTGAGAAGAGGGTAGTACTTGTGACAATTGAGAAGAGGGTAGTACTTGTGTGACAATTGAGAAGAGGGCAGTACTTGTGACAATTGAGAAGAGGGTAGTACTTGTGTGACAATTGAGAAGAGGGTACTACTTGTGTGAGAACCGAGAAAAATGGTACTACATGTATGACAACTACTCTTGGCTATGACCTGACTTGAATGGTGACATATCTCTAATAAAGTTGAATACTGTCATCTGGTCTGAGCTCTATGTGACATATTGCTGTGACATTGCTTTCACTGGCATAGTGATGCATTCAAGTACCCACACTGTGATGTAAACAACGCCATTTTGTGGACAACGTACAGCACTAAAAGTAGTTGACCAATCAAAAGTGACCCAATGTCAATCCCTGTCATTTCATTCTGTTTTCTATAAAAACAGGTTCAGGAAAAACCAACAACCATCCTGAGGCTTAAATGACTTAATCCATGAACCTTTTCCGATAGTGTTAGCCAGACAACCGCTGTAGAATGAAGCCATAAGCCCCCAGGAAACTTTCGTATGTCTGCTTGTCAAATGTTTAATGGGTATCTGCTTAGCCTTTCAAGAAATACTGACAATGTCTGACAGATGTTGCAAATAATTCATTATAATTCACTTTTGTCTTTATCTAGGAAGTTTGACAAGCTGGTTAATGTACATAACATACAAGATGTGTTCAAGCAGTGCATCATTGGTTGTTTGTTCTGGGGAGTGAAATCCTGGTTCGTAACAGAAACGCTGCCTGTTACTTGTTTTTGATCAATCAGAAAGACATTCTATAAATGTAGAATAGTGTTTGTGTTTCTGGCTGGGCCCAATTAAAAGGGAATATTTCTATCGATTTAGAATAAATTGGAATCTTTGGGCACATGGAAAGACATGGCGTGATCATTATGATTGACGTTGTTATGGTCTGTTTGTAACAAAATACTCAAGAAAGCCTTGGTGATCGCTTTGAGATTTGCAGTAAACACTGACAGTAAATAAACCACAATTGAAGAAGTTAGATTAAATAATATCTAAAGAGAAGGAAAAGTAATTAAAAATATATTCCATTTTATTACTTCCATGATTATTGGATTTGGGGTAAAATTATGTCTGAAGATTGCAAAATGTTTGAAAAGAAAAGCATTTTCATTCTGTTATTGAATAATCCGTTGAACAAGAGACTTATTCTCATTTTCTTCTCATTTGGTTATCTGTGATTTCATTTGATCGTTGTGATCAAAAAGGCCAGCAAATTAATTAAGATAATTTCAAAAGCTGCAGCCTGGGGATTAATGAGATTTCTGACTTTTTCTGTGCGCTGATATTTCAGTTGAATTAGATTAATGCCAATATTTATTTACACACACTGTGCTGTGGAATTTCTCCTGTCTGGGAGACGTCACCTCTGTCAATAACGTCCAAATCTTCTCAGTTGAGATTTGAGACTATCGTTGCTGGGCGAAATTTACCCTTCTGAAGTGTTTTCAGTTGGTAGGGGACATTAACATTTGAAATAGATTGACAAGTCTTTTGTTGGCCAACTGATGCGTTGTCCCATATTGTCAACCAATCAATTAATGGGCACAGTTCCGCGTAGCAAGTGGGTCACTTGTATGTCAAAAGGAATTTGTAAGCTGAGTGATTGATTGGTGACAAAGCAAAACATGTGCTGCTGTATGGAAATGGAGAGTAATCATTTCCTAGGTTGTGTTTCAGGCATGTGTAGGGAACATTTATTTATTGGTCACTGTTTGTTTATCTTTTGTAACAAAGTATTAAAATCAGTTGGTGTAATTTCTTTGTGCTCTGTTGACTAGAAAATCGGTTCTTATGGGCAGTTAATGTCAAGGTTTGATTGTAATCTGTTGTCATTTGGGCTTTAAATAGATCCTAGTTGCAATGAAATTTGTTTGGCGAAATACCTTGGTCCTGTTGTATGTTCTTTTATAGCCCAGGTTTTTTTTTATGCTCTACTGTAGACAAGTGTATAATATTTCAGAATATCAATCTGTATACAAAACTGTCAGTATTAGTTTTGTTGTCACTCACTCCTTCCCTCTTCTCACTCCCCCACCCACCAACCATGTCACTCCCTCAATCACTTGATCGCTCTCTCACTCACTCAATCCCTATTCACTCACTCACTCACTCACTCACTCACTCACTCACTCACTCACTCACTCACTCACTCACTCACTCACTCACTCACTCACTCACTCACTCACTCACTCACTCACTCACCCACCCACCCACCCACTCACTCACTCACTCTCACCCACTCACTGGTAATGGTACCAGACATGATGCATTCCAATGTCAAACGATAGCCAAATACTTGTTGCAAGTGATATAGTTCATAGTATTGCCATTCACACCTATGTGATACAGCCCTATAACCAATGACCCATTGTCACGTCAATAGCACCTTTTGACTTATTAAATACCATGGATCCAGTCATGTATATCCTGGTATTGTTGTTCATCACACCATGAACAGGATCAGTGATATTCCTTACATATTTACTTGTGGCAGCCTTTTGTGTGGTTTTGCAGGCTGCATAAATAACTTACAAACATTAGTCTCAACTGTCATGCAAGAAAGATATTTTTCTTTTCCCTTTGCTATTCATTCAAGCCTGCACTCGCTTGATTCTTATTAAGCTCTAAATGCCTCGTGATAAAAGGCAAAATCTTGAAGAATATTGGATTTAAATTAAGACTGCCAGAGATTTTAAATAACAATATAAAGGATGATGTTAATGTGCTGCACCCCGACATGGGTTCAATGTGTGAAGCCCATTTCTGGTGTCCCCCGCCGTGATATTGCTGGAAAATTGCTTAAAGCGGCATAAAACCATACTCACTAATGTGCTGCACAAATTCCCTCTATTATCACCAACTTCTTCACTGAATGTTACTGTACATTTCCAAAGTTGGAAACAATAGCTTGCTTCTGAAAACTATGTTTTGCTCATGAGGTTACGCGTGAAAAGTACCTGTGAAGATCTGGGGTAGAATAGGTCTTCAGCAACCCATGCTTGCAGTAAAAGGCAACTATGCTTGTCGTAAGAGGCGACTAACAGGATCGGGTGGTCAGGCTCGCTGACTTGGTTGATGCATGTCATTGTATCCCAATTGCGTGGATCGATGCTCATGATGTCAATCACTGGATTGTCTGGTCCAGATTTGATTATTTACAGATTGCCATCATATAGCTGGAATATTGCTGAGTGCGGCGTTAAACAACAAACCAACCAAACAACACGTAAAAAGCTGTCTATAATTGCGATTAATTTGTGGGCATCATATCAAATTTCAGTTTTTGAATTGCCACAAACAGCTGAAGTCTGAAGAATCTTTGTTGCTTTTGAGGTTATGGGAAGAATGATTGGTAAACCTTTCAGTAATTTAAATAGCTTTCTCTCCCCTATCATGCACATGCATACCATTCTTTCTGGACGGGTAAATATTAAATCTCTTGGAATTGCAATACCTTTTTTCCTATTTCATGCATACAGTTCTCCCTGGAATAGTACAAAAACAAGTTTGTATGAAGTGTTTGAAACACGTCTTGACCATAATCACTGACCCTATAGCCATTATGACCATAACCTCCAAATGTCCAGTGAATATTGATTTGTATCTCACGTGTATATAGCAGATCTCTTTCTTACTGTCAAGCTGTATTGATTCATATTGCATGATGTAGATAGCATGGCAATTTCCATTTACCAGCTGGTTCCGCATGACAGCAGAGAAATCTATATATCTCAAGTGTTATAGAAAATAATTGAAGGTGTGAGCAATGGAATGTGGTGTGAGGCAGGGAGCCTCGGGTCAACCTGACGGGAGGGTCAGTCACATCAGTGATATATTTGTCTCCCAGTATTGTTAAGAGTTGATATCATGTTTCTCCCTTTCAGCAATGCTGGCAATAATACTGGCCATGGTTGTACTTTTATTTTGAGGGTGTACAGTTGGATGGTGTTGGGCTGTATTTCGGGTGTATTGCTAGATGCGGTTGACAGTGTACATCTAGATGGTGTTGAGGGTGTATGGCTAGATGGGGTTGGGCTGTGTTGAGGGTTGTAACACAGCAAGATTGGTGTAGGATAAATTCAAGAAGAGAGAGTGTGTAAAATCTTTCCAAGCACTATTTTATGTAACCTATATCTGCCTTTCAACCAATTAAATTGTCATTGCTTCAGTTTATCTTTTATCAGAAACATTTTCAGAACATAACTCACACTTGAAATAACAGACTGCATTCAAATATATATATTTTTAAAAAATCTTGATCATGCAGACTAAGAAAAGTAAGACAAGGGTGAAGTCTTGATTATCCAGACTATGTGAAGGTATTATGTCAACACTAGAAAATATCTGGATCATGTGCCAAAACAGATTCCATTGGGTGCAATTGGCAAAACAGTGGTGAAAATTATATGAATGAATGACTGAAACTCAATGACACCATGTGTCGCCAAAAAGAGTCAGAAGTAAGACTAAGATGGAGACCTGATTATCCATACTAATGAAAGCCAGGTCAGCTAGGGTGAGGACCTGATTATCCAAACTAGATATCAGACTAAAAGCAGAGCCTGATTGTCCGGTCTCCGTGAAGTACAACCCGGTGGAACCCTGATTATCCAGCCACTCTCGGCCCAGCTGGAGGGGAACCAGCAGACTTCTGGGTGACAGTGCCTCGTGGCCTATGCCCTCAATCTCAGCTATGTGTCCTGGGTGGGGTGGAATGCCCCCGGAGATTAAGCAGTGATTGGTTGAACCTTGTTACTTACAGATACCCCATGTGCCATTTCCTCTTTCTTATGTTCAGCACACATTGAGTCACAACAGTCTTGCTGGCATATGTGTAAACTCGGGAACACAAACAGATTTTAGTTTGAAATGTCTTGTATACCAATAATGATTGCATTTTAAGGCAACACCTAAAGACCTCCTGCCTTGAGGTTGATAGGCTGTGTTTCAGACATTGCGAATTTCTTAATCTTCATAATTCAATGGCTAGCATTGGTCACTGAGATATTTCAATCGGTGTGGGGCTGTTCTAAAGTACTATTACAGTTCTAATTGATGCTTCTTTGGATCACTGAGTCATATTTATTGATTTTAAAAAATTGTAGGAATTTATAAATAATTAAAATTGCCTGGGGTTAAGTGAGTGAGTGAGTGAGTTGGGTTTAACGCCGCTTTTAACAGTATTCCAGTTATATCGCCGCATGTCAGCTTAATGTGGGAGGAAAGCCCGAAGTGATGCAGGTCTCAGATGTTTACCACTTCAGTGAAACCCACGAGCACGGGTATGGTACTAACAAACCTAGAAAGATAATCGTGCCAAAGGGACGCAACTCTGCACAGCAAATCGCGGCGCCTTAGACAACTGGGCCACCCGTGCCCAGGGGTTAAGTAAATGTGAGGTGTTAACTCTTCAAAAACTGCTCAGAATTTTAGACAAGAAGGTATATGTCCAATAACATGTCTGATGTAAGTGAAAATGACACTTTTAGGTACAACAGAATATTGATGTTCATGATCCCATGGTTGTTTTCAGGCCAAACAAACAAAATACTTGTGTTTCAGACACATGAAGATCTGGGGTAGAATAGGTCTTCAGCAACCCAAGCTTGCCATAAAAGGCGACTATGCTTGTCGTAAGAGGCGACTAACGGTATCAGGTGGTAAGGCTCGCTGACTTGGTTGATGCATGTCATCGTATGCCAATTATGTGGATCGATGCTCATGATGTCAATTACTGGATTGTCTGGTCCCTACTCCAATATTTACAAACTGCCGTCATAAAGCTGTAAAATTTTATGAGTGAGGTGTTAAACAAAAAACCAAAACAAACTTGTGTTTCAGGTAACATGGACCCAACATGTATGGTAGATCAGTAGGTATTTTAACAAAAATAAGAAAATCTTTTTTTGGGATAATGTATTACACAAATGGCTTATTTGAAACCAATGTTAGTTGCAGTGTCTTTTGAAATCTTACATCAAAATAGCTACAGCAATGATGATGTGTGGAAACATCCGATTGTTTTCAACATCCGATGTCTTGACGTCTGTTTCTAGCTGGGATAAAAGCATTTGGGATGCAAGTGAAACAATGGGTCAGTCACTTTACCTGATTAAACTGAGGATTGTGTGGTAACATTGTGTTACCATTGGTAACACACCCATTGCCTTTGTACCACAACAACACTGTAACATTGTTATTTTCTGATGCTATTTACTGGTCAGTAATTCACTATTTTAAAACTAAGCATAATATTAACTTGTTTGACATCTTGTTGTCAATGGAAATTTCTTGATTGTTCTGCAGTGAAAGAGGGGCGGTCGGGTAGCCTAGTGGTTAAAGCATTCACTCGTCACGCCAAAGACCCAGGTTCGATTCCCGACATGGGTACAATATGTGAAGCCCATTTCTGGTGTCTCCCACTGTGATATTGCTGGAATATTGCTAAAAGCGGCGTAAAACCAAAACTCACTCACTCACTCCACAGTGAAAGAACGCTTCATGAAAAGTTTTATACACAAACAGTAGCATCAAGATTTATTTTCTTAACAACCTAAGAAAAACATGGCCAACACTTTCTTGTCAGTGTCGGATATTTTATTACTGCTATTTTGGTTTACGTTCCAATATCCAATTAAAGAAACAGTCCGCTCAAGGCCAAAGCTTATCATGCCATAAGGAGTCCATAGAAGTTTATGAACTTACACAATCCGATTTGTTATGCCTCATTTAAATAGATAAAAATACAGCACAGAAGGTCAAGGACCATATAGAATGCGATACGATCTATGTTGATCAATTTGCAGTATGATCAAAAGACGGTATTTTGTTTTTATTCCTTTGAATATCATACCTCATAGCCATAAATTCCTGTTTTAGCTTTCATCACTCTATTAAATCTTTAGATTTTTCAGCAGACGTCCTTCACTGCCAACTATCTAATTAGTTTGTAGGTAAATCTATCCTGAGACTCAATGGTATTCTGTATTTCTTTTCTTATGACATGTCAAATACATCTGTTTTCTGATTGACATCATATTGAGCAATGAGATATTTAGAATGTGTATAGCTAAGTGATTGCCCAGAAATGCTGTCATAGGATAGTGCATTTACTGATTTTGTTGAAACAAAAACGATATGTTAATTTTGAAATATATCTGCTTAAAAGTAAAGAAAAAGCGTTTTACAACACAGTAGGAGGTGGTATAAACGTCTCAGCCCAAACAATGACAAACATGACAAAACTCATGGCAAAATATTCATGGCAAAACATTTATGGCAGTTGTGTACGTTTCACCCACAATTATACCCACAATCTGACTTTTGTGACTTGTAATTTTCACAGTTCTCAAACATAACCAGTTGTGTGGAAAATGTTATTGGCACTGTGGCTATTTTTATGGAGACACTTCGACATAATTGGATGTCAAGATGTGATATTTTAAAGCATTGTGATTTGTTTTGAAGGGTTATTTGCTCATTGTTGATGTCTATACAACACTGACCTTTACATAATATGTGGTTGGCATTTTGAATAATGACTGGCCAAACATAAAAATTAGAGTGTTTAAGCCAGGATCCATTGATTGTTCTCTTTAATCATGATTCTTGGTTTGTCTGCACCATTCTGTGCTCTCATTGCATCCATTGGGATGAAGAAATATGCAATCATATAAAATACAATTTAAAGTCGATTGATTCACGATCTTCTTGTGCTAGCAAAGTAAAGCAAGATCTGGGGTAGAATAGGCCTTCAGCAACACATGTTTGCCATAAAAGGCAATGATGCTTTTTGTAAGAGGCAACTAACGGGATCGGGTGGTCAGACTTGCTGACTTGCTTGATGTCATCGTTTCCCATTTGTGTTGATCGATGCTCATGATGTCAATCACTGGATTGTCTGGTCCAGACTAGATTATTGAAAGACCACTGTCATATGGCTGGAATATCGCTGAATGCAGCGTTAAACAACAAACAAACAAAGAAACAAACTTCTATTTTTAACCTCAGACTCCCTTAATTAAAATCTGTGAGTCCCCAGGACCTCAAAACAAATAAACCTAAATATGGCACTTGATACTTGACAATATTTGAGATTATATTCTGTTTTGGCCAATTTGCACAAGAACTATAAGTGTCTAAGTATGCTTCGACACTTGTGGAGGGACAGTATTTCCCTGTGGTATAAGTATAGAGTTTTGTGTGACTATGGCCAAGTGGATAGAGTGTATGCCCGAGAGCAAAAAGTGAGTGATTCAATCCCTGTCTGCGTCATACCAAATTATGTTAAAAGGTGGTACTAGTTGTTCCCAGGCTGGTGCTCGGTATAAAGGGACTAAGGAAGGACTGGTCAGTATACTGTGTCTGAGTGGTGTATCAGCATGGTATCTTGGTGGACCAGCACTATAAGACCGGCATTAGTCCGGACTAGTACAAGCACAGACACACTCACACATGCTATATAAATGCAATAATCTTGAACGTGACATTAAACCATGTTTCATCTCACCTCCAGTCAATACAACATCTCATACTTTGATGCTGCCAAACATTGATAAATAGCTACGACCAAAAACAATATTTTGATAATCGTCTGTTAACATGACCTTTATACAAGGTACCTAGAGTTATTTAAACATGTAAATATTTAGTGCCAATATTTTAAAGATGGAAGACACTGTCATTTTGAACACTTATCATTGGTGTTCCCCAACCAAAAACACACGGCCAAGCCCATAGCAAAGTGCTAGTTCTCTTTAAATACCTCTTCAGAGTGCTTTAATGGAATTTGCTCAAAACCTGGATCGATCAAAGCTATTATGGTGGCATAAACCAACCATCGCCGTGCAAAGGATAGTCACCTGATCCTCTTTAGGAAAAAATCTAACGTGTTCAAATTTGTTCCGCAGAAAATGGTTATAGCTGAAGTTAGTGGAGCATCAGCCATGCGGACAGTTGGGACCTGGATGGGGAAGTACCTTAGTTCATTATCTCCCTTGGATAACACAATTTCACATCTCAATAGCATTCCTTTAAAACAAGGGCACAGAGGCGTGGAATCGTTAATCATTAGATATCAGGCTATCCTGCAGTGACTTTAGCAGGAGTAGGGTGACAGGGTAAATGGCCGTGGTCCTTGAGGAGTGTCGGACTCATGGCTTGGCATTCTCACAGATTTCAAATACACATTGGATCTGTTATTTAATTTGATATTAATTCCTATTTATGTCATGTTTTGTTTATGCTTCATTTAAGTGAAATGAATAGAATAAGATCAGAGGTTCCTTGTATTAGAATGGCAGTGGCATAATTAGAATTATAATGGTCCAAATTAAATACGTTCCTGGTGCCTGAAGGTTGGTTGGCTTGTTGTTTAACGCCGCACTCAGCAATATTCCAACTGTATGACGAGGCCTGTGAATAATGGAGTCTGGACCAAACAATCCAGTGATTGACAACATGAGCATCGGTCCACGCAATTGGGATACGATGACATGCATCAACCAAGTCAGCGAGCCTGACCACCCGATCCCGTTAGTCTCCTCTTACGACAAGCATAGTTACCTTTTACGGCAAGCATGGGTTGCTGAAGACCTATTCTACCCCGGAATCTTCACGGGTCGGTGCCTGAAGGGAACACTTAGAAAACTTTTATTCCTTGTGATGACGATGACGATGACGATGATGATGACAATGGTGATGGTAATGATGATGATGACGTTGACGTTGATGATGATGATGATGATGATGATGGATTTTACAGTGAATTTCAAAAGTTTAAACAAAATGTTCATAGATATATTATATATACAGTGAAAGTAATATTGTATCTAAAATGTAGTATTGACAGCTGTAGTAAGGCATTTGTATCCGGTGGGGATTCGAGGTTAGAAGTTGTCCCAAGCAAACCTATACTGGTCGTAAGATACGACTATATGTATTGGGTAGTCAGGCTATGTGATTTGATTGATTGCGTATCATCATTCCATGACGGTGTGTAACGTTGTTCAGAATCTCAGTCACTGGTTTGTCTTGTCTAGATTTTTTACAGGTAGCTGGAATATTGCCCAGTCCAAAGTTAACGACAAGTATTTTATGCTCTCTCCATATCCATATTATGAGTTTGGTGCATCACGGAGCAATAGGCATATCACTGTCAAATGTGGAGTAATATAGTCAACTGGATAGAGATGGCCCAGAAGGCTGAACAACATCGTTGATTTTTACAGACCTTGAATAGATATTAAGCTTATGTAAGTATGGCATAAATCTAATATGCTGTAATACTGTTTGCTTATTACGGAGAAGGTCGGTTGTGTCTTGGAGTGCCAGGAATCGTGATGTTCTTGAACTCTGGTATATGAAGTCGAGACTCTTGTAGGCCCTAGCAAGGAGTCAGTAAAGCTAGCCTGACCTTCAAAGAAAAACAGGAGCCCTCGGGACCATGAAACAACGAAGTTTCATCTTGCAAAATGACAACAAACTGTGACATGAAGAATATATGGAAGAAAATGAACACTATCATTGGTTTCCTTCAAATCTCAGCTTGTGGGCCTTGAGCTCTTTCCACACACAAATAGCTTCGGCATTGATAGCTATTTAAACCCGCAGTGAGCTTGGCTGATAAAATACTGTAATAGCTACAGGAGAAAAGCGAGGACTTTGAGATCTATTTGCTGAAAAAAAATATTTGGCGATCCATTGCAAGCTGTCAATCAGCCTGAAGGAAGGATGTCTTGGACAATGTTCTACTTTATTTCTACATTCTCCTACTCAGTGCATGCAGGATTACAGAGGTTTAAAGATTTTCGAGTAAAATGGCCATTTAAGATCTTTTAAAAGCATCAATGATTCTTCTCTGTCATGCCTGATTTCACGTTGTGTTTAACCCATTTGTGAGTGAGTGAATATGGGTTTACGCTGCTTTCAGCAATATTCCAGCAATATCTCACCGGGGGACACCAGAAATGGGCTTCACACATTGTACCCATGCCGGGAATCGAAAACGGGTCTTCAGTGAGACGAGCTAACACTTTAACCACTAGCTTACCCGACCGCCCCTAACCTATTTGTGATGAAATCTGTTTTATTTGGAATATGACTCTTTGTTCTGCTTGGTCTTTTATTGGTCATTGCAATGTCACTTTCATAAGCTGGAATATAAGTTTGGCGTTCAAAGACAGCAATGGTACTTTACTTTCTGGTATGGTATCTTGCCATTGTATATAGATCAATATGGGTTCGTGAGATGAGGGTTTGACAAAAATGTTGGATGTATTGAATGAAGTGGTTGTTTGACACAAACTGAATCGTGTCATTTGGATTAGTTTTATAGCACTGAGTGAGTGGTGTTACGCCACTCTTAGCAATATTCCAACAATATCACGTCGGGGGACACCAGAAATGGGCTTCACACATTGTACCCATGTGGGCAATCGAACCCTTAGCAATAGTCCAACAATATCACACCGGGGGACACCAGAAATGGGCTTCACACATTGTACCCATGTGGACAATCGAACCCTTAGCAATAGTCCAACAATATCACGTCGGGGGACACCAGAAATGGGCTTCACACATTGTACCCATGTGGACAATCGAACCCAGGTCTCCTCCCATCTGAAGCTGAAACACTTGACGAAATACTGTTCCAAGTGGTGTAAACCCGACTCACTCACTCACACTGTCGGGCATATGGCTACAGCACGTGGGAGGATCTGTGCATCTGTAGCATCTGTGACACCACACACGTGTGGTGCTGACAAACCATGTATCATAATCAGCATGAGTCTGGGATTCAAACCCAGAAACAGGAGAGTGGCACAGGTGAGGGATGCGTCTCTGCATAGAAAAGTGTTTGTGGTAACCACTATCTTACTGATTTAACAAGGTCAATTGCTTATACATTTACTCTCAATCAGTCTTGGGGCACAGGTGGCCCAGTCGTCTAAGGCGCCGCGATTCGCTGTGCAGAGTTGCGTCCCTTGGGCACGCCAGAAACCTATGATTGTGGGTTCGAATCCCGGTTCGCCCCGATTATGTTTCTAGGTTTGTCAGCACCATATCCGTGCTCTTGGATTTCACCGAAGTGGTAAACGTCTGAGACCTGCATCACTTCGGGCTTTCCTCCCACATTAAGCTGACATGCCGTGATATAACTGGAATACTGTCAAAAGCGGTGTAAAACCCGACTCACTCACTCACTCACTCACTCAATCAGTCTCAGTGTAAGTCACGGATGTCAGGAACAGTTGGTGCCTTTGTCGTATATCAAAGAAAGGTTGATTTCTCCATTCTTTTAAAGAACCAATATAATGTATCTTCCAGATACAATAGTGACAAGTCAAAACTCCTCTGATTGGATATTTTTTATGTTTCTAGGTTTGTCAGCACCATACCTGTGCTCGTGGGTTTCACCGAAGTGGTAAACGTCTGAGACCGGCATTACTTCGGGCTTTCCTCCCACATTAAGCTGACACGCTGTGATATAACTGGAATACTGTTAAAAGCGGCGTTAAACCCAACTCACTCACTCACTCACTAATATATTGGGCAATCAATATCAATCTCACATTACAAATGATGTGCAAACAGTCAATGTATTGATATGCATTATATCGTGTACAATGTATCCTGAACCCTGAATAAAAAAAGTATTACAAAAATATATTGGGCAATCTGGGATTCAAATCAATGCTAGCAGATCCTGGATGGCTAAGGGACACAACTCTGCTCAGTAAATTAGTTGAGATGCCACAAACTATTATTATAAGACACTTGTATGAATTTTTTTTCCTGACATCTGTTGAAACAGTGTGGTGTAAGGAGCTGACATGAAAGGTTATCACGTTTAAATCATTACAAGTATAAGAAAATGATATGAAAGGTGAAAATCGTGGAGTCATTTCTATTATTAAAGAAAACCCTGCAGATAACTCTGCAAGGCCACCAAGGTTTTTGTTAAGGGCTCAAAGGAGTAGAAAAAAACTCCCAACATCAAAGATTTAATAATGGCTTTGTGGTGGCAGGGTCCTGACAGGAAACAGAGGCTGGTGACAAATGTATGTTTCAGATGGAGATGTCTTAAATTATCGCTAATCTCCGCAGGTGCATTGATTTCTGCTGCTGCTAACAACCCTGGAGAGGCAACCGAGGAATGGTGGTCTCAGGGTAGGGAATAATGGTGGTGATGCGAGTTGGGGATAAATCTGCCATTTCCTTGTCATTAGTAGGGAAGTGGGGAGGAGAGGAGGCTTGCTTCTCTGCCATAGAAATACACAGTCCTGTCTTTGATTAAGGTTGAAAGATATAAAGCTTTATCTCTGCATGGATGGGAATGTATTATCCTGTAGAAGGTTGGTAACAGGAGGGTTATATTTTTTATACTTCCTGTTTTTGAGTCTTCCATTTAGTTGGGGATAATCAGAGGGATTTGGGTGAGGATTCTGTAGAAAATAATTTGATGATTTTTTTTATGAGATTCAGTGTATTAATGGTTTTTGCTGGCATTGTAATAGATTGTTACAAATCAGTACAGGAGGCAATTTTCTGATGCACAGTCAGTAATAATATCCAGAAGCTCCAAGTAATTTTTTGTGCAATATCGATATTCAGCGTTGTATTAGTAAATTTGATGAAAAGTTTGTGTTAATCTCTTCGGATGTTACAGTGGAAGAAATTATTCTTTTTGTGATTGTAATAAGGTGTCATTAACCTCAGCCAAATCAGTTGGATCTTTCTTTCATCAGTAAGCTTGCCTCACTGCCGATAATTTTGGTCCATTTCCCTTTGGTGTAAAATGAACAAGGAAAATATCGCCCCAGCTACATGCATGTCTTGTAGGTAGTCACTTAAACAACCGTATTAAGCCGAGGCCACAGCCAGTTTTGATGTCATTCACACAGATTTAAAAAAAATATTTTTAGACTTTTGCCAATACTCATCAACCAGTCCTGATTTGAAGCTGGATATAATTTGAACCACAAATGTTACTGCTCCGGGCTACGCGATCTACCTGATCTGTAATTTTCAATCCGAGCAAACTGAAGAACTACCCTAATAATATAATTACTGCCAGATATTTTATCAAGTCAGGTCAGAGGGGAACTTTTTGTCAACAATCTTGCACTGAATCACCTAACATTGTGGAGTGAGTGAGTGAGTTGGGGCCTACTCCACTTTTAGCAATATTCCAGCAGTATCATGGTGTGGGACATAAGAAATCGGCTTGACACTCTGTACCCATTTGGGGACTCGAACCCCAGTCTTCAACATGCTAAGGCTTTATCAACTAGACCATCCCACTCCTCTGTTCTAGAAGCATGGAGACAGTGAGTTTGGAAGTGATGATGATTTTGATATTCTGCAGTAGCTATTATGTCATGGGTGCTTATTTATCATGCTTATAGTAATTGTCCTAAAGTTTTGTACCAAGACTCCTTTCATTGATGGAATGCATGTATACGATGTGAGGAGTCTGGTGGTGCAGACAGGATACTAGTTATAAGATGCTCCAGGCATTAGACAATTGTACTGGGTCTTCCTTGGCTGTGTGTGCCCCCAGAATGTGCTGTGTCAATACAAATTTACGACCTGGTCGCTGTGGAGTGGAAGGTTTCGTGATAGACATCTTGATGAGAGAATCCGGCCCTGTAGCCCGTACATACTGTTGTAATAAACCGAACTGTTGTTAAATACAACACCATATTGATGTTGAAGGTCTTGCAGCTTTATGTTTGTAGTGTCAGAATGTATTTTGTTGTCTTTCATGTTTGCAGCTTATACAATAAAAAGTGAGCGAGTGAGTGAAGTCTGGACTTTAGCCACTTGGCCAGAGCCCGACTAGTGAAAAACTAATAACATCCCATATGTATGAAAATGTATGGAAAATAATACTGACTGCCAAATTCAGGCTCGTAGACTCAAAGGCATTTGGCACAGACTGTGACAGTGGATGTTGTTTGTCACTGCAGTCAGCAATATTCCAGCTATATCACCACAGCCTATAGATCATCAATCTGAGCGAAAACGAAAAACAAGGACCGTATTCGATGTAAGCGCTCTCAAACTTAGAAATAGGGGGCTCCTATTCAAATATTATTTTGGTGAAAAAAAACAGAGTTGAAAGAAAAATATCGCGGTTTATGCTGACAGCCTGAACTGTTTATGTACGACAAATATATTTTTCCAGAATCTAATTGCCCATAATTAAGGGTGCATATAACACACAAGTGCGTATTATATTATAAATAAGTCTTGTGTACATTGATCAATAGGAAGGGGTGCTAATTGCGATTGCTCACTAGCCAATATATTAGCAAATATCATCGTGGTCGCTTATTACGTCGATAGTTACGGTAGTTGGTTGTAGCATTGGCAGCTGCCCATTACTTACGATGACACGCTATCAGCGAGGTCACACATCGTAACTACCAAATGAGTCCCTAGGTGACTTGGTTGATTCCTTGTCATCTTACCCAAGGACGTGGATCATTGTTCATGTTTCAGCCACCGGTTTGCCTGGTCCAGGCTCGATCATTGATACAGCTGTAATGATGCTGAGTGAGGCATTAACAAGAGTGGTTACAATCCCCTGGCGGTGTCATACCAAAAGACATTAATAAATGGTTCTTGTTGCTACCCTGCCTGATAAGGTATAATATTAGGACTGTTCCCTCAGGGTCAGTATACTGTGTCTGAATTGGGTAGCCATCTTAAACTGCAGCATGGTATCTCAATTGTGTGCTATGAAGTCTAGTGTAAGTCCAGACTAGTACAAGCAACCAGACTCACATGCACCTTGCTACATGAGTGAAAAAATCTTGAACACCACGCTAAACCCTATATCACCTCACCCAAGTCCCGAAAAAACAAAGTCATTTATTCAGTTTGTATGGTATAGTGTTCGTTCGGTGAAATGAAATGGTTGAATAATTTTTGTAAAGGTCAGATTTCTTTTAGTCAAGTTTGTGTGTGTGACATTGATACTGGTAGAGCTTAATGTCAGTCCCTGTGCGTGGTCTGCCAAGTATAAACATGCTCTTTTAAATTAGACACACATCAAAAGGCCATTCATTAAAAATCATTTATACTAAATTCATTAAAGCATTAAGTATAAAATTTTAGAATGTATTCATCAAAATTAATAAAATTTAAGAAACATTCAGAATATGTTTAATAAAAATCATTAAAAGTAAAATGTTTGAAACTCATTTAAACTACATTCATAAAAAATCATACCATTTGTTAAGAACCATTAAGAATATGTTCATTAAAAATAATTTAAAGTAACATTTGTTGAATTTGTTTAAAACATTCATTAAAAATCATTAAAAGTACCATTTGTCAGAAAACATTGAAACTACATTCATAAAAAAATTCCTTTGAAATGCACGCATTAAAACTGTTCCATGTGTCATTCAGAGTGTAGAACGAAAGTTTTGATTGAGTGCCTTGATGAAAAGGACTTTCCCAAAGGTTGCTGTGACCTTAAAGCTACTTTAAATACAACGCTTGTGTTACTCACAAGCTTCACATACATATAGGACCTATGTTAAGGCCTTGTGTTTGGACAGAGACAATTTGTGCAGAATTTAAATGGGCAATTTCAACCTGTTTGTAGCGTTTAAATAGGTTTTTTAGACAACGCTTCTTGTGTTTTGGGAAGATGTTTGATGACTTGCAGCATGTTATATGTTACCTGAATATTATGGTTACGGTGTGAGCCAGATGATTTAAACGAATTTGACTTAAAAAGGTACAAGAACTGTTTGTTCGTATATTCATGAAAACCTCTGTCTTTTAAAAGTGTAATGAATAAATAAATAATAAAATGGGACTTGAGTGTTGAAAAAGGGGAGGTAATACTGCTTTGGCTGTGAGTGTTTGTCTCAGGATGTGAAAGGGATCAATTCCTTACTTAACAAATTTATATGATTAAGAGAAACAGTGTGTTTTAAGTGTTGGGATTTAGAGCTATAGGGTGTTGTGCAGTGTTCCATTTTTACCTCATTTCTGATGACAATGGTAATGCAATTGGGCATAATAAAAGGAATAAGAATGAACTTTAGTTTGTCAACTGTTTTTATCACATTGAAGTTTCTTTTTTTATTGCTGAAACAAAATATCCTTTTTAGATTGTAGCTCTGTTTAGGGTTTTAGCAATACAGTAAAGTACGGTTATAACGAACTCAAAGGGACTTCTAATTTTAGTTTGTTATAACCGTGGTTTGTTATAAGCATATATACAGCATAGCTACAGAAAATAGTCGGGACCAAAAAAGTAAGTTCGTTATATCCGTCAGTTCATTATAAGCACGTTCGTTATAACCGTAGTTTACTGTATATGCATTATATAAAAGTATTTTCTGTTATCACACTTAATCATATTGTACTGCAAATATAGAACATGGAGAAAGATTATATTTTACATGGAGAGACGCCCTTAAATGGGCTCAGCCTGTTTGCTGATTCTCAATTAATTTTCATGATGTAGTTTGTGAACATTTTGGAACATAATATTGTTAAAATTAATTCATACTGAATTTCAGTTATAATCTCTCATAAAGTCTGATAAATGTAACAAGTTATATAGATATCCAGTACTTGTGTTTCTCAACATGAATAAAGTTATCGTATCTTCCCCTGAAAATAAAGGACATCTCACTCCCGCTCTCCCTTCCCTCTCCACAGGGGAGACGATCTCGCAGGTTTTTTACTGTTTCACACATGTCCACCCCCCTCCCCACAAAAAAAAAAATCTTTTCAATTTGACAAAACTTCCATCAATTGCTGCTGTTGGTTCTCTGTGATGTAAATGTCTAAGACCTGCATCACTTCGGGCTTTCCTCCCACATAAAGCTGACACGCCGTGATATAACTGGAATACTGTTAAACCCAACTCACTCACTCACTCACTCACTCACTCACTCTGTTATGTAAGGTTCAGATTTGACATCGTGTGACGTTCATACCTGCAGCTGAAACACCCACCATCAGAATCTCTTAATCTGACCCTGAGGCACTGATCACCTCAGACAATTGCATTGTGAATGTCTAATGATGTTTCACTGTAATTCCCACGAGGGCATTAACTTTATTAATTTGCATCATTTAACCTAATAGTGGTTGAGTGGGTGGGTGAGAGGGTGAGAGGGTGGGTGAGTGAGTGGGTGAGTGGGTGGGTGAGTGAGTGAGTGAGTGGGTGAGTGAGTGGTTGGGTGGGTGGATGGATGAGTGGGTGGGTGGGTGAGTGGTTGTTGGTTGAGTGGGTGGGTGGGTGGGTGAGTGAGTGAGTGGTTGAGTGGGTGGGTGAGAAGGTGGGTGGGTGAGCGAGTGAGTGAGTGGGTGAGTGGGTGGGTGGATGAGTAGCTGAGTGTGTGGGTGGGTGGAAGAGTGGGTGGGTGAGTGAGTGGGTGAGTGAGTGAGTGAGTGAGTGGGTGGTTGAGTGGGTGGGTGAGAAGGTGGGTGGGTGAGCGAGTGAGTGAGTGGGTGAGTGGGTGGGTGGATGAGTAGGTGAGTGTGTGGGTGGGTGGAAGAGTGGGTGGATGAGTGAGTGGTTGGGTGAGTGGTTGTTGGTTGAGTGGGTGGGTGGGTGGGTGGGTAGGTGGGTGGGTGAGTGAGTGAGTGAGTGGGTGGGTGGGTGGGTGGGTGAGTGAGTGAGTGGGTGGGTGAGTGGTTGGGTGAGTGGTTGAGTGAGTGGTTGAGTGAATGGTTGAGTGAGTGGGTTGGTGGGTGAGTATGTGGTTGGGTGAGTGAGTGGTTGAGTGAGTTGGTGGGTGGTTGAGTGAGTGGTTGAGTTAGTGGTTTATTAGTTGAGTTAGTGAGTGAGTGAGTGGGAGACACCAGAAATGGGCCTCACACATTGTACCCATGTGGGGAATTGAACCAAGGCCTTCAGAGTGACAAGCTTTAACCACTACACTACCCCAATACCACTTCAACCTTAGATGAGGCGAAATGGGGTTTACCGTTGCATCCAAAATTATTGAACTTAAATAGTGATGTGTATGCACGTGTGTATGTGTGTGTTGTTGCTTGTACTAGTCCAGACTAATGCCGATTTAATTGTGCAAGCCCACTGAGATACCATGCCACGGTTTTAACATGAATACCCCACTGAGACCCAGTATCGTGACTCCCAGCCGACCAGTCCTTGTTTTTGCCCCATAATGCTGAGCGGTAGGCAGGGTAACAACAAGTTCCACCTTTTGACGTCTTTTGGTATGACACAGCCAGGGTTCAACCTCAGAGAACAAGTCAAATTGTAAAGATGAAAACTCCCTAGTCACCTATTGGTTACTTGTTAATTAAGGTCTCTTCATTGCATAATGGGGGCGGTCGGATAGCCTAATGCTTAAAGCGTTTGCTCGTAATGCCGAAGACCTGGGTTCAATTCCCGACATGGGTACAATGTGTGAAGCCCATTTCTAAGGGGGCCCCCGCTGTGATATTGCTAGAATATTGCTAAAAGCAGCGTAAAATCATACTCACTCATTGCATAATGTGTATTTTATTTTGTATACAAGTCGTCATTTATACTGGACAGAAAGGAAAAGTTTTATATGCAAATGAGCCAGATGGCACCAGTGAAAAGTTCCAAAATGAAACCCACAATTATTTTCCCTGGCAGCAGTAAGAAGGCAGTCTTGGACCAATCAATGCTGCCATTAGGACGGATGGTCATCGTCTGACGTTGGCACTCCGGGCCTTGTGCTCATCATCTGCCATAGTCAATATCCTGTGAAATAGCCTTGACTTCATTGTTGGTGGTTGAATAAGCCACCCTGTGCTTTGGGCTAGTAGACTCTGTAATTGGAATGGAAGCCTATAAGTCTCATTTATCTAGGCTTTATTTACTGATAATCGTTATACTGGATACTTGCTGTGTCTACAGTTATCAGTCAGGTGGCACGGTAGATCAGTGTCCAATAGGTCTCGGTTCAAGGTCAGCGTTTTGTTCCAGCATGATGTGTTCTGTAATTGGATAGGAAGCCTATAAGTAATATTTATTAAGGCTTTATTTACTGGTGATCATTATACTTGATATTTACGGTGCCTTCCATTCATCAGTCAAATGGCACAGAAGACCACTGTCCAATAGGTCTGTGTTCAAGGTCAGAGTTTTCCCCCAGTTTTATGTGTTTTTATATATGGAATACAAATCTGTCACCATTTACCTTTTTATCATGAGGTCTTGGACAGGTAGGTGGCATGGCATCCGTCCTGCCAACCATCCCTGTGCTGCCATCAGATCAAACAGCTGTTGGTTTCCTGACTATATTGGTTGATATTTACCAGATTTGGTTTGTGGATATATTCTTATAAAAAGACCAAACAATTCAAGTTAGATAGCCAAGTCGGTCAATATTCAGTAAGTCAAGGTCATGTGACCTTGCAAAATGTAATGAGGAAAATTTTGACAAATTGAGAAATTTGGGTTCCCAAAACTCTGACATAAGACATGCCCACTGTATTGGTTATGTGATGTGTGGTGAGCCGTTGATCATCCATAGTCGTACATATTTTATGAATATTTTCCTTAGTGGTGGCAGTTGATCCTGATGATGGAACACCATTGAAGCTTTTCCTCTTGAACTCTTGAACTCTGCTGCCCGCCTCCCAACAGAGGCAGAGGAAGGAGCATCATTCCCCAGGTTGACTCCATGTTTGCATGGCTGGCTGTTTGAATGAGCCCTTTCAATTGGAGGTACTTGATGACAGTGTGCTAGACAACTTTGTCCATTTTCATCAACAGAGAATAGCTTGTCACTTTGATGGCTGCAGAAATATGCTGCCTGTTGTGTATGTGGTTCAAATGCAGCCTGCAAGCATGGAGAGTATTGCACTTACGGTAATACATGCAACCTCGTCAGGGTGTACAGTCAACTGCGGTTAAAACAAACTCAAAGGGACAGACGATTGTAGTTCGTTATAACTGTAGTTCGTTATAAGCATATATACAGCATATATACAGCAAATGGCCTGGACCAAAAAATAAATTCGTTATTACCATCAGTTCGTTATAAGTGTGTTTGTTATAACCGTAGTTTCCTGTACTATAAGAGTCACTTTGATGGCTGCAGAAATTTTCTGCCTGTTTTGTATGTGGTTCAAATGCAGCCTGTAGGCATGGAAAGAATTGTGCAGTGTGTATAAACTGTTAAGGGTTTACTATACATCCTTCGTAGTAAGGCTCAGGACCCGTGAAGGTCCGGGGTAGATAAATCTTCAGCAACCCATGCTTGCTGTAAAAGGCGACTATGCTTGTCGTAAAAAGTGACTAACGGGATCGGGTGGTCAGGCTCGCTGACTTTGTTGATGCACGGTCATTGATCCCAATTGCGTGGATCAATGCTCATGATATTAATCACTGGATTGTCTGGTCCAGACTCGATTATTTACAGACCGCCGTCATATAGCTGGAATATTGCTGAGTGTGGCGTTAAACAACAAACCAACCAACCTAGTTAGGCTCAGAATGTTTCAGCCACCCCTCGTACATCACTTCCTCTGTAAGCATAGGTGGCCCTGTTGTCTTATGTGCCACAGTTTGTTGTGCAGAGTTGCATCCCTCAGGCAAAAAATATATTTGAAATTGAATCCATTAAAAATACAGAATGAAAGTTTTTGATGTGTAATTAAATGTTATCTTTAATAATATCGATAATATTATATGAAAATAACTTTTATGAAGAGATTGTAAATGACATTGATTGACAATCTTGAAAAAGCAAATAATTTTGTCGTCTTTTTCTTCCGGATTTGAAAATATGATAATGGCATTATGAAGTATTCATTATAAGCTCTGTATTGATACGATGAAGGTGCACAGCAATACATCATAGGGTTTACTGTGGAAACTGTCACAGGCTTAGCATGATCAATCACATACCTCATCTTTCACAATTTCTTGTTTGATAAAGTGAGTTATTAAAGGCTAGATGAATAGGCTCTCCCTGTGCCAGAATTTTCAATTTATTTTGATATCATACTTAGATTGAGCATGATGATATTGCACTAGGAAACCACCATACATGTTTCAAAGGGTTTTGTTCATAACTTAACCCTTTACCATGTCTTTTCATTTATGCAAGAATTAGAATACCACATGGCTTCAATTGGCACCAAAACACGGAAAACCAGGAACCATGTTCTTTTTTCCTAGGAAATTATATGTAGTCATGACATTTTGGAAGAAATGGAAGATTCTAATAAGCCATGTAGTGAACACACAATGCCATTTAGAAAATGGTCAAATGTTACAAATGTTATATATTTGGGATAACACTTTCTTAGTAGTGGAAGCCAAGTGGCTGAGTGGGTTAGATCACTGACTTTGTGTGCTGGTGATTAGGTGCCTCACTTTGGGAGAGTGGGTTCGAATCCTGGATGAGATGCTAATAAAAAAAGTACTAGAATCTGTACTTTACTAAGAAAGTGTTATCCCAAATATAACATTTGTTACATTATGAGTAATGTAGTATGTGAGTCTATGTTTTATTGGCCTGTATTTGAATACCGAGTTGTCAGTGAGATTTATAGCCCACATTCATGTTTGCATTCAGTCATATTGTTGTGTATTTCATGTTGGGATTATAGTCTGGTCCAGTTTCCATCAACTTTGTCTTTGTTGTTTAATTTTACTTTACATTGTGAACATTTTTGTCCATTTGTATGCTTGTTTGTGAAGGTTTTATATCCCTGCCTTTGATGATTGTTTGTTTGTTGTTTAACGCCGCACTCAGCAATATTTCAGCTATATGACGGCAGTCTGTAAATAATCGAGTCTGGACCAGACAATCAAGTGATTGATATCATGACCATCGATCCACGCAATTGGGATATGATGACATGCATCAACCAAGTCAGCAAGCCTGACCACCTGATCCCGTTAGTCGCCTCTTACGACAAGCATAGTTGCCTTTTACGGCAAGCATGGGTTGCTGAAGACCTATTCTACCCCGTGTCTTCACGAGTCGCCTTTGATGATACCCCACAATGTCTGTATGTGACATTGGTATGATGAACAAGGGAGATAATTCTATGGATATACAACTTCCTTATTACACTGACTGCTACCTTTTGGTGGAGATACAATCACTGTCATCAAGCAAGTGATGTGTAAGGTCCTTGAGTTTGTTGATGGCTGGAATTGCCAAGTCTCCATGAAGGGGGATACCTTCTTTAAGTGGCATTTAGAAGTCGGTGTGATGAACAAGGGAGATAGTTCCACTTGCTTGATAACTGCATTAGTATCTACACTGAGACGTCACATTCATTGTAATAAAGAAGTCGTATATCCAAAGAACTATCTGCCTTGTTCAATATCCCACAAGTTCAATAATATTTGATCAGTGTCAACTCTAGGAAACATGAAACTGGATCATCTATCCTGTTGAAATTGGTCAAAGACATGGATTGATCCAAGCCTTGCATGTACCGTAATATGGTGATTTTCTCTTCTAATAGAATCATCAGTCAGACCAGCAAGAGGTCACAAATCACATCAGTTCTTAATCTTTGCATTGGCTGCCCATGCAACATGATTGGTTGTTTGGTCTGTTTTTTAACGCCGCACTCAGCAATATTCCAGCTTTATGACGACAGTCTGTAAATAATCGAGTCTGGACCAGACAATCCAGTGATTGATATCATGAGCATCGATCCACGCAATTGGGATCGATGACATGCATCAACCAAGTCAGCGAGCCTGACCACCCGATCCTGTTAGTCGCTTCTTATGACAAGCATAGTTGCCTTTTACATCAATGCAACATGAATATAATTCAAGATTCTTTCACTTAACTACCAGTGTTTTAGTGGAACAGGTCTAAAGTATCTCTGGGATATGTTATCCAGATATTAAGATGTGCTGATCTCGGTCTCCTGAGAACACCAAAACGTCACCTAAAATCATTTTGGTACTGTTCCTTCAGTTACACTGCTCCAGTTCTGTGGAACTGCCTGCTACATGCTTTTACCAACACTCCTTAAAATCTCATTTAAAGACCTTCCTGTTCCAAGTGTCATTGTCACAGCTACCTATCACATTATCACAGTTGCTTGTGTATATAATGTATATAATGTTGAGTAGAGCTTTGAGAAGATACTAAGTGACTGGATTTTTTAGTGCAATATAAGACCCCTGAAGACCCGGGTTAGAATAGGTCTTCAGCAACCCATGCTTGCCGTTAAAGGCAACTATGCTTGTCGTAAAAGGCGACTAGCGGGATCAGGTGGTCAGGCTCGCTGACTTGGTTGATGCATGTCATCGATCTCATCGATGCTCATGATGTCAATCACTGGATTGTCTGGTCCAGACTCGATTATTTTACAGACCACCGTCATATAGCTGAAATAATTCAGAGTGCGGCATTAAACAACAAACAAACAAACAAATAGTGCAATACATATAACTTGTTATTATTATTTTATGTCCTGATTACCAACATTCTTGATTACACCAGGAATGGTACTCTACAGTGGCACACAAAAGAACAAGTTTCAAAAATACACCAAAAGTCCAATTCCATCTCTGTAGAATGGACTTAAATAAAAAAATGGCACAAAACATTTTTTTACATTTTCTGTTCAATACTTAATTCCAAATTATGTTTCAACTATTTTTGTCTCAAGGACAGGCTCACATAATTCTAATTTGCTTGCGTTCCTCAAAGTAGGGATGTAGCTTGGGCAAGCTGAGACGCTCGTGGAACATTTATGGCGAGTTGTCTTGGTGGTAATGTCCAATGTTGGGAAAATGCTTGTCGAAGATATGCCAACACAAGGGGATCAATTGCCTAGTATTGATGGAACTGCTCTGCCCAGTCTCCTGAATAGCGCCGAAATATTCCTTATTAATTGGTTTATAAATCGACAGGCTTATATGAGGGGCCTAACATGCTTAACCATCTTCAAGAAATTAGTTTATCATGATTGTAATTCATACCTCGCAGGACAGTTTCATTGGGATGTGGCACAACAGAGGATTCTGGTATTAGATCCGAGGTTATTGAAAAATGAACATATTTATGGTTATAACTTGTTCTTGGGAAGTCTGTCTTGCCTGAATGGCCATTGTTCCAGTAAAATGTCATATTTTCAGAATGTCTGGACAAAATAATTTTGGATTATTTCCCTTACGCCATAATATGGGCTATTATTCAGTATGGATGTGTTTGTTTTTCAGTTATGGTTCATGGTCGATGTCATTAATGGTTTTTATGTTGGGGCTATTTCTGTAAGTGATAGAAGTTTTGTTGAGAAATGTGTTCGCTTCCTAGTGTAACTAAGCAAGAATGTTTTGTAGTAATCGTGAATTTTTGTTCTTAGGGAAACTAACCCCTTATAAACATATAAACAAATATGGTGAGTAGAGTCAAAAACTTTCATTTAAATCAGTGGTTCTTGTGACATGTACAGAAACTTTTTTAGATCTCCCAATTTCAATTTCGATTTCGATTTCGATTTCAATTTGTATTGGACCAATTACTATAAGATGTATGGAAGTTTCTAATGCTGAAATTTGGGTCATCATTGGCATTGCAAGTTTCTGTACAAAGTTACCTCCCTTGTTAGTGCCAGGAGCTGGTGCTAGTTGGTTTTAATCCCAGACATGTCCTGATTATGACCCTTGGTTTGTCAGCACCATCACCATGTGTTTGGGTTTATACACATTAATAATAACGACAAAACCCTTCCATATTCCTAAGATACCTCTGCTAATAGCAGAGTCCGTGGTAAGATTCAGACAATATCATGACCACGTGTTTATGAATACTATCAAATAACTACAACCTGTTTTACTTTGGGACTTACTTCATTCAGCTGACATGCCATGATATGATTAAAGATCTGTTCTGTTCAAAGCAGAAGTAGATGTAATTCACTCACTCATGATAATGTTTTCTAAGTCACATTTTTCCAGTTGTGTGCTCTTTAAACTCCTGGGTTCCACCTCTGTAGTCTAGTGGATGGAGTGTCTGCCTGGGGAGTGTAAGGTTGGGTGTTCCATCCCGGCCCCGTCATACCAAAAGACGTTAAACGATGGTACATGTGGTTCACCTGTCTAGCACGCGGCATTAAGGAGATAAAACAAGGACTGGTCGGCTCGGAGTCAGCATACTGTATCTGTATGGGGTATTTATATTAAACTGCAGTATGGTAACACAGACATACTAACTGACAGACTGACAGCTATGTAAATTCAAAAGTGTTGAATGCAATGTTAAACCCCATGCACCCCACCTTACCTTTAGCCCCTGGGAATTATTGTTTAAGTCAGAGGCTACTGTGTTACTCTCTTACCTAAAGGGACATGTTTCTAATCAGACTACTTATGAATCTCATGAGGGAATTCCCTAAATTCTTATCTCATCCTGATTTCCCATCATGCCCGGTCCAGAAATCCAATACTTACCTGGAGTGTGTGCAAGTGCCACTGTGCTTAGGTCTTAGGCTGTTTATGGGGTTTTGGATGAAGGAAGAATGCTAACGTTGGTCTTGTAATCCCCTAAATTCTCTGTAAGGCCAAACCTTCTAATTTTATGCTTTACAGATCATCTGACCACATACAAAGCTATTTTCCAAGTCAGACGGAATTGTTTTATTTTTGTGTTCTTATGCATGTTTAAAGTTTAGATTTATCAAGTTCAGCTTGATGTTTGGCCATCAAAGTTTATTTCCCCTTTTCTGTACTGAATTGACCATCTGACTATGCCTTGTCAAATGAAATATAATATATATATATATATCAGAAACACTAATTACTTTTATTTCAGATTAACTAAGTTAATTTGCCTCAAGTTTCAGTTGTTGTGGCAAAAGTTGATGAGAATTGTTGTCTCTTGTTATTGTTTACTGTTGCAAATACACAGAATATTAATATACATTTCATGATGATTGTTTTTAAAAGAGACATAGTAATAGGTTCTTCATATTCTGTGTAGTATCTTTTTAAAAACAAATTCAATTAATCAGACTTAAAAATGTATTTGCCCTCTCCAAATGATTTTGACAGAAAAAAAGTGGACAGGAAATTTATGGATTACAACAAAGATGCTAAACAACGGTTTAGGGATCTGTACCAAAACGTCACTATTACAGTATATTAAAGAAGTTGTTATCCATAATTTGTTTTTTAGGAATTCGTCATCTGTCAGCTTCAAAGAAATGCCTATCAAACAATTCATTTGACAGGACAGATTTAAAAAAATAACTTTCCAATATGTAAAATAAATTTTATAACAGTAAATTCTTATTAATCTGAAAAGAAAAGCCATGAAATATTCAAGTTTATAAACTGAAAAGTTGTAAGAATGTTTTTGTATGATAAATAGTATTACACCCTTGTGTCTTTTGATATAAAATATATCAATACTTGTCAATAAAAGTTTAAGACTTCTTAGTAAGCCTTGGTATTTTTAACGTTTGTCGACTCTTGCTGATATATTTAATATCAAAAGGCATGAGGGTGAGATTTCTACGTATAGTCTGCAAACTATTTGACAATATTCTTGATCTTTGAATAGCTCAACTTTATAGAAGGCAGTTAGTAAGTTATTTATTGACCAGGTAGGTAATATATTCCCTATGTGTTTACACATATGTGATAAGTGTCTCCTTCTGCCCGGGAGACAGTGGGGCGTGACATGTGATCACCACGGCCTCCACCGCTGTTGACAGTAGGGCAGACATTCAGGTCAAAAGATTGGTCAGGATTGTACACAAGTACAGCCACATATCACACAGACCAACAGAGGTAGCCGCTTGTTAGAGGGCCTACTCATGTCCACATGCCTTTCATATGCAGCGGTAATGGTGTTAATTGACTCGAAAACAGGTTTACCTTGAGGTTGGGGGTGAAGGTGCTGTAGGTGCTTGGTTGAGGGTTTGGCAGAGAATACAGTGATATCAAACCAAGGAGAATGGGAAAGAGTTTTGCAGGGAAAGATTATGTAGGTAGGGGAGATTATGTTGGGAAGATTGTGTAGGGTGGAGGGCATAGAATTTACCGGAGGGAATATATAGTGCCAAAGATGGAAAGTTTGGGAGGGAAAGATTGGGACGGAGGAGAGAGTATTGTGGAGGTGAGCTAATGGAAAGAAGAATGAGTTTGGGAGGGGGAGATTGTGGAAAGAGAAGAGCATGTTTGGGAGGGGGAGATTGTGGAAAGAGAAGAGCAAGTTTGGGAGGGGGAGATTGTGGAAAGAGAAGAATGAGTTTGGGAAGGGGAGATTGTGGTAAGAGAAGAGCAAGTTTGGGAGGGGGAGATTGTGGAAAGAGAAGAATGAGTTTGGGAGGGGGAGATTGTGGAAAGAAAAGAATGAGTTTGGGAGGGGGAGTTTGTGGAAAGAGAAGAATGAGTTTGGGAAGGGGAGATTGTGGAAAGAGAAGAATGAGTTTGGGAAGGGGAGATTGTGGAAAGAGAAGAATGAGTTTGGGAGGGAGAGATTGTGGAAAGAGAAAAGCAGCTTTGGGAGGGGGGGGATTGTTGAAAGAGGAGAGCAAGTTTGGGAGGGGGAGATTGTGGAAAGAGAAGAATGAGTTTGGGAGGGGGGAGATTGTGGAAAGAAAAGAATGAGTTTGGGAGGGGGGAGATTGTGGAAAGAGAAGAAAGAGTTTGGGAGGGAGAGATTGTGGAAAGAGAAGAATGAGTTTGGGAAGGGGAGATTGTGGAAAGAGAAGAATGAGTTTGGGAGGGAGAGATTGTGGAAATAAAAGAGCAAGTTTGGGAAGGGGAGATTGTGGAAAGAGAAGAATAAGTTTGTGAGGCTGAGATTGTTGAAAGAAAAGAATGAGTTTGGGAAGGGGAGACTGGAAAGAGAAGAATTAGTTTGGGAAGGGGAGATTGTGGAAAGAGAAGAATGAGTTTGGGAGGGTCTAAGAGCTTGGAAAAACAAGAGCAAGTTAGGGAGAGGGAGATAGTGAGGTGGAGAAGAGGCTAGAGTTTAGAAGGAAGACAGCATGTTTGACAATGAGTACTTAGGCGAGAGATGAACAGAAGAGAGAGTTTTGGAGAAGAAACGATGTTAGACGAAGAGTAGGAGAGTAACAATAAAAATGTAGCAGTAGGATGTGGGAAGAAAAGGAAGGACATTTAGTGGAATGATGGTTGTTTGTGTTTTCTGTCAAACTCAACAAAATTCAAGCTATATTGAGACTATGGACTGTAAATATGGTGTCTGGATGAATATTGTGAGCAAGAATCCATGCCGTCAGGGTAAGATGACACACAATCAACTGAGTAACTGAATCTGATCGTCGGATCTTTTTGTTGCCTCATACGACCAGCATGGGCTGCTGGGGACCTGTTCCAACCCAGAGTCCCGACAGGGTGTTACTGCAGTGAAGAGTATGTGGATAGATTTAAGAATGGGTTGTGTGATTGTGGCTTGTCATACTTGCTACAATGTTGGAAGCCCAGTCTTGGCGCCCCCACTGTATGGTAGGAATACTGCTGAATGCAGCATCAAACTCAACTCACTCACTTGGAGAAGTAGAGAAGAATGGGGTTCAGGAAGGTAAGGGTCATTAAATGGAGCAGAAAGTTTGGTGAGAGCTAAAAGTGGGTTATGATTTATTGACTGTGATGAGATGATGGATAGAACAGGCATTGGGCTGAGTATCAAAGCTTTAATGAAGGGGATTAGGGACTTAGGTGAGGGATTAGAAATTGGAGGATGTCAAGCTTGGATAGAAAGTCAATCCGTTTAGTCTAATATGATTACAACTGTTAGGTTGGGTAATCCTTATAGTCAATCTTCGCACGTCTTGAGTGAGTGAGGGAATATCAGCATCTCGCAGCCATTCATGTTTTTGGAGAGCTGGTTTTGAGGGAGTTGGACATTTCTCAACAGTATTTCCATCATATCATGGCATATAAAGGGGAGGAAATTGCCATTTTCGTAAAACACACAAGCATAATTATAGTGCTTACAAACCAAGAATAACAAGAGTTTGCCACTAACTTGGCTATATCCCCCGCCTCTGTTGCAGAATTTATGACATAATTAAATCTAAACAAACCCTAACCTTTTTTAACCGAGGTGGAACTTGTCATGGAAATTGTGAAAAAAAGAAGAGTTTGGAACCTAAGTCCATCTTGCTGCCATGCAAACGTAAAAAAATAAAAATTTCTGAAATTTCTAAATAGCAAAAGGCACTAGATCAGCATGTACCTGACAAACCTGCAAAGTTTCATGAAAAAATATTGAACGGATTATGAGTTATGCTCCGGAAACGAACCCTACCCTCACAGAACCTAAGTCCATCTTGTTGCCATGGAAACGTAAAAAATAAAAATTTCTAAAATTTCTAAATAGCAAAAGGCACCAGTTCAGCATGTACCTGACAGACCTGCAAAGTTTGATGAAAAAATATTGAACGGTTTCTGAGTTATGCTCCGGAAACGAAACGTGACGGACGGAGCCCGTTTCTATATCCCCCGCCAACTTTGTTGGGCGGGGGATAATAATCTGTCAGAGTACACAGTGTTCTACATACAGTTCACCTAAAGGCACGTTACATGACATAGTTTGTCAAACATGACCCAACATGATAATCTGTCATGCCATGACTGACTAACTAACTAATTAGTTAAAAAATTGGGTGTTCGTTAACTTTTGAGTAGTATGTTTTGATCTGATTAGATCAACCAGTTAAAATTATGCTGATCTGGAGTGAGTGAGAGAGCGTAAACGAATGATTGATGCCCAAAGCTGCGTCAGCAGTTATCCAATTGCAGAGAAACGCTGATGTAAACAAGCTTTTGAGGATATTATATTGATATGTGCTATGTATACCTGACTTGCACATCTAAGCAATTACAGAATCAGAGTGTAAACAGCCATTTTACTGCATCATGCATTGCCATGGTTACTATTAATTTCCAGTAGGTGCCAACTCATATCACAATGCAGCCAGGCTGTATAAGAATGCATATTCCCTTCTTTAATCTGCTGCAACCTGTGTGAAGGTGGTGCGTACTTTGCAAAAGGTAATTTTGTCTCGTGTTTCCAATCTGCGATGTATTCCAAACCTGTATTCTCATCACAATCCAATTCTCTTAGGAAACAAATCTTTCAAGTATGATTACTAGTATCAATGACAGGTTGCAATTTGCTGTGCGGAATTGTGTAGTCATCGAGTCATACACAAAGACTGGAAGATCTAAGTATCACATGACCTAGATACTCCACAATTGAATCTCTTTCTGCACATGTCAGCAGCACAACTCTTGTTTGAACATATTACTCTTGAAAATTAAACAATTAGGCTTAAAAAAGTAAAAGAATTGGTTCTCAGACAATGTTTTTTTTATAGTAGGTGCGGGCGGTGTTTTTTGTTGTTGTTGTTCAAACTAGTATGTAATCAATAAACAACTGTGTACAATCAACCTTGGAAAGGGCCTCCCTACATAAATGTATTCCTTGATGAGTAAAATACTGGAATACAGTATTTGACTATGGTTGGACTTGGAATATTTAAGGATTTTTTGTGTTTCTTTTTAAAAATGGAAATAAAAATGAAACGTTCAACGAACTTTATGATGATGCGGGCGGTGCCTGAGAACAAAGACTATTTTTTTAGCCTTATTTAAGTAATCATGGCATATAGCCCTGTGGTACTCTTACACAGAGCTTTCACCCATGCTGTTTATGAGTGAGTGAGTTTGGTTTAACGCCGCTTTTAACATTATTCCAGTTATATCGTGGCGTGTCAGCTTAATGTGGGAGGAAAGCCCGAAGTGATGCAGGTGTCAGACATTTACCACTTCGGTGAAACCCACGAGCACGGGTATGGTGCTGACAAACCTAGAAACATAATCGGGGCGAACTGGGATTCGAACCCACAATCATAGGTTTGTGGCGTACCCAAGGGACACAACCCTGCACAGCAAATCGCAGCACCTTAGACGACTGGGCTACCCGTGCCCCCATGCTGTTTATGAAGTGGCCCCTTGATGTTCGTCTTTCACTGTTAGGATATGTGGTGCATGGGGCCAAATTCCACAATCTGCCTCATTGTGATCTTGTCTGCACCATACTCAGTGCTCAGAAAGCATGAGCGTCCTTGTCATTACGCATGATGCATCGGTCCAATGATTCAAGTACTTTCGTAGCAAACCCTCAAGGACCCCCGGACTCCCACCCCCATTTTATCACTGCATACCAACACATGCTCACAGGTCTTTACAAAGAGGTGAATGTACTTTGGACTCTACCAGTGAAGATCCGTGTTTAAGAATGGGTCTTCAGCTACCCATGTTCGAAATAAGAGGCCATGAATGGGATGGGGTTTTCAGGCTCGCTGACTTGGTTGATGCGTGCCATTGTATCCCTATTTCATAGATCGATGCTCATGATGTCAATCACTGGATTGTCTGGTCCAGACTCAATTATATACAGACCGCCGTCATATAGCTGGAATATTGCTGAGTGCGGCGTTAAACAACAAAGAAACAAAACAAACACTCACTCAAAAGAGACCTTCATTACTATATTCTGATAGGTGATCCATTTCCCCCTTGCCTAACTTGATTAAATATCGGACGGTATTTACATCGATTATGGTTTGTTCTTTAGTTTGTTCTTGAAAATTCGAGATCCAGTAGATCACATAGCCCCAAGCAATAATGGTTGTGGTTCAAATTAAATCCAGCTTCAAACTCAGTACTGTACATTCATACATTGACAGATGTATTGCCAACTGTACCTGCCACATGAGTGAGTGAGTGAGTGAGTGAGTGGCCAACGATCTAATCCATCATGGGAAGGATACTTAATGTTACATACAGAAGGATATAGTGACAACCTGACAACACACTACAAATGTCCGACATATATACATAAAGTCATCATCAATGGCTATCTTCAATATGGCGCTGGTATCCTCAGGCTGAGAGGTGGTGTCAGTTGGTGTGATGTCAGTTCTGCTTTTGTAATGTGTACAGGACGATGTATAATCAAACTGCCCTGTGACGACTCCATCTAAGAATAGGTCCCTGTATCTCGCAGAGTTTGAAACTAAGCATATTAGTCAAGGGATCCTTGTCATAACTCTAAAGGTGAAAGTAACAAAGTTAGGTTTGTCCAGATTTTATTTCTTAGTACATACTCGTGC
Source organism: Haliotis rufescens (assembly GCF_023055435.1). Lineage (NCBI taxonomy): Eukaryota > Metazoa > Mollusca > Gastropoda > Lepetellida > Haliotidae > Haliotis > Haliotis rufescens. The sequence continues at coordinate 32,355,080 of NW_025964361.1, read as the reverse complement.
TTGTGAGTTTCACCAAAGTGGTAACTTTGAGACCTGTTCCCTTCGAGATTTTCCCCCACATTAAGCTGACACACAGTTATAACTCACTCACTCACTCACTCACTCACTCACTCACTCACTCACTCACTCACTACTGGTATGTACATCTGTTGATCTGTATCGACACATGACCTCATGAAAGGATACTCAGATCACATGACACAAACTATTGTGATACCAACTATCGGTAATTTCAGCCCTAATTTCTGTTAGCCCAAGGATACAATCACCACTGAGCAAACAGTCTTTGGTTTAGGGGCCAGGTGAAGTGTGTCAAGTGCATGGTTCTCAAGTCCATAGCTGAACGTAACTGTTCACCACATTAGAGCTGTGGGCAGTTCCAGAAGGGTCAAGGACATACAACAGGAACAAGGGCCTGAAAGAGTCCCAAACAACACAAAAAGGGTCATGCATGGCCAGAAGGGCCACACAGGCAAATACGTCTAACTGTAATATGTGGCGATTATATTTGATTGTGGAACCATTAGTACATCAAAAGGATGCAGCATTCACCCTCTTGGCTGTGTCCGGACAATCTTGAAGAATTACTCCTGATTTCAGGGTAAAATATTGGATTTGGGGCATGATTTGAAGTGGAATTGATGGGAGCTCTTCTGGAGAGGAAGTTTGATAAGGCATGTCATGCAGAGTATCTTGGCTGCTGTGGGGAGACAGCCAGGAGCTTTGGTGAGACAGGTGGATGCTGATGGATCTATGGGGGACAGATGGATCTATGGGGGACAGATGGATCTATGGGGGTCAGATGGATATGGTGAGGCAGATGGATCTATGGTGAGACAGATGGATGTATGGTGGGTCAGATGGATCTATGGTGGGTCAGATGGATCTATGGGGGGAAAGATGGATCTATGGGGGGAAAGATGGATCTGTGGTGAGACAGATAGATCTATGGGGGGTCAGATGGATCTATGGGGGTCAGATGGATCTATGGGGGACAGATGGATCTATGGAGGTCAGATGGATATGGTGAGGCAGATGGATCTATGGTGAGACAGATGGATGTATGGTGAGGCAGATGGATCTATGGGGGTCAGATGGATATGGTGAGGCAGATGGATCTATGGTGAGACAGATGGATGTATGGTGGGTCAGATGGATCTATGGTGGGTCAGATGGATCTATGGTGAGACAGATGGATCTATGGGGGTCAGATGGATCTATGGGGGTCAGATGGATCTATGGTGAGACAGATGGATCTGTGGTGAAACAGATGGATCTATGGTGAGACAGATGGATCTATGGGGGGTCAGATGGATCTATGGGGGTCAGATGGATCTATGGTGAGACAGATGGATCTGTGGTGAAACAGATGGATGTATGGGGGACAGATGGATCTATGGGGGACAGATGGATCTGTGGTGAGACAATTGGATCTATGGTGAGACATATGGATCTATGGTGAGACAGATGGATCTATGGTGAGACAGATGGATGTATGGGAGTCAGATAGATCTGGGGATACACATGGATCTGTGTAGAAGCTGTCATCTTGGCGGATTGAAGGGGAATTAGAGCGTGGGAATGTTTCTTTCTGTATTGAAAACTTTGAGGAATTTTCTTTGGTACAGGGTGTGAGGTTGAAATGTTACTTTTCCAGAGCCCTGATCAGTGAAATGGATCTTGGTGTTACGACTGCCATGAGTCTGTGTTAAAGTATGGCGGTTAATATACCCCAAACACTGAGTCTGCTTTGTGAAATGGAACCCAGTCAACTTTTCATTAATTTCATTCCTACATGGTGAAGTATGTGTGTCAGGAAATGGTTTATGTAGTTTTAAAGAATGAAAGTAATGTACACATTTTTGTGTAAACTACGTGTTATGGATATGACCTCCCAAATGTTTGATTGAAAGCCTAGAAGTTTCACGTCCTCTTTTGGAATTTGAACCATGGACCTTCTGATTGGAGGGAATAACCTTGTCCATATGACTAATGGCGTTATCTCTGTCAGCAAGCAATTTGTTTTTGTTTGCTTGCAATTAAATGCCACACTCAGCCTTATTTCAGCTATATGATGTAGGTCTGTAAATAATCTTAACCACCCATTCCAAGTTAGACACCTTGTACAACCAGCTATGGTTGCTGGAGACCTATTCCAACCCGGAATCTCTATGTGGTTTGTCTGAAGGATGAGTTCTAGTTATACCATGTGATCATATCGTACCACATGCATGCAGTTGCATCGAGCCATGACTATCTGATTCAATCACTTAATTGACACTGCAAGAGACCCTTCTGTTGAGACAAGTCTTATAGCTTGTAGGCCAGTTTGTGTTTGGGCTTTCAGACCCAGGTCAATGCATACACGGTATACATTGCTGTACCAATGTCATCCATCAGTACCGTATTTGACGTAATAAGCGACCCGCTCTAATAAGCGCCCATGGCAATATTTGCTGATATAGTGGCTGGTGAACAATCCCAATTAGCACCCCTTCCGATTGATCAATGTACACAAGACTTATTTATTCGCGTATAATACACACTCGTGTGTTATATGCACCCTTAATTATGGACAATTAAATTCTGGGAAAATATATCTGTCGTACATAAACATTTCAGGCTGTCACCATAAACCACGAAATTTATCTTTCAACTTTTTTTTCACCAAAATAATATTCTAATAAGAGCCCCCTATTTCTAATTTTGAGAGCGCCCTGGGCGCTTATTACGTCGAATATGGTATATATCATATTTTGTAATTTGATTAGGGGCGGTCAGGTAGCCTAGTGGTTAAAACATTCGCTTGTCACGCCCAAGACCCGTGTTCGATTCACGACATGGGTACAATGTGTGAAGCCTATTTCTGGTGTCCCTCTCCCTGATATTGCTGGAATATTGCTAAAAGCAGCGTAAAACCATACTCACTCACTCGATGTAGTTTGATTATAGCACACTATCTGTGCCTTAAAGTCGAAAGACACATTCCTACAGAGAAACTTCACTGAAAGCAGCCTATTGTTCAGATGATGTCATGTCATCAATTTGTGACGTCATGAACAATGGATGACATCATATCACAATGAACAATGAAGCTTTCTGACGTCATGTGGCGTCAAATGAACCATCAGCATTGCAAATAACTAAAACGCATGTGTGCAGATATCAGAAAGTTAGTACATAGGATCCTTCAACCCTTACGGAAATACACCATAAACATGGTCCTTCATTGGAATCATGTTCTTCTTCAGTTTGTAGGGGGCCCAGTCGTCTAAGGTGCCGCGATTCGCTGTGCAGAGTTACGTCCCTTGGGCACGCCTGAAACCTATGATTGTGGGTTCGAATCCCGGTTCGCCCCGATTGTGTTTCTAGGTTTGTCAGCACCATACCCGTGCTCGTGGGTTTCACTGAAGTGGTTAAAGTCTGAGACCTGCTTCACTTCGGGCTTTCCTCCCACATTAATCTGACACGCCGCGATTTAACTGAAAAACTGTTAAAAGCGGTGTTAACCCAACTCACTCACTCTTCACTTTGTTTAAAACAAATATTTTTTGTTGTAAATTTTGATGAAAATCAAATTCAGTAGGGTCTTTTAACAAAGATTGTGGCCATAGTGTTTGCTCATCACTCCAAAGACCCAATGGGACAAAGTGTGAAATAGATATCTGGTGTTGCCCACCTTTATATATTGGACGGGAACGAGTGGACAATCCCGCTGACTTGGTTAATGCATGTTTTCGTATCCCAATTGTGTAGATCGATGCTCATGATGTCAATCACTGGATTGTCTGGTCTTGACTCGATTATTTACAGACCGACGTCATGTAGCTGGAATATTGATGAGTGTGGCATTAAACAACAAACAAACAAACAATATATTGGAATATTGCTCAAAGGGGTGTATAACTCAACTAGCCCATAGAATGTTGTGACTGTTAGCCATCAGCATGTTTAGACATCGCATGGATTGTGCCAGTTTACACATCAAAGACTAGTGTAGATCTTTAAATGTTGACGATCGCTTGACTAGCATATAAGACAGGTCTCCGCCCAGCTGCTGTTTGAGTGTTGTCAGTGGGCTCTGTTGTACAACCTGCAATTTTCTGCATTGCTGAACACTATTAAATTCATTATTCGATTGTGTCTGTACCTGAAAAGGTCAACTTGCTTTTTCAAAATGGAAGGTAATTTCTGAGTTTTCTGAGTTTAAAAAGGTCCTGCACTCTGCCTGGTGGTTAATTACAGAGCATCAGTGTTTTTGTTGTTAATGGCATGTCCTGAAACAGCTGATGAGCAGCATCGTGGGAGATTGAATGTTGGAAGATTTAGCCATGGAACTTATAGTCTGGAAGATATTTCAAGGTACCGATGTTTACTACAATATCTGAAAAACTATTGGACCTACTCCAGTCAAAGTTGGTATGAGATTATTAAACATTCATACATAACTGGATATAACATTTAAAGACAATCGGTGCATGAATAAAAAATCTGTCTATTTAGCTATCACTATATTTCATCAACAACCAGACCTGTTCGTCACGGGTGGAACGAGCATTCATGGAAACAGCCATCTGCATAATTCTACCCCTGCATCACAGGGCCATATGACACAGCTGAACCAATCAACTCGAAAGGGTGCATGGGAATCACGCATGTTGAGACGCCCAACGCTAACACCGTATTCGTGCGTGCGTGATTCCCGTGACAGGAGTAGGTCCAATAGTTTTTCAGATATTGTAGTAAACGTCGGTACCTTAAATTACCTTCCAGACTGTACTCTGGAGGAACATGTTGTGTTGATGTACCTGGGTTGAGGTTGGAATTTGTTTAATGCCACACTCAGCAATATTCCAGCTTTATGACATCAGTCTGTAAATATTCAAGTCTGGACCAGGCAATCCAGTGTTTGATATTATGGGCATTGATCCATGCAGTTTGTATATGATGACATGCATGAAATAAGTCAGCAAGCCTGACCGCCTGATCTCATTAGTTGCCTATTATGACAAGCATGATGAAGACCTATTCTAACCCAGATCTTTATGGGTCGGTTGGAAGAAGGGAGTGTGTATGTGGATGTTTTGGGGGTTGGATGTGGTCTGGCAGTGGGTGTGGGGAGTCACTGGCATGGGTATGGTTGGGTGGGTGGGGTGGAGGTCCTTTGATTTGGGTTTGTGTGTGTGTGTGGGGTGTCACTGACAATGGGTTGGGGGTGGGCCATTGATGTTGGGGGTGGGTGGTCATTGACAGGGGGGTGAGGTGGGTCATTGACGTGGGGGTGGGGGGTGGGTCATTGACAACGGTGTGTGGGGTCATTGGCATGGGGGTGGGAGGTCACTGACATGCAGATTGGGGGTCATTGACATGGGGTGGGGGGTCATTGACATGGGGATGGGGGGTCATTGGCATGGGGGTGGGGGGTCTTTGACATGCACGTGGGTGCGGTATGGATGTGGTGTGACAGTTTGCCCCATTTTGTTGGGGCATCATTTGCATGGGTGGGTGAGGATGTGGAATGGGGGGGCAGTAGGGGTTGGGGGTCATTGGCATGGCTGTTCGGGTGGGTGTGGATAGACAATGGGGGTGGGTGAGGGGGGTGAGGGGGACCTTGGCATGGCTGTGTGTGCGGGTATGGGATGAGGGGGTCACTGGGTGATGGTCTGGATTTCGTTAAGATAATTGATGTTGGTCTAAAGAGTAGAAGGAAAATGTTGATAGTGAGGTGCTTTGGATATTATAACACTGCAAATGGGTGGGAATTAGGTGTGGGTTTGGCTAGGTCAACCATGTCTGACATCCTATGATTGCTATTGGCTTGTGATCTGCTGACCAGACATACTGGTATCTGTCATAAAACATGATTACTGATGTGACAAAATACTGTGTGATAAATATAAATGTCTACACAAGGAAGCATTTTACAATTAAGTTGCCAATACAATTTCTCACAAATATATTTTTTCACTTTATGATCTAGATAGCTTACTGAAAAGATTTCACAGTTCCTGGAGTTAGATACTGTGAAGACAACAAGAGTTGCCTCCCCTGAAATGACAAGCTGTAATATCCCTTGTATCTCCGGTTGCTGGTTTCCATGGGCAACTGCTGTTTCTGGGATTAATCTGCCAGTATCTATTTGTATACTGAGAGTGGTTCTACAATTACTTAGTGGATTACATATCGCATATCTTTTCCAACTCCTTGGTACTGTTTGTATATTGTTTGATCTGTTCCATTATTTGGAAGATCACATTGCACTCATAATATGACATTGCTAATACTTCAGTTATGAGGGCTTAGCCATGTGTTGTCCTCTAGGTATATCAGCTGATAGAACACAGGTAACTGGTGTTTGATTTGATAGCTTGCTTAACTGCATATGGATCATGCTCTTTTGGGCTTTGTGAAATACGGACTTGGGTGGTGGTGGGTTTGAATGGGGGATATCTGGTCGGGCGGTATTCTTGGATTTAGTAGAAACCAAATAGTTTATCATTAGTTGTTTTTTATATTCTAGATGAGATGGATATTGCTTGTCATAGGAGCCAGCTATAGTCGGGAGGGTGTGGATGTAGTGGCTGGTTGTAGATGCTGAGATGTGGTTGTTTGGTGTTGATGATGGGATGTGGTTGGTTGTTGTGGATTCTGGGATACGGTTGGTTGGTGTGAATGTTGGGATGCGGTTGGTTAGTGTGGATGCTGGGGTGCGGTTGGTCAGTGTGGATGCTGGGATGCGGTTGGTTAGTGTGGATGCTGGGATGTGGTTGGTTAGTGTGGATGCTGGGATGTGTTTGGTTGATGTAGATGCTGGGAGGTGGTTGGTTAGTGTGGATGCTTGGATGCGGTTGGTTGGTGTGGATGCTGGGATGTGGTTGGTTAGTGTGGATGCTGGGGTTTGGTTGGTTAGTGTGGATGCTGGGATGTGGTTGGTTGGTGTGGATGCCGAGATGTGTTTGGTTAGTGTGGATGCTGGGATGTGGTTGGTTGGTGTGGATGCTGGGATGTGGTTAGTGTGGATGCTGGGATGTGGTTGGTTGGTGTGGATGCCGGGATGTGGTTGGTGTGGATGCTGGGAGGTGGTTGGTTGGTGTGGATGCTGGGATGCGGTTGGTTAGTGTGGATGCTGGGAGGTGGTTGCTTAGTGTGGATGCTGGGAGGTGGTTGGTTGGTGTGGATGCTGGGATGCGGTTGGTTAGTGTGGATGCTGGGAGGTGGTTGCTTAGTGTGGATGCTGGGATGTGTTTGGTTAGTGTGGATGCTGGGATGTGTTTGGTTAGTGTGGATGCTGGGATGTGTTTGGTTAGTGTGGATGCTGGGATGTGGTTGGTTAGTGTGGATGCTGGGATGTGTTTGGTTGGTGTGGATGCTGGGATGTGGTTGGTTAGTGTGGATGCTGGGATGCAGTTGGTAGTTGTGGATGCTGGGATGTGTTTGGTTAGTGTGGATGCTGGGAGGTGGTTGGTTAGTGAGGATGCTGGGATGTGTTTGGTTAGTGTGGATGCTGGGATGTGGTTGGTTGGTGTGGATGCTGGGATGTGGTTGGTGTGGATGCTGGGATGTGGTTGGTTGGTGTGGATGCTGGGATGCGGTTGGTTAGTGTGGATGCTGGGAGGTGGTTGGTTAGTGTGGATGCTGGGATGTGTTTGGTTAGTGTGGATGCTGGGATGTGTTTTGTTAGTGTGGATGCTGGGATGTGTTTGGTTAGTGTGGATGCTGGGATGTGGTTGGTTAGTGTGGATGCTGGGATGCAGTTGGTAGTTGTGGATGCTGGGATGTGTTTGGTTAGTGTGGATGCTGGGAGGTGGTTGGTTAGTGTGGATGCTGGGATGTGTTTGGTTAGTGTGGATGCTGGGATGTGTTTTGTTAGTGTGGATGCTGGGATGTGTTTGGTTAGTGTGGATGCTGGGATGTGGTTGGTTAGTGTGGATGCTGGGATGCAGTTGGTAGTTGTGGATGCTGGGATGTGTTTGGTTAGTGTGGATGCTGGGAGGTGGTTGGTTAGTGAGGATGCTGGGATGTGTTTGGTTAGTGTGGATGCCGGGATGTGTTTGGTTAGTGTGGATGCTGGGATGTGGTTGGTTGGTGTGGATGCTGGGATGTGGTTAGTGTGGATGCTTGGATGCGGTTGGTTGGTGTGGATGCCGGGATGTGGTTGGTGTGGATGCTGTGGATGCTGTGATGTGGTTGGTTGGTGTGGATGCTGGGATGCGGTTGGTTAGTGTGGATGCTGGGAGGTGGTTGGTTAGTGTGGATGCTGGGATGTGTTTGGTTAGTGTGGATGCTGGGATGTGTTTTGTTAGTGTGGATGCTGGGATGTGTTAGGTTAGTGTGGATGCTAAGATGTGTTTGGTTAGTGTGGATGCTGGGATGCGGTTGGTAGTTGTGGATGCTGGGATGTGTTTGGTTAGTGTGGATGCTGGGATGTGTTTGGTTAGTGTGGATGCTGGGATGTGTTTGGTTAGTGTGGATGCTGGGATGTGGTTGGTTAGCGTGGATGCTGGGATGCAGTTGGTAGTTGTGGATGCTGGGATGTGTTTGGTTAGTGTGGTTGCTGGGAGGTGGTTGGTTAGTGAGGATGCTGGGATGTGTTTGGTTAGTGTTGATGCTGGGATGTGTTTGGTTAGTGTGGATGCTTGGATGCGGTTGGTTGGTGTGGATGCTGGGATGTGGTTGGTTAGTGTGGATGCTGGGGTTCGGTTGGTGAGTGTGGATGCTGGGATGTGGTTGGTTGGTGTGGATGCCGGGATGTGTTTGGTTAGTGTGGATGCTGGGATGTGGTTGGTTGGTGTGGATGCTGGGATGTGGTTAGTGTGGATGCTTGGATGTGGTTGGTTGGTGTGGATGCTGGGATGTGGTTGGTGTGGATGCTGGGATGTGGTTGGTTGTTGTGGATGCTGGGATGTGTTTGGTTTGTGTGGATGCTGGGATGTGGTTGGTTGGTCTGGATGCTGGGATGTTGTTGGTGTGGATGCTGGGATGTTGTTGGTTGGTGTGGATGCTGGGATGTGTTTGGTTTGTGTGGATGCTTGGATGTGGTTGGTTGGTGTGGATGCTTGGATGTTGTTGGTGTGGATGCTGGGATGTTGTTGGTTGGTGTGGATGCTGGGATGTGTTTGGTTTGTGTGGATGCTGGGATGTGGTTGGTTGGTGTGGATGCTGGGATGTGGTTGGTTAGTGTGGATGCTGGGATGTGTTTGGTTAGTGTGGATGCTGGGATGTGTTTGGTTAGTGTGGATGCTGGGATGTGGTTGGTTAGCGTGGATGCTGGGATGCAGTTGGTAGTTGTGGATGCTGGGATGTGTTTGGTTAGTGTGGTTGCTGGGAGGTGGTTGGTTAGTGAGGATGCTGGGATGTGTTTGGTTAGTGTTGATGCTGGGATGTGTTTGGTTAGTGTGGATGCTTGGATGCGGTTGGTTGGTGTGGATGCTGGGATGTGGTTGGTTAGTGTGGATGCTGGGGTTCGGTTGGTGAGTGTGGATGCTGGGATGTGGTTGGTTGGTGTGGATGCCGGGATGTGTTTGGTTAGTGTGGATGCTGGGATGTGGTTGGTTGGTGTGGATGCTGGGATGTGGTTAGTGTGGATGCTTGGATGTGGTTGGTTGGTGTGGATGCTGGGATGTGGTTGGTGTGGATGCTGGGATGTGGTTGGTTGTTGTGGATGCTGGGATGTGTTTGGTTTGTGTGGATGCTGGGATGTGGTTGGTTGGTCTGGATGCTGGGATGTTGTTGGTGTGGATGCTGGGATGTTGTTGGTTGGTGTGGATGCTGGGATGTGTTTGGTTTGTGTGGATGCTTGGATGTGGTTGGTTGGTGTGGATGCTTGGATGTTGTTGGTGTGGATGCTGGGATGTTGTTGGTTGGTGTGGATGCTGGGATGTGGTTGGTTGGTGTGGATGCTGGGATGTGGTTGGTTGGTGTGGATGCTGGGATGTGGTTGGTTAGTGTGGATGCTGGGATGTGTTTGGTTAGTGTGGATGCTGGGATGTGTTTGGTTAGTGTGGATGCTGGGATGTGGTTGGTTAGCGTGGATGCTGGGATGCAGTTGGTAGTTGTGGATGCTGGGATGTGTTTGGTTAGTGTGGTTGCTGGGAGGTGGTTGGTTAGTGAGGATGCTGGGATGTGTTTGGTTAGTGTTGATGCTGGGATGTGTTTGGTTAGTGTGGATGCTGGGATGTGGTTGGTTGGTGTGGATGCTGGGATGTGGTTGGTTGGTGTGGATGCTGGGATGTGGTTGGTTAGTGTGGATGCTGGGATGTGTTTGGTTAGTGTGGATGCTGGGATGTGTTTGGTTAGTGTGGATGCTGGGATGTGGTTGGTTAGCGTGGATGCTGGGATGCAGTTGGTAGTTGTGGATGCTGGGATGTGTTTGGTTAGTGTGGTTGCTGGGAGGTGGTTGGTTAGTGAGGATGCTGGGATGTGTTTGGTTAGTGTTGATGCTGGGATGTGTTTGGTTAGTGTGGATGCTTGGATGCGGTTGGTTGGTGTGGATGCTGGGATGTGGTTGGTTAGTGTGGATGCTGGGGTTCGGTTGGTGAGTGTGGATGCTGGGATGTGGTTGGTTGGTGTGGATGCCGGGATGTGTTTGGTTAGTGTGGATGCTGGGATGTGGTTGGTTGGTGTGGATGCTGGGATGTGGTTAGTGTGGATGCTTGGATGTGGTTGGTTGGTGTGGATGCTGGGATGTGGTTGGTGTGGATGCTGGGATGTGGTTGGTTGTTGTGGATGCTGGGATGTGTTTGGTTTGTGTGGATGCTGGGATGTGGTTGGTTGGTCTGGATGCTGGGATGTTGTTGGTGTGGATGCTGGGATGTTGTTGGTTGGTGTGGATGCTGGGATGTGTTTGGTTTGTGTGGATGCTTGGATGTGGTTGGTTGGTGTGGATGCTTGGATGTTGTTGGTGTGGATGCTGGGATGTTGTTGGTTGGTGTGGATGCTGGGATGTGGTTGGTTGGTGTGGATGCTGGGATGTGGTTGGTTGGTGTGGATGCTGGGATGTGGTTGGTTAGTGTGGATGCTGGGATGTGTTTGGTTAGTGTGGATGCTGGGATGTGTTTGGTTGTTGTGGATGCTGGGATGTGGTTGGTTAGCGTGGATGCTGGGATGCAGTTGGTAGTTGTGGATGCTGGGATGTGTTTGGTTAGTGTGGTTGCTGGGAGGTGGTTGGTTAGTGAGGATGCTGGGATGTGTTTGGTTAGTGTTGATGCTGGGATGTGTTTGGTTAGTGTGGATGCTTGGATGCGGTTGGTTGGTGTGGATGCTGGGATGTGGTTGGTTAGTGTGGATGCTGGGTTCGGTTGGTGAGTGTGGATGCTGGGATGTGGTTGGTTGGTGTGGATGCCGGGATGTGTTTGGTTAGTGTGGATGCTGGGATGTGGTTGGTTGGTGTGGATGCTGGGATGTGGTTAGTGTGGATGCTTGGATGTGGTTGGTTGGTGTGGATGCTGGGATGTGGTTGGTGTGGATGCTGGGATGTGGTTGGTTGTTGTGGATGCTGGGATGTGTTTGGTTTGTGTGGATGCTGGGATGTGGTTGGTTGGTCTGGATGCTGGGATGTTGTTGGTGTGGATGCTGGGATGTTGTTGGTTGGTGTGGATGCTGGGATGTGTTTGGTTTGTGTGGATGCTTGGATGTGGTTGGTTGGTGTGGATGCTTGGATGTTGTTGGTGTGGATGCTGGGATGTTGTTGGTTGGTGTGGATGCTGGGATGTGTTTGGTTTGTGTGGATGCTGGGATGTGGTTGGTTGGTGTGGATGCTGGGATGTGGTTGGTTAGTGTTGATGCTGGGATGTGGTTGGTTAGTGTGGATGCTGGGATGTGGTTGGTTGGTGTGGATGCTGGGATGTGGTTGGTTAGTGTTGATGCTGGGATGTGGTTGGTTAGTGTGGATGCTGGGATGTTGTTGGTGTGGATGCTGGGATGTTGTTGGTTGGTGTGGATGCTGGGATGTGGTTGGTTGGTGTGGATGCTTGGATGTGGTTGGTTGGTGTGGATGCTGGGATGTTGTTGGTGTGGATGCTGGGATGTTGTTGGTTGGTGTGGATGCTGGGATGTGTTTGGTTTGTGTGGATGCTTGGATGTGGTTGGTTGGTGTGGATGCTGGGATGTGGTTGGTTAGTGTTGATGCTGGGATGTGGTTGGTTAGTGTTGATGCTGGGATGTGGTTGGTTAGTGTTGATGCTGGGATGTGTTTGGTTGGTGTGGATGCTGGGATGTGGTTGGTTAGTGTTGATGCTGGGATGTGGTTGGTTAGTGTTGATGCTGGGATGTGGTTGGTTAGTGTTGATGCTGGGATGTGTTTGGTTGGTGTGGATGCTGGGATGTGGTTGGTTAGTGTTGATGCTGGGATGTGTTTGGTTTGTGTGGATGCTGGGATGTTGTTGGTTGGTGTTGATGCTGGGATGTGGTTGGTTGGTGTGGATGCTGGGATGTGGTTGGTTAGTGTTGATGCTGGGATGTGTTTGGTTTGTGTGGATGCTGGGATGTGGTTGGTTAGTGTTGATGCTGGGATGTGTTTGGTTTGTGTGGATGCTGGGATGTTGTTGGTGTGGATGCTGGGATGTGGTTGGTTAGTGTTGATGTTTGGATGTGGCTGGATGGGAATTGCCAGGCAGGTCCAACTCTGTGCTGAAGTTGTGTTGGCTTGGTGTGTGTCTGTTTGGTTGGCGAGACTCAGAGACTGTCCAGTCATCTCAGGCAAAGTTACATAGTTGCATCCCTCGGGTGCCACAAACTGATGGTCACGGATGGGTTTGATTGCAAGATTTTCCCTGAGTGAGCTTCTAGGTTTGTCAGCACCAACCTGTGCTCATGAGTTTCACCAAACTGGTAAACATCTATGATATAACGGAAATAAATCAAACTCCCTCCCTCATTCACTGTCCACAGTCAAGTTCAACTATTATGTGATATAACAATTTTATGACTGTCCATAACATCTGTTTCCGTTGAATCCCATAATCTATGAGTACTACAAACACAAGTTTACAGTATACTAGGTTCATTTCCATTAAAATAGTTGTCTTATCAGTAGCTTAACTGACCCGTGAAGATCCGGGGTAGAATAGGTCTTCAGCAACCCATGCTTGTCGTAAGAGGTGGGATCGAGTGGTCAGGCTTGCAGATTGGGTTAATGTTTGTCATCGTATCCCAATTGTGTGGATTGATGCTCATGATATCAACCACTGGATGGTCTGGTCCAGACTCGATTATTTACAGACCGCCTTCATATAGCTGGAATATTGCAGGGTGTAGCGTTAAACAACAAACAAACAAACAAACAAACAGTTGCTTAACCATAACAAGACCCCGTTCAGCGAAGCGATCTTAGCCCTAAAACAGTCATAACTCCAACACCTTAACATTGACTTGTGATACTTGTATAGATATGATCGCTTTGAGGAAGGGGATCCAGATCAGTTTCCACAGTTTCAGAAAAATAACTTGGTGAGGGTAATGATGACCAATAAAATAATGATTCCATAAAAATAGATATATTAATTTGGTTACAAGAAGAAATTTGTGATGGTTGCCATGGAAACAGCTTGGTTTTTCTACAGCTTACACAACAGTATAGCATGAATGTACTTCATGTCATGATAGGTAGGGGCGAAAATTACACTGAGAAATGTTTTGTCTAAGATTTCATGGCAAATAAATGGAATTGTATTGAGAGTGGAGTGTTGGCATTTAAGCTGATCGCCTTGAAATGAAACCTTAATCATGTGCATGACGGGAAGAGATATCTGTAGATTTTTAACAACAGGCTATTTTGGAACATATTCCAACTTGTGACGTTGTCACAGGTCAGATTTCACAGTTTGCCATGATCGATTCAAGAGACAGTTCCATACAGAAAATAAAACTGTCACTTAAAAGTTAGACACAGAACACAAAGGTTTAGACCTATTCAAGCGTCTTGAAGGACAATGAGGTATGTAAACGTGTATTTTTATTTCTATTGCTTTTTGTCAAAGTGTCAGATGTATTTCTGTAAATGTTTGAAGTAATAGTCTTTCTCAATAAATTATCTTATTTCAAGCTGTTTAGAGATTAGTTTATGAGTCGGTCTCACAATGGTATGGAATGTTTTCACACAAAGATCTTTCTCACTGAATGATTTTTTACTTAACTCGTTGATGATTAGACTTAGATATTTGTCATAACTTAGCCCCAATTAAAGGTTTCTTGTCAGTGTGGTTATTTGGATTTACGACCAGTACATTTGATCCTGGTTGCGATCATGCTCTCACTGGGCGATCACGATACGGTCTTTGGTGTGTGTTTAAGACATACGGCACGGTATGCTGTGATGGCTTATTGTATATCCCTGGGTAGTTTGTGCATTGTACCAAGCTACGTTATTGTATGTAGATTCATTGTTGGCAGAACACAGCCTGCCATCTGATATAGGTTGTGATGTCGTTCCTTGGTATGTGCCCAGCTGAACTGATTGCTCAGCAAACAGACCGGCAGGAACTTGAGGTGGAGTGGATTGTTGGCAAGGTGCCCCCTGGTTTCATTGCTGTGTTCAGGGGGATTGACTTGATTTGTAATTACTGGGTACTCGGAGGAACTGACTGACCTCTTGGCGGAAGTATTGAAGGGAAAAAATCAATGTTATGTAAAGACGATATTTCATCCAAATAAAATGTGTAGAGGATATTATATATGAGTGTTCATGTCATACTATGTTTATGACATGTGTGTCTAAATTCTGGTATTTCCCGAACAAGAGCGAGGGAAATACCAGAATTTAGGCATGAGTGGGGTAAACATAGTATGACATGAACACAAATATAATGGACTATTTATTACCGAAGAAGATGTCTACATACAGAAACAAATTTTAGTGTTTACCTATAAGGACAGCCAGTTGCCACAGCAGCGGAACAACAATTTGTCAAATGATGTCAACAATCTTCAGCTATGACATCGTTTCTAGTATGACGTCATTCCGACCTCACGTCACAATCAGATTTGAATGATGTCAACAATGCTGTCCGGATGACGGAAACAATACACTGTTGTCTCGGGACGTGATATGACCCAAGGGCACATATGATTTTTATGAACCCCGATATGATAGGTAATAAATATGCATCTTCAATGAAAAAGATAAATTTATTTGTTGGGTACAGTGTTTTTTTCAAGAATTGGCGTAGGCTATCTATCTATCTTGTTTGTCATGTAGAAGAAACACATGGCAAACTGGCATTAGGAAGGTGAAGGGCATGGGTGGGGAGGTCTGATGGGGAAGGATTGAAACACCAAGTATCTTAGGAAGCAGTTTGTTGAAATCATTACAAGTTTGAGTCGTTACTATGGTTATGACATTTCAAGAAAGAATGACAGTTGCAAACAACTGTGACAAATTGGACGTGAAAAATGTCCCCCAAAGTTCTGTGAAATACGGAAATGCAGACTAAGTTATTTACAGTCAGCTGGAATACAGTTTAAGTAGTGTTGACAGTGCTGAAAACATGCACTCACTCGCTCACATAAACTGCAAGCTTGTCAAATTGTGCATGGACAATCTTTATGTTTGATATTTTAAACTATTTAAAGTCCCCCAAATATGCTTATCCAACACCATAACTACTAGATTAACAGGGGCCTTGTGACCGAGAAAAAACTAATTGAGAAGCTAACGTGGAGATTTGCTTGTCAGTGTCGGGAGGTATGTGGGAGATAAGCTGCTGGCGAAATGCAAAGACAGAGGTGCTGCTACCTGATCAAGTGGTTTGCATGTCGCACGAGTGAACTGAGCCAGTATTTATTAGTGACACATGACTTTAATGCTGATGAACAGTAAAAAATCAATGGAACCCACTATCTACTACGAACTAATCCACCATTCTTATTCAGGCCGAGCAAAGTATCGTGATTTGTCAATTGGTCTTATGGGATCTGATAGACCATTTGGTGCTGAAACTGAGCCCCATTTCCATTTGGGGGTTCTCGAAATGTTTTCATTTTGATCGGAATAGGTGGCTTATTATGGTCACTTAATTTAAAAAGGACATTCAGATATAGTTTGACCATTTGTATACATCCTTGTAGACACAAAGTGTCACAGCAGAATGCTTTATTAATATACTTCAAGCCCCCAGACATACGAAATGGGGGAATGTTTTTTTTAACATGGGCAGCAGTGTTAGGTGACATGCTAAATAGGCTAGGCAACATCTGAGGTAGTTTGTCAAGATAGTCGTCCATTGTCCTTCCATTGCTCGTCCAGGTTGTTGCTGATGCAGGTAGTTGCTTGTCCTGGTAGTTGCTTGTCCTGGTAGTTGCTTGTCCTGGTAGTTGCTGGTTCTGGTAGTTGCTGATCCTGGTAGTTGCTTGTTCTGGTATTGTTTCTGGATCCATATAGTTACTGGTTGTGGTTATTTCTGGATCCAAATAGTTGTTGGATCCTGGTATAGTTTCTGGATCCATATAGTTACTGGTTGTGGTTATTTCTGGATCCAAATAGTTGTTGGATCCTGGTATAGTTTCTGGATCCATATAGTTACTGGTTGGGGTTGTTTCTAGATCCAGGTAGTTGTTGGATCCTGGTATAGTTTATGGATCCATATAGTTACTGGTTGTGGTTATTTATGGATCCAAGTAGTTGTTGGATCCTGGTATAGTTTCTGGATCCATATAGTTCTGGTTGAGGTGGTTGCTGGATCCACTTATATTTCGAGGTAATTGCTCATCCAAGTCGTAATCCTGTCTAGTTGGAGAATCGATTGTGTCCACCTGATCTGTATTTGCCCATGTTTCAGTACAAGCTCTTTTGGAATCCTGTTTATTATTGATGTTTGCAAACATTATAAATAATTGAGATATTGAAATCCCTTCATTTCACAGCCACACATTATATGCCAAGCAGAAACAGACAAGTATCAAAGCATCGTAACGTTGCTTGGCATGTAATGATAGTTAACACTGGCAATGTATGTGCCAGTGTAAAAGTGTACGATAAACAGTCATGTTTGATAACTTGGTGGCAGTATTTTCATCCTGATAAATGGCTGGGTCAGCTGTATGTCTGTGGGCTGTAATACTCTCATCAATATTGCCACAGTGCTTCAATTCCCATATCCCCTCATAATCATCTCTACCCCCATTATTGTTATTGGGGTAGTCTGTTGCAAAGTACAAAATGGTTTGTAATGGATATTTTGCCTCTTGGATGTAGTGGATTGGGGGCTATTGACTTCTTGGATTATGTTGACAAGTGAAGACAGCTGTAGCCGTCTGCTACCTCCCCTCAGCTTGTCTGCAGTAGTAATATCTGTGTTTGGAGTTGTCAGCTGTGGTCGTAACTGTCTTTTGTAGACATCGGCTGTCATAGTAGCTGTGTTTTGTTGTCACCTGCTGTCATAGTAGCTGTGTTTTGAGTTGTCTGCTGTTGTAGTTACTATCTTCTGTAGTCGTCTGCTTGGTAGTAACTGTCCGCTGTAGTTGCCTGTGGCCTCCTCCATGCTGTTGTCATATGCTGTGGTAGCCGTCTTTGTAGTCATATGCTGTGATATCCATGTTTGTTGTCATATGCTGTGGTAGCTGTGTTTGTAGTCATATGCTGTGGTAGCCGTGTTTATAGTTGTCTGCTGACCTCCTATTTGCTGTTTGCTGTTGTCATAGCTGTTTGATGTAGTTTTCTGCTACTTTGCCACAGTTTGTCTTCTGTAAATGTCTGCTAAGTATTTTGATAGCACTCTTGGGTCTTACTTCTTGCCTTGAAAAATGTGATTTGGTAGGTAAAGTTTTGAACCAACCATGTGTATTCTTGTACAGTTTGACTGGGTTCAATTGCCAATAGCTATTTATTGCATCATGCCTATTTCATTCTCCTACCTGCACACTATCATTGCAGAATTTCTGCAGTAATCAAAATTTGCCACATGTTTCTTGTTTCCATGTCTTTGTCTGAAGGTGCAAATCTGGACTTGCAAACTTTCGAACTGACGTAGGATAAATTCATTGGAAAGAATTGATCAACCGAAAGATGTTATCACCAGAAAGATTATTCAGAATAATTCAACAGATTTTCAACTAAGCTGAAAATATTGCAAAAAGAACCCATCTCCATATATCCAAAGGCTGTTGCAGGGAACAATGTACAGTAAACTATGGTTATAACAAACTCAAAGGGACAACTAATTTTAGTTCGTTATAACCATTGTTTGTTATAAGCATATATACAGCATATACACAACAAATGGCGGGGACAAAAAATCAGTTTGTTGTATCTGCCAGTTCGTTATAAACGTGTTCATTATAAACATAGTTTAGTGTACTGCGATTGAGAAATCTCCAGAGTCGTTGGAAGTAGGATCTACAGGCTGTGAATTAGCAAACTGATACGACTTCCAGAATATACAGATTTGAGAGATTTTTTTTTTTCCAACTCAAACCATGTGATCGTGGAATTTCTCTAAAATTTGGCATAATGACCTATAGTTTTACTTGTTAAAACATACGTTCAGAATGTTCAGTAAATTCCTGGCTCAGAATCAACTGCAGCAACGATAGCGTGACATCATCATGGTTTAATTGTGCAAGATACTTGGTCTGGTTTGAGTTGTTTTGAACACAAGATGTGAGAGGCGACTAAAGGTGGATTGGGCGGTCACAATGGCTGGAGTGAGTGAGTGAGTGAGTGAGTGAGTGAAGAAATGGGCTTCACACTTGTACCCATATGGGAATCAAACCAGGCTCTCGATGTGATGCCATTCCACTCGGCTACCTCACTGCCCCCACAATTACCGTAAAGTATGGCTGTAGAATGGTGAGGTGATTATCAGGAAGATGCTTTTCCAGCTCTGAATTGTCTGATCTAGTAGATCACAGTACTGAGTACACCTTGAATATTTCACTACAAACTGTCCAGGCTCAGTTATCATTACCCAATGTCTTCCAGTTTCCAAACACCAATCAAAGACTATCATCTGACGTTATCCATCATAGCTGATTATCTTATATATACACGAGAAAATGATATTTAATCACATATTTAATCTGTCGCTGTTTATCATATGCTCGGATGTCTATTTCTGTTCATGACTCAAATTTCTTCATCATTTTTCTTAACCATGGGTGTTGCTGGGAGAAGGGACACAACTCTTGCAGTCATAATGTCCAAATCAGGTATTGAACCTATTCAGCTGGAGTTGTAATGAAACGTTCAGACAAAACAGGAGTTTTTTTCATTAATTCCTTGCTGTGTTTTTGATGTGCCCTGTTAGATACCGGATCTGATGGATCCAGTTTTTTCTCATTGTTTTTAAAAGTTTTAATGCCCAAAGCATTTATTTTTTTGGGGTAGGGGTGGAGTTGTTGTTGAAGGAAGCACTCATAAAATACCAATACAACAGCCATGGCAAAACTTAAAAATATTTGTGCAGATGCAATATCAATAGATGGATTACTGTTTCCCAATCTATTTTACCAGATCTCTTCAATAAAATTCTTCATTAACAGTGAATGTTTAGTGTGTGGATTGTCTGGATGTTTTTGGTAGAACAGTGAGTGAGTGTTTGACGCTGCTGGCAGTTGTTTCCCTAGTGTATGGTAAGTAACGCTGGGACCTGAGTATACCTGCAATGCCTTATATGTAAGCTCACTGGGTGATAATAAATCTTATAACCTCTATTAATTTCATACTCTTTTTGCTGAGCCTTCATTTTGTAGAATGACCTTTTAGCTCTGTCCCAGGAATATTCTTTAGAAGTACCTCAAGCCCAGGGATATTCTATCGTGAATCCTTCTGTCCCAGAGATTTTGCATTTGCATTTTTCAATTTTGTAAGAAAAGTGTGAAATAATGTAATGATTATATATTTTAGTGGATCGAACTTGTAGCCTTCGTATCTGGAGCCTTGTGAGTGAACCACGATGCATTTAAGAAGTACATGTATGTACGCCAGCCTGACATGTTTCAAGTCCGTTTCCAGAGCTTCATGGAAACTTTGTTTGAAACATAAATTTGTTGATCTTTCGGTTTATAAGTAAGATGAAACACTTCCCCCCAGAGTAAGAGGCGACTAACGGGATCGGGTGGTCAGGTTCTCTGACTTGAAGTCACATAAAAAACGTCAGACTTGTGTTGTCCTACACAAAATACGATACATATGTGTCTTCATTTGATAAAGACTTGAGCTATTGAGTGGAATACATGTCCTTTGGTGATATAAGCCTTCATTGTGATTCATCTCCCCGAGGATATATGTGTCTTCAGTTGACAGGAACTCAACCTACCTCGTGTTATTCATATGCTTGGAACATGTGATGATTTGGGTCAGAATAGGTCTTCAGCAACCCATGCTTGCCGTAAAAGGCGACTATGCTTGTTGTAAAAGGCGACTAACAGGATCAAGGTGGTCAGGCCTGCTGACTTGGTTGATGCATGTCATTGATCCCAATTGCGTGGATTTATGCTCATGATATCAATCACTGGATTGTCTGGTCCAGACTTGATTATTTACAGACCACCGTCACATAGCTGGAATATTGAGGTGTTAAACAAAAAACAAAACAAATCATGTGCTTGGGTGATACTGGTCTTTTTTGTGACATACAATCCCTGGGATTTATGTCTGTTTTCAAATGAACTGGGGGTCTCGGGAGGTTCTGTCATGTATGATGCCGCAATTCGCTGTGCAGAGGTTCTCCCTTTGGCACGCCAGAAAGTGGGTTCAAATCCCAGTTCAACCTGATCATGTTTCTAGGTTTGTCAGCACCATACCTGTGCTCTAGGGTTTCACCAAAGTGGTAAACGTCTGAGACCAGAATCACTTCAGGATTTCCCCGTGTCAAGCTGACATAACATAACCGAAATACTGTTCAAAGTTTGTTAAAACCAAACTCATTCACTCAAGTAAACTGACACAAACTTTCCCCTGAGCAATGGGGTCCTTGGGTAATAAGACACAATCTTTCCTCTAGGCAAAGTGGTCTTTTGGTAAAATAGACACAAATTTTCCCCTTGGCAAATTGGTCCATGGGTATTATGGACATAAACTTTAACCTGGGCAAAGTGGTCCTTGGGTAATACAGAAACAAACTTTCCCCTGGGCAAAGCGGTCCTTGTGTATTATGGGCACAAACTTTCCTTTAGGCAAAGCAGTCCTTGGGTATTATAGACACAAATTTTCCCCTTGGCAAAGTGGTTCTGGGGTATTATGGATATAAGCTTTCCTTTAGGCAAAGTGGTCCTTGGGAAATATGGACACAAACTTTCCTTTAGGCAAAGTGGTCCTTGGATGTTATGGATTCAATTTGTATGTTGGAGCCATTACAGCTTCCACTGTCCAAGGGACATGTATGCCAATCACTGTCGGTGACTTTTGCCACAAGTCTGAAGTTGTCTCAACTATTAGCTGTCCATATTACCACACTAAAATCTAGTGTCAAAGATGCTGAGAGCTATGTTCGGGCTTGTAGACTCAGACGTTTTGGGCACATATTGCATGTTTGCTTCATGTGTTTACATGAAATGGATGCCTTTCATATCATTCCATGTTTTCATTAATGAAATTTATTTTGAGCGAGCCTCCTACTCACACTGTCCCAGAGAAGAATATCAGTAATAGTATGAGGTTAATTATCTCCAAAATAAAACCGTATCGATCATATTATTCTGGGCTTAATGTGCAATCCGTGCCTGCATCACAGTAGCCTATAAAAGTGCTTTATTTACCTAATCTTGCGTAACAATTTCCAATAAACAAAGTTCCGAAAATACATATGTCGTGTACATCAGCTGATCCATCTTGAAGATGAATGTTCTGCGAGAAGGCTGTACTTCCCATCATGCCTTCGCCGAGTGTCCTCAATCATGCTATCGTCTCACTTTAATAACCGCCACTGAGTCCAGCTATAAACCTTACCCTAACTAAGCACGTTGATACTATCCTCCTACATCCCTTGAAGTTTACGAGAAGGTTATTGGCAACTCTGCATTCTCTGTTTTATTTTTATATTAAAAAAAATTAAGAACGGTATTACTCTGAACAAAGAGAGACCAAGACAGACACCATTGCTTGTTCTCGTCTAGGTTTAGTGTTCGCCTATTTGCATGAGGATCATAAACGTCAGTTACGCTCTTCCGCTGCCAGCAATATTCTCGACTCATCATTCATGTAATTTGGTTATCAGTCAAGTGGAGATTTATTTGAAGAAGGCCAGAGATTTTTTCTTCTTGTCTCTTTGTGTTTGAATTTTTTTTATAAAGGATTTGCATAAAAAAAACAAGTTTGAATTAAAAAGATACCATTGTTTTTATTGCCATCTGTTTATCTTCCGAAGGTTGTGTGGGAAGAAAGAGATTTAGATTTTTTGTTCGTTGCCTTGTGAATATTTTAGGAAGCTTAGTGGCAAAGGTATGACAGTGGTGACAGGTTTGAGTTTAAATGACATGATTGACCTTGTGAGTCATTTGCTGAGAGCAAAATGTTTTGTTTTAAAAAAATTAAAATTAACCTAATTTTAGGTTGGTAATGTAATAGCCCAGTGTGGTTTGCTATCATTTCCTGTTTTAGCTGTCAGTTTTTTTATGTTCATTCTCAAATTTAAGTTTTACGCCTTCAAATTCTACATTCTACCCCAGACTAAAATTCTATTCTTCATCAGACAGATGTGAAAATATTGTAATTTCTTTTTTATATTTTCATTTTATTCCGTGTAAATTCTATGAGGATAGATGGTTCTTTTAAATGTCCCAGACAATGTAATAGTTATTTGAAGACATTTAACGTTTATGGATAACAACTTCTTAATTGTTTCTCACAACATTTCAGAGCTACTTTAAAGTTTCCTGTCTTCATGTTGAATGAGCTTCTAAATGCCTATCAAAGACTTAAGGTTCTTATTGATAAAACCTTGATTCTAGTTGGCATCGCAGATCTCATTTAAAAAACCAACATATTAAAGCTATTTAAGGCAGTTCATAGCTACAATGTAGAACTTTGTATCAACAATTTTTTTGTATTATTTTGCACTTTCCAATATTACTTTCCAGTTTTTCTTAATTTTGTGTATAATGTTGGTATATATACTATTTCAAGGGTCTATCCCACTGGGGGATGCTGGGTTGGAATTGGTCCCCACCAACCTTTGGTTGGTTACTTTGTTGATTGTGTGTCAAACGTGGGTGTCAAACACGTGGTTGTATGGTGAGATTTCAACCTGAGGTACAGTCTTTTAGGTGCAAACTGTGCGCATTCATCTATTTGAAAAGAGGCTTAATTATAGAAGAAAATATTTTATCAGAGTTGTATGAAAAAATAAAAAAATAGATACATGTATCAGATAATCATGATGAAATTTAAGAGTGTTGAATCATTTATTCTGAAGTATACTGCTCACAAGAAGTGTAGGGCCACCTCATTCTTTGATGTAACAGTAGTCAATCATTCGTGACCAACTCGTGTTATTCCGGGACAAGCCGAATAGCGACTCGTGCCCCACTCATGGCCATTTTGGCGACCGGGTTCCGTCTTAGTGCAAACGGGCATAGCTAAAACAATTGTCAACTCGTTGCGTTATGGTTCACATAAATTTCCCCATATATTCTATATATTTCAGATGCAATTTAAAGCACATCTGGACATGCGGAATTATACAGTATGATTGAATGCATTTAATTGTGTCTTGGGTATATATTTGATGCAAGTCAATGTAAAATCAAAAATTATTTCTGAGGGATTTGTTTACCAAGAACTTGAAATCATATGCACAATCTGATTGGTTTGTCATATTTTCGCACATAACATTCATCGATAGGATGACGAGTCTTCTTACAGAAAGGAGCGAGTGGTGACGAATGTGTTGTCTATCTGTCATGCCCCGACAGATTATCTATAGTAATATGGAAGAATCAGGGGTCCTTCACTTCTTTTGGGTAGTATAGATCAGTTGACATAAATGTTACATTTATATATGTCTAGTACGTATTATCATGGAGGTTGCAGACATGTTGGGACTGTCTTGGCTTCAGAATGTACTTGAGAAATATCCACTTGCTTTACATCCACAGATTGAATTACCCTGGTCAAACCTTATTCATGGTCTATGTCTATGCTGGCCTGTAAACTACTGGAGCATTCATTACAGATGTATCTTGCCCGTGATGCTGTAACTGATGGTAGATATTTCTATGTATAGTTAGCTCAATTTATTTACAGTTGTAGATGGTCTACATTCTTCATTCTTAACAGACAGTTTCTCAAACAGCCAGCAGTATTATGCTATAACTTCATAAAAAAAGACGTTATGAAGCTCATGTTCATTCTAAGTCGTCCTCTCTATGATGCCACTTCTTGTTGTACTGAGTTAAGTCATTTATCATGGTCAGGCCATCCTCGATGATCCTGGGCATATTATCTCAATTCTATTTATTAAATACCCTGGACACATTCGCTACACTAGCTTCGTTTTGAACAGTATTTGAATAGCATGAAGTCAAAAATAGTTCTCTAATCAAATTAATTACTCGAAAAAATGGTTGTGCTGAGTTTGAGGTGCAGATGGTCATGTGACCCTTAAAACAAAGCTGTGGTGGCTAATGGTTCCAGGGCATTTATCATAACAGGTGAGGTGAGGTGAAATGGGGTTTAACGTCGCGTCCAAGATTATTGCACTTATATAGCGATGTGCATGCACGTGTGTGTATGTGTGGCTGCTTGTACTAGAGCGGACTGATGCCAGACTGTGCTAGCTCACTGAGATACCATGCCGCAGTTTAACATGAATACCCCACTCAGACACAGTATACTGACTCCGAGCTGACCAGTCCTTGTTTTAGCTCCTTAATGCTGAGCGTCAGACAGGGTAACAACAAGTACCATCTTTTAACGTCTTTTTGTATGACGCGGCCGGGGATCGAACTCCGGACCTTCCGCTCTCCGGGCCGAAGTTCTACCACTAGACCATGGAGGCGGTCTTATCATAACAGAATGGAGAGATAAGATTATAGAGGACGGGTCAGAAATTGCTGGTTTGAATTCATCATTCATCCCAATCAGGATCAGTCTGTTAAATTCTTACGTTAGAGATATGAGATCTAATGCTGTGTTCCCTAACGATGTGTTCAATCTGATCTTACATGCATGACTCAAGGATCTCGGAACATCAAATTTTACTTTTGGCAATGGATGAAAACAGTTTGGTGAATCATGGAACGCTATATTAATGCATTGTTGCAAATAATTGAGGAGGATGTCATCAATTGTTTATGACATCATGACGATTTTATGGAATACGATCGAGTAATCTAAAGAAGTCAAGACTCGGAACTTGCAAAGTAAAAGGGACACATAGTCCGTAATTCCTCTAAATACTCTTCAAAGGTGGTGTAGGGTATTTAATAATAGAGGTGTCAATGTGATTGATTTCATAAGTTGGATTACATGCCATTTACGCAATTTGTAAATTGTTTTGTTCAAATCAGTTTTGTTTCACGGCCATTGTGAAGACCTGTGATTGTGAGATGTGTAATCCTGTCATCAGACTGCAGAGGGCTCCCTCCATTAGTGTTTGGCAGACGGCGGTGATGATGCAGCTCAGGTGCAGCTGCAAACCGTACATGCTGCAGGCTTTCAGGGCGGTGAAGAAGATTTCTATTCCTTTGTTTGAAACACAACACACAAATTACCAGGTCAATCTTCTTATCTGACAGCAGATCCATATTGGCTTCCAGCTGTGTCACAACGTTCATGTTCAGGAACATTTATAACAAAGTTCAAAATAAAAAAATAAACAAATAAACAGACATTGTTGAAACAGTGTTTGTAATAAGCATTGGTGTCAGGGGACACATGTCATATCCTTAATGGGGTGAAATGATTGATTTAACTTTCAATGCTTCTTTGGTCTTGTGACAATACTACAATGACAAGTCAAAATATCAGTTTTTGAAATTGATTCTTCACAATACTATTAATAAAAACATACCAATAATCATTTCCATTTCCACTGTTTTGACATGAATTTATGTATTATTCTCTTGTAAATATTTTTAAGAGCTAAGATGTAATAATGTAGACATATAAAGTAAACTATGTTTATAATGAACACGCTTATAACGAACTGATGGATATAAAAAAAATAATTTTTTGGCCCTGCCATTTGCCATATATATGGTGCACATATACTGATAATGAACTACGGTTATAACGAACTAAAATTAGTGGCCTTTGGGTTCGTTATAACTGTAGTTTACTGTATTGTGTTAATAAAGTTCATATGATTACTTTCATTGTAATGAATTTTGTTGTAATGAAGGCTTGCTCATATGTAGGTCTGTCGTGGTGAGGTAGTTGTATGTAGGTGTACAAATACCTAGCAGATGACAGCCAGATAGGGATCACTAGGCTGATATGACTTATATTCCCTGGGCCATTGTTTGAAGAAACAGGAAGATTCAGGGTTCATCTGGTTTGGTTAAATGCCAAGAATTAAGTAACAAGTATTTGTCACAAAACGGTAAACATTCTGAATATTTTCACCAATTTGTTTTTTCTTCGTAATCCACTTAATTTTTATGTGAATTTATGTTCTGCTCAACTTTGATAATCAGGTGTTATTCTTTTTAGATATACACTTGACATACTCACTCACTCACTCACTCACTCACTCACTCACTCACTCACTCACTCACTCACTCACTCACTCACTCACTCACTCACTCACTCACTCACTCACTCACTCACTCACTCACTCACTCACTCACTCAAATGTTGTTTCTAGACCAGTTGGCTCTGTCTGGTCCAAATGTTGTTTCTAGACCAGCTGTGCTCTGTCTGGTCCAAATCTTGTTCCCAGACCAGCTGTGCTCTGTCTGGTCCAAATCCACTTCCTAGACCAGCTCTGCTCAGTCTGGTCCAAATGTTGTTCCCAGACCAGCTGTGCTCTGTCTGGTCCAAATCTTGTTCCTAGACCAGCTGTGCTCTGTCTGGTCCAAATCTTGTTCCCAGACCAGCTGTCTTCAGTCTGGTCCAAATGTTGTTCCTGGACTAGCTGTGGTCTGTCTGGTCCAAATCTTGTTCCCAAACCAGCTGTGCTCTGTCTGGTCCAAATCGTGTATCCAGACCAGCTGTGCTCTGTCTTGTCCAAATGTTGTTCGTAGACCAGCTGTGCTCAGTCTGATCCAAATGTTGTTCCTGGACTAGCTGTGGTCTGTCTGGTCCTAATCCCATTCCAAGACCAGCTTTGAACTTTTCTGGTCCAAATCCTGTTCCTGGATCAGCTGTGGTCTGTCTGGTCCAAATGTTGTTCCTGGACTAGCTGTGGTCTGTCTGGTCTGAATCCCATTCCAAGACCAGCTTTGAACTTTTCTGGTCCAAATCCTGTTCCTGGATCAGCTGTGGTCTGTCTGGTCCAAATGTTGTTCCTGGACTAGCTGTGGTCTGTCTGGTCCAAATCCTGTTCACGTATCACCTGTGGTCTGTCTGGTCCTAATCCCATTCCAAGACCAGCTTTGAATTTTTCTGGTCCAAATCCTGTTCCTGGACTAGCTGTGGTCTGTCTTGTCCAAATCCTGTTCCCAGACCTGTGATGGTTTATCTGGTACAAATCCTCCTGGGTGTCAATAACTATCACATCTGATGATGTAGGTGTTCTGGTACACTGCACCCTCTCAAGCAGAGCTTAAAACATGAGACAGAGATTGCTTCCCAAGCTAAATTAACCCAGTCAGCAAGAACATGCTTTGACAGTGAGGTGTGAATGTATTACGGTAGTGAACGGAGGACCTCACGTTCATGTACATGGAGGTATGTCTGACGTGCTGGTGTTTGGCTACCTGAGACTTACTGATTTCTGGGATTTGTAAGTGTTATTTTGTTTTTAATTTAGAGGTATCAATCGAAAAATTAAGACCTCATTTTAACCAATCAGAATCAAGCATTCTTCAATGTCATTGTAGAATTAACATTTGTTTGTTGTTTATCACCGCACTCAGCAATATTCCAGCTATATTCCAGTGATTGACGTCATGAGCACTGATCTACACAATTGCGATATGATGACATGCATCAACCAAGTCACTGAGTCTGACCACGCGATCCTGTTAGTTAATACAAGCATTGGTTGCTGAAGACCAAATTCTATCCCGAATCTTCACGGGGTACAGTTTACACAAGTTATCAGTCATATTGATTAATGATAGCAGACAAGTGACTGGCTGAAAGTGAATGTCAGTTATTCCGTCTAGTTTCCCATAAGTCACGCCCTTCTCTATAGGTAACACAGGATATGAGGGGCTTAAGGTAAATAGACGGTATAATTGGCAGTCTCTTTGAATCAAGTAGTTTGACTGCTGTCTTAAATTAACATGATGTACATCAAGCTATCAGATACTATTTACCTTCTTTGCACGGTGTATGTTTCAGGCGGGGCACTTGTAGTTTTCACCTCGTTACACTGAAACAATATGTAAGTTTAACAGCAGTATTAATGAAGTTTCCACCTTGTTACACGGAGACAATGTGTGAATTTCACATGATTTCTCCTCGTTACACTAACACATTGTGTAAGTTTTACACGACACAACTAATGAAGTCTTGACCTCGGTAGTAGATTCTGGCTCATATTGTCGTCTTGGAACTGTTTTTATAAATCATTTGGAGCTTTGAAATGACGGATTGTTTGTTATGTCCAGCCACTCGACTTGCAGAGTTAGTCGCAGGGTTGAAGTATCATCAGACACCGGACGTTGTGGGTGATCAGTGCCATTGTCTGGCAGACATTACACAATAGCCTGACAGAACACCTCCCACACGCCCTGACACAAGCCAGCATCCTATCTTCCTTTATGAACAAGCAGTAGTACCATTCACCATTCAATTGTAGAAATGATTTTCAAACCTGTCAATACCGATATATGTGTCTCCTTAGGCAGGTGACTTGGTTCCAGATTTGCCTCTGTTCACCCAGCAGTGAATGGGTAATGTGACTGTTACCCTTCTCCTGCCTCACAGACATCTGGGGTTGTAGGATCCCCAGGGATGATAATTATAACCGAGTGGACAGTGATCCATTGACCAGAGTAATAATGCCTTTGAGCTGATACTTCTTTTTCTCCTTCTTCTTTTTCTCTCCTTCTTTTTCTTCCCTTCTTTGGGGCGGTTGGGTAGCCTAGTGGTTAAAGCGTTGTCTCGTCAAGCTGAAGACCCGGGTTCGATTCCCGACATGGGTACAATGTGTGAAGCCTATATCTGGTGTACCCTGCCGTGATATTGCTGGAATATTACTAAAAGCGCCGTAAAACCATACTCACTCACTCACTCTTCCCTTCTTTTATCCTTCTTTTTCTTATCTTCTTCCTTCTTCATTTTCTTCTCCTTCTTTTTCTCCTTCTTCTTATTTATTGTTTGAGGGCGAAATGATTGCCAAAAACTTACAACAAACATATTTTGCTTTGTCTTTAGCTCAGTCCCTATTTGTATTTTCACATAACATGGATATGTGTCATATGTCGCCTTGTTTGTTCAGGTGAACACTTGACTTGCCTTTGCATGTATTTGTTATAGATGCTACAGGTGGAGCAGGATGTTCTCACCTTTTATTAAAAACCTGGTACCATCACTATCTGATAGTAATTCATAAACACATGCTTGCGAAGTCGTCCAAATCGTACTATGGACTCTGCATATTGAGATTTCTAATGATTATGTAAAGTGATTTGTCACTTATATTATCATTCCTAATCAAAAGTCAGACTGTAATTTACATTGATACATGTTTGGCTACTGGAAAAAAGGGAAAGCTCTCATTGTACTCAGCATGCTTCATAAAATGAATATATGTATGCAAACTGTTAGAAAGGAATAACTCTACATGCTGATTGCAGAGTGCTTGGCATGAGAGTTCAATTGCCTGATTTGTATTCTGCAAATATTATCAACTTCAATGTGATAAAAAGAAGCAATTTCAATGGATGACAACTTCTTTATTGACACTTTTTTAATAATTTGGTGCTGATTCTGGCAACTTTGCAAGTCATATCAAGCAAATAATCTTACTCATCGTTAAATTATTTCAATATGTCATACTGTACAAACAATTTCTCAAAATATTTATAAAATAATGATATAAGTAAGAAAATGAAGCATGATACAGTTTAAACAACTGTGGTTATGTTTATTTAATTATTTTTTAACCTTTTATACCCTTTGGAATTTGTTTTGTTGGATAATCGAGACTGTGTTTTGTATTTAATGGGTTTTGGAAACAACGTTAATGAAGATCCAATGTGGATGTATAGTAAGAGGTGTCCACTGAATTGAGGGTCCTTTGTTCAGAGGTTCAAGAGTAACAATGATGACATGTAATGTAATGTATATATAGGTAGCAGCATGTTTCTGCCGTGGTGGCGCATCCCCTGCTGCAAGCGCATATGTTCTTCCACTGATTGCTAATTGTTTTGTGAACCTTCTTGAAACACAGCTAATCAGAGGAATGACGTATTGGACAGGGGAAAACTTTCTGGCCGATTACTTCTCCAATATCATTCTCACTGGCACCGAGCTGCTGAGGCACGGCGATGTAAATACTCATATTTACGGACTAGTAATACTCACTCCGACTGCCTTTACAACTTCCAGCATTAGCAAGCTGAAATTCCTATGAGAGCGATCTGTGAATTGTCAGTTGGATGATGGAAGATGTTTCTTCTGTCGTGTTCATGTTTGGAGCAAAATGGCAGAAAAGTGAAGGAAGCTATCACCATGGTTACAGATTTGAAACTCAATTTAGATTTGCATTAATCAATTAGATCATTTTGTATTGCAATGGCCAATGTTATGTTGGGTGAAGTAGCAGATGCGATGGCATCCAATGTATGACTGTCGCTGCACGGTCTGCATTAGAAGCGGTCATTAGGACAGCATTGTGTCCGATCTGTGTGGAATAGGCTGCTCCCGGCATGGCTAATCTTAGAGGGGAGACTGACAGTGCCAAGATCTCTATCAATAATTAAATTGTGCGGGATAGAATGTACTAACACAGATTACCTTGTTTCGGGAAAGTAATTCCCCCACTTCTTTTCAAAAGAGGCTCGGAGTTTGTCAGAGAGCATGACCGGTTCTTGGTCAGTGATACTAGCACACTGACAACTGTTCTAGAGTCCAGTACAAAGACTTTGACTAAAAAGGTACGGAAACAACATTTGTCAGTGGAAGTGCCTAAACACTGTGTATTCTCTCACTGGAGACGTGAGTCGGCAAGGACGAAGTGTGCCATGTAGATCTTGTATTTTCTAATCAATCGCTTCCTAACAGGATGGGGAATAAGAACTCGAAGGTTAACTGTGGATGTACGTGTTGTTGTGTATCCTGTCAGAGACGTAAACACCGGGCACATCCCAAGGAGCTGCAGCTAAGGTAATTAATGGTAGTTTAATGAGCTTCATGGTGCCCCTGTGGGCTTTCATTAGTAGCAGGACTGGTCTTCAACTACCCTTATTGTATTCTCTCAGATCCCATTTATCAGGGATAATAGCACAAATTGTTTTTCATTGATCATGTTGTACTTGCTACATTCTAGATGTGTTTGAATCTCCTATATTATTGTGTAAACTCAGATGACCGATGGTCCTATATTCATCTGTATCTAAATTACTGCCTCTGTTCATGTCGTGTGTGTTTTTCCATATTCTTATTGCATTATGACGGCAAAAAATGAAAACAGTTAGTGTTAATTTGAGTTTTCTTAAAAATGTCTGAGATCAATTTAATTGTAAGTGATCATCACAAAAATGACACACCTGTGAAACCTTTCAACTGTTAAGTCCTCACGATCGCAGAAAATATACCATGATATATTTAGTTGAAGACAAGGAGGGGAGTGAAATTCGATATGATACCTATGTGTTTTAAGTAGGAATCCGAGATGACCGAAAATATACCACGTTGTATTTAGTTGATGGCAAGTAAGGGAATGAAATTTGATATGGTACCTATGTGTTTTAAGTAGGAATCACAGGTCACTGAAAATATACCACCTATTTAGTTCATGGCAGGGACGGGAGTATTTGATATGGTGACTATATGTAAAAGTAGGAATAATACCATAACATCAGGTCCATACCAGATGTGGATCCAGCATTTGAATAAGCATCCTTCACCTGATATTAATACATTCCATGTTGCAAGGGGGGAGATAGGTCGTTATTCACTTAAAGTAAACCAATATATGAAAATTATTAAATATTGGACAAGACTGATATTTCAAACTGATAATCCTATTTTGAATATTTATCAAGTGTCCTTGGCGGATAAAGGTATTGAATGTTGGGCTTTTCATGTAAAACAATTATTATCATCTTATGGTTTTGGTTCTGTCTGGTGTAATCAAGATGTTCCAAATGTAAATACGTTTATTGTTTGTTTTAAGCAAAGATGTATAGATATAGATCAGCAAACTTGGTTAAGTAAATTAAAAACATTTTCCACACATACAATGTATTCCCAAATTAAACCATGCATTGTATTAGAAAGATATTTAACATCAATACCTGTTAGAGTATATCAATTTGCTCTTAGTTCTTTCCGTTGTTCTAGCCATAACCTAATGCTTGAAGAAGGTAGAAATATTGGTCTTTCTAGAGATGAATGCTTATGTCCATTTTGTGTAGTCCGTGTAATTGAAACTGAGTATCATTTCTGCATTGAATGTCAATGTTACTCAGACCTGAGAAATAGTGTTATACCTAAGTATTACTATTCACAACCTTCATTTGATAAATTTTGCACTCTTATGTCTTGCCAAAATGAACATGTTATTATTAAATTAGCTAAATATATTTTTCAAGAAACGACAACAGTTTTTCAAATGTATGCAATAACTCAATTGTTTCACTATGTATTCCCCTTATATTATCTGGCGCCTGCTATTGTTGTAATCCACTGTATCCATATTGTATAATGGGCCGGTGGCCTCTTTACTGAAATAAACTCACTCAAACTCACTCATTTGAATAAAGCTAGGGGTTCAGGCTACCCAAATCATACAATGAACAAAACTCCTGATGAAGGCATTGACATGGACATTTTGTGTCTCCACAGTGTGCTTATGCAGCTGACCCCCATCCATCTACCTGTGCATGAATTGTTGTTTTTGAATTGTCTTGTGCAATATATCTAGGTATTGGAGTTCCGACATTGAGGTTGAACTTTATGTTGATAAGAGATAACGTGATCAGGACGCCACAAGACTGATGCCATTCTGCTCATATACCACTTGATCTCAAATATCATAGAAATGTTTTCCTAAACCAATATCTTGTTGACAGCAATGTTTGGTGGAGTCTGTAGATATATCAACTTTCAAAGGTATGAGTTTACAGAATTTATACAATGCCCATGCCGGGCAATACCTCAGGGGGTGTGCGACTTTGTTGTAAAAGGGCAACATTTGATATATAAAAATTGGTTGTTCATGTCGTCCTTGGGGCACAGTGCTGACTCAAAAGGCCAGTAAGATAATAATAAGAAATTGAGAAAAGTAATTTTCCCAAAGGTTGTGGAGAGAGATCATCTCTTTCAAGGGCTGCAAGTCTTGGTAGTTTTTTCTTCTCATAAACTTTATCATATTTGTTGCAACTTATTTTGTCAGCATCCTCAGAACCACACTTTTATCTGTCACTATGTATTTCCATCTATATAATTTCTCAACATTTTGATCTGACATTTTTGGACTTCTTCTAAGCTATGAATTGTTAAATATACTGTATTACTCTACAACTCTGGGAACAATCAAAATTTAAAAAAATGTTTGGTTAAATATACTACTCAACACTTGAAGGGATGCCCCAGTACTGAGATATTTCATACTGTGACATGTGATGACTACAACTTATAAAACTGTGTATTTGTGTTAAATCAACTTAAAATGAAGCTGCACATACTTCGGTTCCATGGCAAGTTTGAATACTATTTGTAAGACAACATATCTGAGCAATCAGTCACATTCAGACCCTGCCTGGATATTCCCGATCCCTATCAAAAGTTGAGCAGTATATTCCTGTGTTATGGGTTTTCAGAGGCTTAAGAAACATTCATAGTTTTCTCTCTAATCACACAAACAACTGTAAAACATCTCATTCACTTTTAAAAGACAATTTTCTCTTAAAAACAAGCCATAATCTGAGTATTTACAATGTTTGTATGATGCTACATCCCCCCTTATTGTGAGAGTAATCACGATAAACATGGCTGTCCGAAAACGGATGATGTCCGAAAACCTAAGATTCAACGTAACTACGTAACAGATTCACATTCGTGGCCGGGGATCGAACCCCGCACCTTCTGCTCTCCGGGCGGAAGCTCTACCACGAGTCCACTGCACTGCTATGACTTCATGATACAATGGATGACATTGTTTGCTTCTGTGATAACAGAACCCCCCTGGTTGGCAAAAAGGAGTTTTACTGTTAAATGGTGATCATACTTAATATTCCACTATACTTTTGATAGGGCTATGTTCTCCATCTTTCCATGATATATAACGATGACCCACATAATATGTCGAGTGTATATTTAAATATATCTAACATATCTGATTATCCTTTAATAAGTGGAGCAGTAGTATTTAATAAATGTGTTATCCATTACGCCTAGCTGAATTGCACATGGGTTTACCAATTTTGCATTGTAAGAAAAACGCTACTTCTCAAGTAAAAGTATCCATACTCTGTGAAGAGTTGGCGAGAAATGGGAGCAGTAGTATTTAATAAATGTGTAATCCATTACACCTAGCTGAATGGCACAGGGGGTTACCAATTTTGGATTGAGAGAAAAATGCTACTTCTCAAGTAAAAGTATCCATACTCTGTGAAGAGTCGGCAAGATTCCTGGGTTCCAGTTTCTTCAAGCGTTCAGATTGCATCACCCTCCCGTTCATTTTACAGCTGATGTCCATGTCCGACGTATCTGTTCTGTTCAGCCCTAGTATTGACTAACATGTTTGAGATAGCAGAGAATTTGAATTCTGGATCTACCAACTGTAAGGAACTGTCTCTGCCCAATCAGGAGATAAATGTGACATGACTGCAGGCTGGTGCTGTGCTGGGCCAATATAAGTCTTCTTGTTCCAGGCGATGCCTCGCAAACAGGCTCCTCTCCATTTCCAACTTGAATTGCTTCTTTGGGTTATATTGCTCTCTTTAAACGCTCTTAATGTGGAACTCACTCTGAATTTGCTGTGTCTGTGTCAATCTCAAACAGTATTTAAAAGATTTAACAAACTGTTTTAATGGTGCTCTAACATATCTGGGCAATATGAACCTCGTTCTAAAGATTCTATCACTGTATATTTGTGGCAGGACAGGCGGGTACAAGGTGGGCACAGTGTGTAAAGTCCATCGCTCCGTTACATGTAAACTCATGTCCAACTACATCTGTCGAAGCGTTTATTCTCTCTTTGTATGTTTGTTGGACTGAATTGTTTACAACCTGTGGGTATTCCAGATGATAATTTAGGTCCCCAGCATCCTATGCTTGTTGTGGTCAGGCTTGGTTGACTGCATGTCACTGTATCCCAAATGTATGGATCGTTGCTCGTAATACCAACCACTGAATTGTCTGCTGCAGACTCGATTATATATACAGGACCCGTGAAGATTCTGGGGTAAAATAGGTCTTCAGCAACCCATGCTTGCTGTAAAAGGTGACTATGCTTGTCGTAAAAGGCGACTAACGGGATCGGGTGGTCAGGCTCGCTGATTTGGTTGATGCATGTCATTGATCCCAATTGCGTGGATCGATGCTCATGATATTAATCACTGGATTGTCTGGTCCAGACTCGATTATTTACAGACCGCCGTCATATAGCTGTAATATTGCTGAGTGCGGCGTTAAACAAAAAAAAATATATAAAAAATATACAGATCACCATCATGTAGCTAGAAGAGTTTTGAGTGTGGCGTTAATCAACAAACAAAACAAAACAAAACAAACAAGTTATTGTTTATACTCATTGTGACCTGCAATCTGGGTTCACTCCCTATAGTGAGTTGTCTGATGGCTGTTTGTAGTATTCTGGCTAAATGGTAGCAATATTGGTAAAAGGTGCGTAACACAGAAGTCCCTTCCTGTCCGGTGTGTGAGTGATCTGCTCCGTCGCCCAGACTACTCCTTGGCAGTTCCTACTGTCTTGAGAAGCTCTCTGGAACTCGCCACTGATTCCTACTGGTTTGTCAATATCTGTCTAGGCCTGTTTCTAACAAAAATGTCAAGTGTGACAAATTCATTTTCTATATCTGAACCGTGTGCTTGATGCTGTAGCATGGCGATGGGAACATTGTGTGATTGATGTTAGTCAGTGGTATACCGTCTGTGACATCCATTACTTCGTACCCATGCGTGAAGATCTCGATACTGTTGAAATACTCGTGTAACGGATTCTCTGACCGTTTCTGTGTTATCCCAACTCAGACAACTCTGGCTGATCATCTTCAGAAAGAGACCAATCGCAGTTAACTTTGTTTCATGCCTCACACAACATTATTGGCCGTATCACAGCAGCCTGCAAATAATAGCATCTGAGTAGCAAGCCAGTGGTTGATAGTGTGAGCATTGCTCTGCGTTGTCAAGGGTGTGATGACACAGAAGTAGCATAACCCATGGGCCCTCATTTTAGTCACCCGCCTCCGTCGAGTAGTTGATAGAGCATTTGTCTGGAGAGTTGAAGGCCAGTGGTTCGATCCCCTGACAGCCTTCGTGGTGTAGTTGATGGAGAGTTGAAGGTCAGTGGAAGGTCATTGGTTCGATCCCCTGACTGCCTTCGTGGAGTAGTTGCTAGAGCATCTGCCCGCCAGTGGAAGGCCAGTGGTTCGATCCCCTGACTGCCTTCGTGGTGTAGTTGATAGAGCATCTGCCTGCCAGTGGAAGGCCAGTGGTTCGATCCCCTGACTGCCTTCGTGGTGTAGTTGATAGAGCATCTGCCTGCCAGTGGAAGGCCATTGGTTCGATCCCTTGACTGCCTTTGTGGTGTAGTTGATAGAGCATCTGCCCGCCAGTGGAAGGTCAGTGGTTCGATCCCTTGACTGCCTTTGTGGTGTAGTTGATAGAGCATCTGCCCGCCAGTGGAAGGTCAGTGGTTCAATCCCCTGACTGCCTTTTGTGGTGTAGTTGATAGAGCATCTGCCTGCCAGTGGAAGGTCAGTGGTTCGATCCCCTGACTGCCTTCGTGGTGTAGTTGATAGAGCATCTGCCTGCCAGTGGAAGGCCAGTGGTTCGATCCCCTGACTGCCTTTGTGGTGTAGTTGATAGAGCATCTGCCCGCCAGTGGAAGGTCAGTGGTTCAATCCCCTGACTGCCTTTTGTGGTGTAGTTGATAGAGCATCTGCCTGCCAGTGGAAGGCCATTGGTTCGATCCCCTGACAGCCTTCGTGGTGTAGTTGATAGAGCATCTGCCTGCCAGTGGAAGGCCATTGGTTCGATCCCCTGACTGCCTTCGTGGTGTAGTTGATAGAGCATCTGCCTGCCAGTGGAAGGCCATTGGTTCGATCCCCTGACTGCCTTCGTGGTGTAGTTGATAGAGCATCTGCCCGCCAGTGGAAGGTCAGTGGTTCAATCCCCTGACTGCCTTTTGTGGTGTAGTTGATAGAGCATCTGCCTGCCAGTGGAAGGCCATTGGTTCGATCCCCTGACAGCCTTCGTGGTGTAGTTGATAGAGCATCTGCCTGCCAGTGGAAGGCCATTGGTTCGATCCCCTGACTGCCTTCATGGTGTAGTTGATAGAGCATCTGCCCGCCAGTGGAAGGTCAGTGGTTCAATCCCCTGACTGCCTTTTGTGGTGTAGTTGATAGAGCATCTGCCTGCCAGTGGAAGGCCATTGGTTCGATCCCCTGACAGCCTTCGTGGTGTAGTTGATAGAGCATCTGCCTGCCAGTGGAAGGCCATTGGTTCGATCCCCTGACTGCCTTCGTGGTGTAGTTGATAGAGCATCTGCCTGCCAGTGGAAGGCCATTGGTTCGATCCCCTGACTGCCTTCGTGGTGTAGTTGATAGAGCATCTGCCCGCCAGTGGAAGGCCATTGGTTCGATCCCCTGACTGTATCCATGGTGTAGTTGATGGAGAGTTGAAGGCTAGTGGCTAGATCCCCTGACTGTATCCATGGTGTAGTTGATAGAGAGTTGAAGGTCAGTGGCTGGATCCCTTGGCCACGTCATATCAAGAAGGGGACCTTGTTGTTACCTGCCCAGTGCTCAGCATGAAGGGACTGGTCACGTGGAGTCAGTATACTGTGTCTGAGTGGGGTATCAATGTTAAATTACAGCATGGTATCTCATTGGCTAGCACTATAAAACCAGCATTAGCCTGTAACAAGAACATGCATACACGATAATTAAAGGAATCTCCTCTGGTTCTCAAGGTAACTGAACGGTTTGCAATGAGGGATTATGGTTCAGAATGCCTGATATCTATCCCCGACTTAGGTAGATACTTGAAAAGGTTTCAAGTCAAAACTGGCCATATGTGATAATATATTCATTGGGTGATCATCCTCATCAACATCCACCTCCTCATATCTCATATATACCTGAGGGGATTACTGATGAGACTGTGCCTCTGTAACCCTTTTAGGGGGCAGCTGAATAGATCGGGTGGAGAGGCTCAGGGGGAGGTATCATTGTATCATGTATGCTCATATCATCAATCACTGGTTTTTCTGGTCCAGGATAGATTCTGTTCAGGCCACTGTGATATGACTGGAATGCTTATCAACAAACAACCAAACATTATATCATGATCAGCATCAATCTCATCCTCTTTATCTGCATCAGCAACAGCAGCATCAACAACAACAGCAGCATCAACAACCATAGCAGCATCAGCACCAACATCAATCAGTACTTCATAAGCAGTGCCATCATAGTAGGAGCTCTTTTTTCACATTTCCCAATTATCATCACAATAATCATCACAATTCCCCTCAGCCTTTTCTCCCTGTCTCTTAGCTTCCACTCAGACAGAAGTGTGGACATATCTAGGCAGTGTTTCCCTGTCAGGGAACAGTGAATATATTGGTGGATGACGGGACTGATTGCTCCCTGCTGAGAGAGAGATGAAAGTTGAAATCGTGTTTGTCATCATCAGGATTCAAACCACTCACAGATTACCCAGAATCACTTGCCCTCAGGCCCTCACTGAACCTGTGACACACGATTAGTCTCTTGCTGAGAGGGGTCTGGCTCGGGAGCAGCCATTACCGGGATTATCACCTTGAAAAATGTGTAGATTTACAGATTGGCAAATATTGGGGTTGCAAACAGGTTGTAATGAGTTGATGTTGGTGTAGACCGGATTACTCCGTGCTGCTGGGCTGATCAGTGTGTGTTGCTGCTGGGAGGAGGGGATGATGTTGGGAAGTTGTAGCAGTAAATACATCCTTTGGTATTAATTACACACGATGGGCGGTGCATTGTGGGAACTGTTGTGTCATTGATGTAGGCCATGGTGTCTCCTGACATGATATTGTCTTATGTAAGTCACTCTCTCACTCAGTCACTCACTGTCATTGAATTGGTAGACTGAAATAGGCATGAGAGCATATTGCTTTCTCTCTCTCGCTCACTCCCTATCTTTTTTTCTTTCTCTTTCCCTATCTCTCTACCCCTCTCTCTGTTTCTTTCTCCCTCCTTCCCTCCCTCTCTCTCTCACTTCCTGCTCCCTTATAACTCCCTCCTACTCCTTCCTTCTCTCTCTCTCTTCATATTTTACTGAAATGGTGATGCTTAAATATATTTCTCTTTCATCATTTTCATCCACACACTTTTTTGCTAACTCTATCTGACTCATTCACTCACTAACCATGTATATTGACCAAGAAACTATATGTCCGTGTTCAAGAAGCTGTTCCATTCCTGTCAGTGGTAAACTGATGGCCACTCATGGTATACCACGGTGTGTCCCCAATATTGTCACATAACATGTTCTCTTAAATACAGTCTGATTAAATGAAGAGTATTGATTGCCTCCAAACTTTTCTACACTCAATAGTCTCGCCTCTTGAGTGTAGTTCCAGTTAATGTTCTCACTATGTCACTTAGAAATGACTTGTCGAAAAGACTGAGAATTAATTTGTCACCAATAAAGGATTAGCCACGAACTCCCATTCTTGATGTGTCGCTGCCATTGGTCCAACTGTTGGAGAATCTATTCAGCATGTGGACCACCATGAGATGCCATCCTTCCTGGAAGTGTCTCATCCATTACCACACAGTCATCTGTTAATAGGTACTCATGTGGTATAACTATATACAGTTTACCAAAACTAGATTCCTGGAAATTGTAGAAGCCAGTGATTGGATGACAGGTGCTGACAGATGTCTACCATCGGACAGGTTCTCAGCCATCTTACTTCCACTTGTGACAGCTCTCTCAACTTGCTGCAGAGTCTTACATGAAAGCTGTCAGCCTCAATTATGTTAGGAAGTGCTACCTTTCATAGCTAGTGGGAAAGAAATTACACTTTCTCCAAGGTGGTTAAACTAGCTTGGTTCTGTCCTATACTGAATGATGTGTGATCTCTGTGACTGGTAAGGAACTGTTTAGACAGGAACAAAACCCTATAGGACTGACGTAATGAAGTAAGGACTGGCTCTATCCCAGTATAATAATCTAGTGTGAGGAAAATAAAATATTTGGCTTTATCAGTGTTTTGGTCTGACAAAAATTACATGGTGAAATAGCAACACAATGCAAAAATATTAATTGAAATGACAACATCACACAAGCCCCTGTCAACCTGCCTAGAATCCAGTTAAGGTGTGCATTTTTCTTGTTTCAAGTTCAAATTTTTTTTTTTTAATAATTACTTAATTTTCACATCTTCACTTAGTGGTCAAAGACACTTCTGCGTCCAGTGTTGTGTCCCTTTGCCATGCCAGGATCTGCTGATCAATGGTTCTAATCTCAGATTTACCCTGATTATTATCCTTGGAATGTCTGCTCCGTACCCGTGCTGGTGGTTGTTATCAAAGTGGTAAACAACCTTTAATCACTTATAGGGTTTTCCTTCCACACATAGCTGACATACAGTGATATGACTGACATTCTGTTCAAGCAACATAAGACCCGTGAAGATCCGGGGTAGATAGGTCTTCAGCAACCCATCCTTGCTGTAAAAGGTGACTAACGGGATCGGGTGGTCAGGCTTGCTGACTTGGTTGACGCATGTCATCGCATCCCATTTGCGTGGATCGATGCTCATGATGTCAATGGCTGGAGTGTCTGGTCCAGACTCATTTATTTACAGACCGCTGTCATATAGCTGGAATATTGCTGAGTGCGACATTAAACAACAAACAAACAAACAATCAAGCAACATAATGTGCTCAGTTCCACCTAAATCCCACTTGAATCCCACTTGAATCCCACTTGAATCCCACATGAATCCCCCCCACACAGTTGGAAGGATGAACATCCATGAAACACACAGGACACCCTTGTGTCATTAAATCACTTCTGAAAGGTACCATAGTCACTGTATTACGCGTCCCACTCCAATAAATGCCCCTGACTAAGCGCCTGGGGCACTTATAATGGTAAATATGGTATATGAAGAAGGCTGGAGAAGATGCATTGTGATTGGATAAGCAAGGCACAAACACATGTTATTGTAAGATCTCAGTGACTGTTGCTGCTCTTGTGTGGTCACAGTATATTGTTGTTGCTGCCATCGCCCTTAGTCATCTTCTGCAGCAGCGCTGTTTGATATCTATTTCGGTAACACTTTTGTTTTCAGTACTTTGAAAACTGATATCTGTTTTCAGATTTGATCATTGTGAACAACTAACATGTTTTCTGTGTTTGCAACCTCATGTCGTGAGTCCATATTTCATTTTCTGTGGAAATGTCAAATGTACTTCATCAGATTTTTAACCAAAGATAAAAAATAGTTCTTTGGAAACAAAAGTTATCTTTAAGTTTTATTGTGGACATTATGGTCATTAATGACTCCGTTGTCTAAAGATCAGAAAATGTTAAACAGTCATCACAGCAACTGAAAGATAAGAGTCACAAGATATTAAAAAATATTCAAATATTTTTTGGTTTGAAAAATAAATAAGTACCTAAGTAAGTAGATATGTAATATCTTATGTTATCTGATATCATTTGTAGATATTTTGCACTGAAATAGGCAACTCCAAACACAGGTTGTAAGAGTGATTCATCCAAGTATTCTTAAGAAGTTGGAAGTGATTTCATGGATCTCAACTTTTTGACAAGGGCTTCGTTTTGGTGTTTGAAATATTCACATGACATGACTGAGTGGATTGGATGGCATTCAGTGTGTGCAAAGAAAGGCTGTGCTGACATGATTCCTAAAGTGGCATTACTCACTGGCCCCTTTATACATGAGAAATCAGCGCCATTATTCCTGACAATGAGTAATGAAAGATTTACCTTGTTATGTAGCACAGAAGAGGCTGGGTATTATCAGGAGAATGTTTCTAATTTCAGTATCTCAGTACTTCCTTTATTTTGGGCCTAAGGCATGTCATATTTATGTGTACATATTTCAAAAGTTACAAGCACAATATCTGAAGCCGTCGCTGCCCCACAGGTGTGTACCCTTCATCTGTGATGAATCTCCTTCACAACAATCATTTTCAGGAGGCGGATGGGTTGAGAATATGGGCAAGATGTCAGATGTACTCTGCCGACTTAATCCTAACTTGAGGACAAGAATTTGTTCCAATCTGTTCCAATCTGACCAGTGCCACAGACTCGCCAGGGGTAGAGGTCCTGTAATCCTCATATGTCTTCTTAAGAGATCTCTAACCAATAAATTCATTTTTAGGCAAGTACTTCGGATTTGGGCATTGTCTGGCTGAGTTGTAATATTAAATGACATTTTTCACGAGCAGGAACTCACAGCTGATTAAACAATGCCTTTGGTCTGGTTTTGAGCACGTAGAAGCAAATTGTCTGTCTCTCGTCTGCGTATTTCATCTTGGATTAGGATGATTTCTTTCATAAGTTAGTTGCCTCTGTCAACTTACAGTCTCATTGGGACACATGTCACATACGCTTGTGGCGGACAATTTCATGCTACGTGTGTTGCCGTTCTACTGACTTAGCTCTCTGTGTGAAGAGCAACCTAGGAGTCGTCAGCAGGTTAGATATTACAGAGAATGTACGACAATCACGCTGTCAAACTTTGTTTGAGTTAATAGAGAAGTTGTCAGAATGAGTCTTTTCTTTACAACTTGAACCAGATTTGAAGTTCTGAAAGTTTGGACATGTTTTCCAGAAAGCTAATGGTGAAATAAAATATGAAAAATAAAAAACTTTCACGTGCAAGGTCAGAGTATCATCATTTTCAAATTTTTCATGGCAGCTATGCTAAGATGTGGCATATGTGACCCAGTGTTATGTTATAGGATGGTAAACAAAATGGCATTCCCCAAACATGTATTGACTATAAATAGATTTGTAACAATAGATCACGAAAAGAACCTGTTTCTACATGAAAAGATATTGCAGTGTACAGATAACCAGGAATCAGTCTATCAGAAAGGGGCTGTAGTGATGCTCATGACACAGCCACTATCCTCTCAGCAGCATTCTTATCAATGGAATATGTCTATGATGTCTGTGATCGGATTCAAAGACTTGCAACTGTTTTGCACAAACTGCTGTCAGAACTCCAGATAATGATGTGTGTACAGTGTACACTGAACTGTACAGTGGTGTACAGCAATAAATGAGGAGGGTATAAACACCTTCAAATCTGA
The DNA here is from genome assembly GCF_023055435.1 of Haliotis rufescens. Lineage (NCBI taxonomy): Eukaryota > Metazoa > Mollusca > Gastropoda > Lepetellida > Haliotidae > Haliotis > Haliotis rufescens. The sequence continues at coordinate 32,311,343 of NW_025964361.1, read as the reverse complement.
AAACACTTCTTCCTTTCTTTAACTTGAACTAGGGGTGGTGAGGTAGCCTAGTGGTCAAAGTGTTCGCTCGTCAGGCCGAAGACCCGGGTTCAGTCCCCCAAAATGGTTACAATGTGTGAAGCCCATTTCTTGTGTCCCTGTCTTGATATTGCTGGGACATTGCTGAAAGTAGCATTAAACCCAACTCACTCACTCATTTTAACTTGAACTGGTTTGTTTTCCAGCCACAAGAATCAGACATCATCATGGCTGCCACCGCGGGACAACTGGGATGCGAGTACGGGGCTGCCGTACGGCTGGGAAACCGGCGTGGACAGGAACGACAAGCCATATTACATCAAGTAAGACTCAACAGCACACAGTACTCTCTTTTGTTGCTCACTAGCAGAATATGTATCTGACACATAATATGAGGGAAAATATGTGGCAATCTATCCTGTGTTAAGGCTTCTTTGAGTGGCATTTAGAAGTTGGAGTGATAAAGTAAGACGAGTTCTATGGATGAACAACTTCTTTATTACAATTGGTGCGACGTTTCGGTGTAGATCCTAACACCTTTATCAAGCAAGTGATGATTTAGAAGTTGGAGTGATAAAGTAAGACGAGTTCTATGGATGAACAACTTCTTTATTACAATTGGTGCGACGTTTCGGTGTAGATCCTAACACCTTTATCAAGCAAGTGATGATTTAGAAGTTGGAGTGATAAAGATGACTTGCTTGATAAAGGTGTTAGGATCTACACCGAAACGTCGCACCAATTGTAATAAAGAAGTTGTTCATCCATAGAACTCGTCTTACTCTGTGTTAAGGCATCTGAAAAAGAGGAGTACCACTGATATGGACTATAAACATTATTTTGTCCTGAGAAATATGAGCTGGTTTTGTTTATATTCCCATTTGAGCTATCATTGATTTCTTGGAGGATGAAATACTCCTTAACCAATTTTCAAATGAAATACGTTATGTATTCTTGATAGACTTCTTTTAAATAATTATGTGATATGCGATAGACATGTACCTAAGTCACAATACTCATACAATTTAAGGACAGGATTACAAATGATATACTTTAGAGATTATGACGAAATCAATATACTTTAGTTAAGTTACTTTGTAGATGTGATACTTTGGAAAAAATGTCCCAACAAACAGGATAAAAATGTGAATTGCTAAATATCAGAAGTTTTGTATATCTAAGTGATGGATTTTTCCACAGTCTCAAATAACATGGATGTGTTATCTTCCTACAAATATCTTGTAAGGACGTTGATTCTGATGTACCGTATTCAACGTAATAAGCCCCCATGGCGATATTTTCTAATATATTGGCTAGTGAACAATCCCAATTAGCACCCCTTCGGATTGATCAATGTACACAAGACTTAATTATTCGTGTATAATATGCACTTGTGTGTTATATGCACCCTTTATTATGAGCAATTGAATTCTGGAAAAATATATCTGTTGTATGTAACATTTCAGCCTGTCAGCATAAACCACAACATTTACAATCTTTCAACTCTGTTTTTTTTTCCACCAAAATAATATTCTAATAAAAGCCCCTTATTTCTAATTTTGAGAGCGCCCTGGGCACGTATTTTGTCGAATACGGTATTTAATTCCCTTGAATGGTATGATCTGCTGTTGATGAACACACTACTACTAGTGCTAGATGAACACAGTGAGTGTGTGATTTGGGTTTTCTGCCACTTGGAACAGTATTCCTGTTATAGCATGACATGTCAGGGTAATGTGGGAGGTAAACCCAAAGTGAAGCAGGTCTCAGACGTTTCCTCTTTGTGCTGACAAACAAATGACCATGATCATTGCAAATCTGAGACCCAAAACCACGATCATAGAATGATGTCCCCTGTAACACAACAGACCCCTGTAGCACTACAACAACTGGGCCCCTGTAGCACTACAACAACTGGGCCCCTGTAGCACTACAACAACTGGGCCCCTGTAGCACTACAACAACTGGGCCCCTGTAGCACTACAACAACTGGGGCCCTGTAGCACTACAACAACTGGGCCCCTGTAGCACTACAACAACTGGGGCCCTGTAGTACTACAACAACTACAGAACTACAGGTCAGACAACTAGGCCCCTGTAGCACTACAACAACTGGGCCCCTGTAGCACTACAACAACTGGGCCCCTGTAGCACTACAACAACTGGGGCCCTGTAGCACTACAACAACTGGAGCCCTGTAGCACTACAACAACTGGGCCCCTGTAGCACTACAACAACTGGGCCCCTGTAGTACTACAACAACTGGGCCCCTGTAGCACTACAACAACTGGGGCCCTGTAGTACTACAACAACTACAGAACTACAGGTCAGACAACTAGGCCCCTGTAGCACTACAACAACTGGGCCCCTGTAGCACTACAACAACTGGGGCCCTGTAGCACTACAACAACTGAGCCCCTGTAGCACTACAACAACTAGGCCCCTGTAGCACTACAACAACTGAGCCCCTGTAGCACTACAACAACTGGGCCCCTGTAGCACTACAACAACTGGGCCCCTGTAGCACTACAACAACTACAGAACTACAGGTCAGACAACTAGGCCCCTGTAGCACTACAGGTCAGACAACTGGCCCCTGTAGCACTACAACAACTGGGCCCCTGTAGCACTACAGAACTACAGGTCAGACAACTAGGCCCCTGTAGCACTACAGGTCAGACAACTGGCCCCTGTAATCAGACAACTGGGCCCCCTGTAGCATGACACATCAGAAAACTGCGCCACCTGTCCCCCTGTAGCAGACTACGACTGATGATCAGGTTTTTTGGTTCCTGTAAAATTATTGAAAAAGTAATCTCCATATAGACTAATGATCTAATTATGTTCCACCATAGACAGAACAAAACTGCATTTATTGGAAAATCAATTCTAATAATTTGATTTTCCAGTGCATGACGTTTCTTAGAAAACATTCACCTAAATGGAGAAAAGTTCTATCTTCATAGAAGGCAAAACTGGACATCTCAATTACCAATGTATTTTTTTCAATTTCATTAATAATAGCATTATCGTACGACACCCACAAGCAAAAAGATTCATTGGTTCAATGTTCATAGCCGGGAGATGAAAAATCGCAGGCGTACACCACGGATATCTTTTCATACCATTCCGAAGGGATGAGGGATACATTTAGAAATACAGTAAGGTTAAAGAATTGTAATCAACTCTCCGCCTTGACAGGTGATTGACGGTTACAGATTGATATCGATCAGCAAGAGGCAGAGATCACACTGATATTGGGGCAAGAAGTAGGCTCGATCATGCTGAAGATTTTGCTGCTGGATCTCGGAGGTCATATGGGCAATTCCTATATTCCATGAACTGCGTTATTTCTGTAATGCTTCATTCTTGTACAGAGCACATGTCTTCTAGTTCCGACAGTCTTATATTCATAAAAAGCATGATCTGACAAACCCCAGCTGATACGAATTCCGTTTAAAACCTCCCTGGTCTTTTTTTCGGCATCAAACTGCCACCCATCTGTCTTTTACATTTCGACTTCATCCTTGAAGTTGCTGAAATATTATCCTGAAATTTTAATCGGTTGTCAAGCACCAGAATAACAGTCTGATGTTTAAGGCAGCGTCTTGTGCGATTTGGTTGAAAATGAAAACCAATTTTAATTGTGAATTTTTGTGTTTTTAACAATCTTCTCAAACAGCCCAACTCCCAGCCAGTTGACACTGTGGAACATTTTCATCATGATGGGGTGCAGATTTATTCATGCCGGTCAAATGAAACGAATAATATTAAATAAAAATATAAATATTTCAAACTTTGAAGACCGCCTCCGTGGCCTTGTGGATAGAGTTTGCCTGAAGAGCAGAAGGTTGGTGCAACCTTGTCATATTCAAAGGTGTTCAAATGGTACATGTTGTTTTCCTGCCTGGTGCTGGCATTAAGGGGCTTAAACAAAGACTGATTGGCTTGGATTCAGTATACTGTGCCTGAGTAAGGTCACCCATGTTAAATTGCAGCATGGTTTGTTTTGTTAAAATTCACACTCAGCAATATTCCAGCTATATGATGGTAGTCTGTAAATAATCGAGTATGCACCAGATAATTCAGTGATTGACATCATGTGCATCGATCTACGGAACTGGGATATGATGACATGCATCGACCGAGTTAGCAAGCCTGACCTGATCCCATTAGTTGCCTCTTACTGTGGTATGGTACCTCAGGGGGCTAGCTGTATTAAACCAGTATAAGTCGGGACAAGTCTCAAACTTAAAAATGCGTAAGAATTTTCATCTCAGAAAACACAAGGTTCAAGGAGATGAAGTATGACCATAAAGTATCTTAGCATAATTAAGTAATAAGTTTTTCAGGTGAATAATTTACCTGCCTTTGCATGTGTTTGTGATGGATGCCATCTTCTCACAAACACCTTTTATCATCACATTTGATAGTGATTCATAAGCACATGCTTTAATATGATACAGTTAGAATCATACTATGGACTTTGACTGCCTCTGTGATCTATGGGTAGAGCGTCTGCCCGAAGAACAGAAGGTCTGGTGTTTGATCCTCAGACGTGTCATACCCAAATACGTTACAAGATGAACTAGTACAGGCAGACACACACACGTACACACAGAAACACACAAACATGCATGCACGTCACTATATAAGTAAAATAATCTTGAATGTGACATTAAACCCAAGTTCACCTCATCTCACCTCTGTTGTTATCAGAGATTTTTTGTGATAATGAAAAGGGTTTTGTCACTTCACTATTATTAATAACAAGTCCATTTGCTTTTTTTAAAAATTGGTTCTGAATATCCTATTCATTGCACCACTCAAATTGCGGCAAGTCTATGTAAAACAATACAGACGTATTACATCGGCCATTGTTCTTGATATTGTCCAAAATAATTGAAATATGTAAATTATTCTTATTTAACATGTAGATTCTCTTTTGATAATAAGGATGCCTCATACTGACAGGAAATGTGTGCACACATCTTTTCATATCCTGACCCTCATGGGATGTTGGAAGGTTGAGCTCTGTTATATACTACACAAAAGAAGTTAAGAACACCCAAACTTTTCATATGAATATAGTTAATCTATCATGGCTGGTGGGTATTGCAACACACAGTCTTCCAATTGTGGGTGTTCTTTTACTTGATTTGAGTGCAAAAATTAACCTATAAAAAATTGGTTCTGAATTTCCTCATAGTTCGTCTAGGGGCGGTCGGGCTGCCTAGCAGTTAAAGCGTTCGCTCGTCAAGCTGAAGACCCGGGCTCGATTCCTGACGTGGGTACAATGTGTGAAGCCCATTTCTGGTGTCCCCTGCCGTGATATTGCTGGAATATTGCTAAAAGCACTCACTCACTCACACACTCACACACTCACACACTCACTCACTCACTCACTCACTCACTTACTCACTCACCCACCCACCCACCCACTCACTCACTCACTCACTCACTCACTCACTCACTCACTCACTCATCTGTCAGGGCTGGTGGGTATTGCAACACCGAACCTTCCTAAATTGTGGGCGTACCTTAACTTGTTTTGAGTAGTATATGTTGTGATTGGTATGATCATGGATTCTGTCCATGTCAAGTTTAATGCATACACTTACCATCTTGACTGTTGTGGGCCAGGGAGATGCCACAAGGCTTCTTTCATGTGCTCTTCAATATGGAGACTATCTTCTGGTGTTTGTGTAGTTGGGCAATCATCATTGCATATGGCGGAGGAAGATGTTAAATGTCACATTGCAATATGCCATATTTTCTTAGGGATAGGTTGCCTGTGAAGTTGAATCTATGTTTGGTCTTGGATAAGGAGCAGTACAAAGGGAGGGAAGGCAGAAACAGAATCCACCAGTGTCATATTTGTGTAATGGTATCACTCACTGTATATCATCAATATTGTCATGCTAGTAAAGGGCTGGTCGGGTAGCCTAGTGGTTAAAGCTTTCGCTCCTCACGCCGAAGACCCGGATTTCATTCCCGACATGGGTACAATGTGTGAAGCCCATTTCTGGTGTCCCCCGCTGTGATATTGCTCGAATATTGCTAAAAGCGGCGTAACACCATACTCACTCATGCTAGTAAAAGGTATGGGTACTTTTTCCTCCAATAATCAGTGGAGGCTGGGACAGAACCAATTGGATCTGTCCACTTATACATTTTGTGAGTAATTCTTCAACTTAAGATACCTTAATCTTTGACCATGAGGCAGGTGGGCAATCACCTGTGTTTAACTTAAATTGTGTAATTGGTTGCATTTAGTTTCGTCAAGTTGTGTCAGATGAAGGGGGTGGGGGGGGGTGGGGGGAGTTGGGGGGTGATGGGACGGTCATGTGGCCATATTTTGGATTTTCCACAGTGGGTTTTCCATACTGTTTTCCCAAGCCCTGTGTGTTTGTTGTTGAATGCCACACTCAGCAATATTCCAGCTATATGACATTAGTCTGTAAAAAATCGAGTCTGGACCAGGCAATCCAGTGATTGATATTGTGAGCCTCGATCAACTCATTTGGGATACGGTGACATGCAGTCATCCAAGTCAACAACCCACCATGTCACCTCTTATGACAAGCAGAGCTTGCTGGGAGCTTAGATTTCTTACCCAGAATCCCCAGAGACCACAATTACACATGCTGGAATATTGCTGAGTGCAATGTACAATAACAACCACCACGCACACATGCATGCATGCACAGACACACTTTCTGTCTGTGTCTTGTGTGAGGTTAAGCCCCACCAGGAGGCGGGCTTTGAAAACCCTTTACAACTGACATTGTAATGTACTTAGACATGAAACAGTTAAAGCATCAAAGCCACATTTCAAGAAAGTTCTGCAGTAAAAGCAGTGCAGCGTGCATCTTATACATGAAGAGTAGTACAATATTTTACCAAAGTTTCAGAAGGAAGGACCTAGAACTCATGCTTTGGAACGGTGCTGATTATGTTTGAAGAAGTGTAACAACATCCCTTGTAATCTAACTATTCGTAATTGCTGCAAAAAGCAGACCAGTCTTCAAAGTATTGACTGGTTCCACTATCAACAAGTCTAAACTGCCCCATTAGTTAAGTCTAGACATGAGGAACTAGTGCAATTGGACCATGGTAAGCTGAGCATGGCACGGCATTTGGTTATGGCGCCAATGGCCAGAAATGTCTCTACATTGAAAATATGGTTTGTCTGGCATGATGATATGGTTCCTGTCTGAAAATTCAATCAGAACATCAATGGACAGAAAAGCCATGGAATAGAAAATGTAATTTGACAGATACTATGATTGGTGTCTACCTTCAGTATGAAGCCATGTGCTAAAAGAGAAGCTATGCCTTTCCATGAGAGTGAATATTTGTTCATGCTGCAGGATTATCAAGTTCCTATCTTGTGCTGACAACATTGGTGTGTGGGTGACATAAGAAATCCCTATGGGATCCTGAGCAGAATTAAAAAGATCTGAATGCCACACTCAGCAATATTCCAGCTATATGACAGTGGTCTGTAAATAATCAGGTCTGGACCAGACAGTGCAGTGATTTGCATCATGAGCTTCGATCTACGCAAATGGGGTATGATGGCATGCATCAACCAAGTCAGTGAGCCTGAAAACCTGATCACGTTAGTCGCCTCTTATGACAAGTATGGGTTGCTGAAGATGAATTCTAACTCGGATCTTCATTGGGTGGGCTACTTATAATGAGGATGGATGGTTAATGTTAATAATGTTTGTTTGCTGTGTGTCACAATGCAGTATGGTGTGGATTGTTGCTCATGTCATCACCCACTGATTTGTCATAGCCAGGTTTGATCAATTACAGGCCATTGTGATGTAATAATAATAATAGGACATTATATTGCGCATATTTCCACACCACACAGGGGCATGCTCAAAGTGCTATCATTCTCAGGTCCCAGGGGAATATAGAACCCAAGCTGCCTGTTGGGTGCTAGAAGGTTAACAACCACAGTCCCATCTCATCCTACCGGGTACCCATTAACTGCCAGGTGAACAGAGGCACATTTTGAACAAAGTCACTTGCCCAAGGAGACGCCACATGTCTTACATGTGCTTCAGTGTGGGGCAGGACCGAAGCCGAAGAAACTCTCAGGCGCCAAGCTGCCAAAACACGGTCACCCATCCAAGGACTCTCCGTGACCGATGTTGCTTACCTTCACCTCATTTGAGACCTGTACAGTGTGCACAGGAGCATGTGCCTCCATGATGTGGCTGGAATAATGCTGACTTCACCGTAATACAGTATTTACTAACTCACTGGTAAACCAATTCACATGGACCTTTTCTGACACAGATTGCTGTCTGTGTTCTGTACCCTGAAAGAGGGATGATATACGATCTGTCACTTCTTGATTGCCATTAACTGGAATTTCCATCTGCTCAGCTGTTTTGGCAGTGGATATTGAAGGGTCTGTTGTATTGATTATGGAAATATTTTCAATCATGATTTGAAGCTTAAATTCAGAATTGTAAATTATGGGGTCTTGTGTTTAAAGCTGAATTTCTTGGAATCAGAAATTTTGTAGGATGAGTAAATTTGTTAATAACAGATAGAGATTATATGCTGAGTGCGTTTCCATATCGATAATATTACATATTAGGAATATATATTGCATTATGCACCAAAGACTCACATGATACAAGTTTTATTCCCAAGATATCATATTTATAATACAGATACACTTAAGGATAATAATCTCTTTATTATATAATGCCATTCTTATCATCATGTAAGCTAAAGACTCAATTTCTCTCAATGATGTAACTTTAGAAACAGCGGATGAGTACAGTGTTTTAGTTAAACGCCCAATTTATCATATAGTGCAAGATGACTTGCAGGTTATTTTGTCAAAAACACAGACACATTGGGAACCCCAAGTTTAAGCATATTGGGATGTTGGTCAAGAGATAATTGACGATGAAGGCATTGCATCGATATGGAACTTGAAATTACAGTAGTTCCTGCTTGGCGACATCATTTGCCTATTTTTGGATCGTGATAAGTTTATTGGATTGTTTTTATGCATCAATAACACGAGCCATTATGTGATAAAAACATAATATCTACCATGTAAAGATAAATGGATGGAGAATAAATGCAGTATCAGAGTCACAGCAGTACCACAGAACATCTTCACTAGCGGACCAGGATTTCAGTATTCTGTATGGCACCATACACTTGGCATGCATTCAAATGTGTTTCGGGGTGGTGGGGTAGCCTAGTGGTTAAAGTGTTGGCTCGTCACGCCGAAGACCCGGGTTCGATTTCTGACATGGGTACAATGTGTGAAGCCCATTTCTGGTGTCCCCCGCTGTGATATTGCTGGAATATTGCTAAAAGCGGCGTAAAACCTTACTCACTCAAATGTGTTTCAAAGCCAGACAATTAATATTTCATTCCTTCTGATCTGAGACAATTGAAACATCTTGACATTCTACTTCATTTACCAGCAGTTTGTACAGCTATTATTTTGGCCTTTCAGTCAAGTCAATGTAGACATGTATATTAAAGTTCTTATCCCCCTGTATGTAATATGGTCTGTAATCATATTTTGTCTGGATTATATCTCTGAAACTAATAGATATTCTTTCATGAAATGTTGCATACACAAAGACCAGGGTGCCGTTGTGCAAAACAACCTAAGCACTACGACTTTCGTAAGTCTATTTTAAGGTATGGGAGTTACTTTTTCTATTTAGGAATTTTTAGAATTTTTATTTATTCTGTTTCCATGGCAACAAGTTTGACTTTGACTGTTAATAGTGGTGTCTTTGGACCATATCTCTGAAACAACTTGGTATTTGTAGAAGAAACATTGCAAACACAGAGATCAGGTTGTCAACTGGCGCCTTTACTTTTTAGGGATATTTAGGGGTAGGGGTAGTGATGTGTCATCTTCTGATGACTCTTAGTTAATCAAGAATAAAAGAATTGTTGTCACAACCTGTACCAGGTGTCACAAAAAAGGAAGGTGTCGCAACCTGTACCAGGTATCACAAAGTGAAGCTGTCACAACCTGTACCAGGTGTCACAAAGGAAAGGTGTCACAAACTGTACCAGGTGTCAGCAAGTGAAGGTGTCACAACCTGTACCAGGTGTCACCAAGTTAAGGTGTCACAACCTGTACCAGGTGTCACAAAGTGAAGGTGTCACAACCTGTACCAGGTGTCACCAAGTTAAGGTGTCACAACCTGTACCAGGTGTCACCAAGTAAAGGTGTCACAACCTGTACCAGGTGTTACAAAGTAAAGGTGTCATAAGCTGTACCAGGTGTCACAAAGTGAAGGTGTCACAACCTGTACCAGTTGTCACAAAGTTAAGGTGTCACAACCTGTACCAGGTGTCACAAAGTAAAGGTGTCACAACCTGTACCAGGTGTCACAAAGTAAAAGTGTCACAACTGTACCAGGTGTCACCAAGTTAAGGTGTCACAACCTGTACCAGGTGTCACCCAGTAAAGGTGTCACAACCTGTACCAGGTGTCACAACCTGTACCAGGTGTCACAACCTGTAATAGGTGTCACAACCTGTACCAGGTGTCACCAAGTTAAGGTGTCACAACCTGTACCAGGTGTCACCAAGTAAAGGTGTCACAACCTGTACCAGGTATCACCAAGTAAAGGTGCCACAACCTGTACCAGGTGTCACCAAGTAAAGGTGTCACAACCTATACCAGGTGTCACAAAGTGAAGGTGTCACAACCTGTACCAGGTTTCACAAAGTAAAGGTGTCACAACCTGCACCAGGTGTCACAAAGTAAAGGTGTCACAACCTGTACCAGGTGTCACAGCCTGTAATAGGTGTCACAACCTGTACCAGGTGTTACAACCTGTACCAGGTGTCACAAAGTGAAGGTGTCACAACCTGTACCAGGTGTCACTAAGTAAAGGTGTCACAACCTATACCAGGTGTCACAAAGTGAAGGTGTCACAACCTGTACCAAGTGTCACAAAGTGAAGGTGTCACAACTTGTACCAGGTGTCACACAACCTGCACCAGGTGTCACAAAGTAAAGGTGTCACAACCTATACCAGGTGTCACAAAGTAAAGGTCTCACAGACTGTACCAGGTGTCACCAAGTAAAGGTGTCACAACCTGCACCAGGTGTCAGCAAGTTAAGGTGTCACAACCTGTACCAGGTGTCACCAAGTAAAGGTGTCACAACCTGTACCAGGTATCACCAAGTAAAGGTGCCACAACCTGTACCAGGTGTCACCAAGTAAAGGTGTCACAACCTGTACCAGGTGTCACAAAGTAAAGGTGTCACAACCTGTACCAGGTGTCACAAAGTGAAGGTGTCACAACCTGTATGAGATGTCACCAAGTAAAGGTGTCACAACCAGTACCAGGTGTCACCAAGTAAAGTGGTCACAACCTGTATGAGGTGTTACAAAGGAAAGGAGTCACAACCTATACCAGGTGTCACCAAGTGAATGTGTCACAACCTGTAATAGATGTCACAACCTGTATTAGGTGTTACAAGGGAAAGGTGTCACAACCTGTACAAGGTGTCACCAAGTGAAGGTGTCACAACCTGTATGAGGTGTCACCAAGTAAAGGTGTCACAACCTGTATGAGGTGTTTCAAAGGAAAGGTGTCACAACCTGTACTAGATGTGTAAAAGTCATGGTACCAGGTGTCAATGCTGGCTTCCTACAACTAGTGCCTGGTGTTTCTGATGTACAAGGCAGCCACTGGTCATGAGGCTGGCTGGCCAGGTCAAGGTAAAACTGTGTATTAGTATGGAGATTGTTGGCATGACCTTCCAAGCCATGGCAGCTATGGACATTTATACCAATTCATGGGGACATTTTGATATACCAATCAAAAGAAATTACACTGTGTTTGACATAAACAAGGCAAGTGTAGGCCAATGGTCAGTGTTATGGGGATTAATGGGATATGGGGCTATTGCTATGAATGATTTATCATGTTTGTCTTGATAGCCTTCGGTAGGTGTTTGGACATTGGAGGGTAGAACCAATAGACATTGATGAATGCTAACGGAGACCGGACAGTTTGTGGGGAAATAATCAAGAAGTTGTCGTTTATAAAGTTTCACGTGTGAATGTTTGCTCTGGTTCCTGGTGAAGGAGGAGCTGCTTGATCATTGGAACATGGCCACATATACCACCAAACTTTATTTTGCTGTACACTTCATCCAACATGAGATAGTCCAGGGGTGTTGACTTGTCTGATTTTAAAAACATAACGCCGAACGAAAATTGCATGTTTACTGACTGGTTATTTATAACCAATACCACAGCTGTCAAACTTCACCGGGCAATATTTCACTCTGTGGAATAACTTAAATCAAGATTTGCTTTTCGACAGCAAACCTGATTATCATGGAGAGCCTTTCCCACATGGGTTCTGACTGCTAATTACCTACATTTTACATGTTTTTACAATCTTTTGAGTCAGATTTGGATTTTGTTTATATATTTATGTCAAAATACAGATGTTCTGTACTCCTAGATTCCTTGACAAAGGACCATAAGGTCAGCAACTCTGAACAGTCTTGTATGGTTCATATGCTACGTTGAAAGTTCAACACTAGGAGATATGATTTGGAGGCTATGACTAAAGGATCTCCGTGTGGTGACTAGTGGATAGATCATCTATCCGGAAAGCAGAAAGCCAGTAGTTTGATCTCTGGCCATGTCACACCAAAACATGTTAAAAGATGGTAATTGTTGTTACCCTGCCTGGTGATAAAACAAGGACTGGTCGGCTCAGAGTCTGTATACTGTGTCTGAGTGGGGTATCCATGCTAAGCTGCGGCATGGTATCTCTGTGGGCTGGCACTATAAAACTGGCACTAGTCTTCTCAGTAAAAGCAGCCACACAGACACAAATATGTGCAATCAGGTCGCTATGTATGTGCAATAATCTTAAACCATTTCACCTCACCTTACCCTGAACTGACAAAGGGGCGGTCGGGTAGCCTAGTGGTTAAAGCATTCGCTCGTCATGCCTAAGACCCGGGTTCGATTCCTGACATGGGTACAATGTGTGAAGCCAATTTCTGGTGTCCCCCGCCGTGATATTGCTGGAATATTGCTAAAAGCAGCATAAAACCATTCTCACTCACTCACTGAACTGACAAGAAGGAACAGGTGATTAGAATGTTTTACCTGGCTGATTGTGTGCTCTCAACAGCTGGTCTGCTTTGTCCAGACTCAAGTGTTCTACGCTGCCTGTTTATCTGGAATATTGCTGACTGTGGTGTAAAGAACTTTTAACACTCTCTACAGAATCTCATGGAGTAAGTTTCTATCAAAACAGAGTTTCCAAGGCATGTGCTGATACAAACAACCTTCCGCAGTGATACACTTGTCACTCTGGCATAGCACAGCTATGAAATTGCTCAGTTCATACAGCTTCCCAGAAATAATAAGGAGTCTTTGTCATAATTTGGCCTCAAGTCATGTTAGTCGGAAGTTTGACATTATTGAAAATACAATTTAGAAGACTCATATGATGACTGTCTGAAGACAGGTCATCTTTGTCATAATTTGACCTCATGTCATGTTAGTCGGAAGTTTGACATTATTGAAAATACAATTTATAAGCCTCATATGATGACTGTCTGAAGACAGGGCATCTTTGTCATAATTTGACCTCATGTCATGTTAGTCGGAAGTTTGACATTATTGAAAATACAATTTATAAGCCTCATATGATGACTGTCTGAAGACAGGGCATCTTTGTCATAATTTGACCTGATGTCGTGTTTGTCGGAAGTTTGACATTATTGAAAATACAATTTAGAAGACTAATGTGATGACTGTCTGAAGACAGGGCATCTTTGTCATAATTTGACCTGATGTCGTGTTTGTCGGAAGTTTGACATTATTGAAAATACAATTTAGAAGACTAATGTGATGACTGTCTGAAGACAGTGTCAGATTCCTCTTGCTCCAGTGGCACAGCTAGACAGGCTCTATAGACATGCGGCCAAGTCCGGGCTTGACCAATCGCCTGTGGCTAGTTGTGCCAGTGGAATGGTCATTATGGTTGCTGGTTGAGCACACCCTGTTTGTTGAGCTGAGAAAGGAAGTGGAGAGTTAATGGCCTGCACTGGAGCTCTATTCTAATCCCTTCTTGTCCTCCCTATTCACATTGTTCAGGATATCACAGATCTGTTACATTGGAGAGCTGGGATGTACAATTGGTTCATCTAAATAATCTTAATCTTGTCATTATTTAGCCCTTGGAGGTTCAACACAAGTTGACTGACCCAATAATCTTCTCAGTCACTCAGTCACTCACTCAACTACACAATCAACCACTCACTCATTGTATCCCACTCTCAATCACACACTCGTTCACTTGCTAAATCACTCCTCCAACCACTCACTACATCACTCCTCCAGCACTCACTCAACCACTCATCCATTTATTCACTCAACCACACACTTAAACACTCGCTCAATCACTTATCCAACCACTCATTCAACCCCTCAACCACTTGCTAATCCAGTCACTCACTCAAACAAACACTCTCTCAACATCTCATTCAACTTGCTCAACCACTCATCCAACCACTCATCCAACAACTCATCCAACCACTCATCCAACCACTCATCTTACCACTTGCTCAACCACTCATCCAATAAACCAACCACTCATCCAATCACTCATCCAATCAACCAAACATTCATCCAACCACTCATCCAACCACTCATCCAACCACTCATCCAACCACTCATCCAACAACCACTCATCCAACTACTCATCCAACCACTCGCTCAACCACTCATCCAATCAACCAAACATTCATCCAACCACTCATCCAACCAATCAACCACTCACTCACTCAAAAACTCTTCCAACCACTTGCTCAACCACTCATCTAATCAACCAACCACTCATCCAACCACTCATCCAATCAACCAAACATTCATCCAACCACTCATCCAACCACTCATCCAACCAATCATCCAACCAATCAACCATTCACTCAAAAACTCTTCCAACCATTTGCTCAACCACTCATCCAATCAATCAACCATTCATCCAACCACTCATCCAACAACTCATCCAACCAATCAACCACTCACTCACTCAAAAACTCTTCCAACCACTTGCTCAACCACTCATCCAATCAACCAACCACTCATCCAACCACTCATCCAATCAACCAAACATTCATCCAACCACTCATCCAACCACTCATCCAACCAATCAACCATTCACTCAAAAACTCTTCCAACCACTTGCTCAACCACTCATCCAATCAACCAACCACTCATCCAACCACTCATCCAATCAATCAACCATTCATCCAACAACTCATCCAACCACTCATCCAACAACTCATCCAACCAATCAACCACTCACTCAACCACTCTTCCAACCACTTGGTCAACAACTCATCCAACCAATCAACCACTCACTCAACCACCCTTCCAACCACTCGATCAACCACTCATCCAACCAATCAACCACTCACTCAACCACCCTTCCAACCACTCGATCAACCACTCATCCAACCAATCAACCACTCACTCAACCACCCTTCCAACCACTCGATCAACCACTCATCCAACCAATCAACCACTCACTCAACCACTCATCCAACAACTCATCCAACAACTCATCCAACAACTCATCCAACAACACATCCAACAAATCAACCACTCACTCAACCACTCTTCAAGCCACTCGATCAACCACTCATCCAACCAATCAACCACTCACTCAACCACCCTTCCAACCACTCGATCAACCACTCATCCAACCAATCAACCACTCACTCAACCACTCATCCAACCAATCATCCAACAACTCATCCAACAACTCATCCAACAACACATCCAACCAATCAACCACTCACTCAACCACTCTTCCAACCACTCGATCAACCACTCATCCAACCAATCAACCACTCACTCAACCACCCTTCCAACCACTCGATCAACCACTTATCCAACCACTCATCCAACCAACCGCTCTCTTATCCACTCCCTCAAACCCTCATGAAACCACTCAATTACTTCATAATTGATTCATAAGCACATTCAGCAGACTCTGCTTTTAGCAGAGATTTCTTATTGTTATGAAAAGGATTTTGTCTTTTATGAATTATGTGTGTAGCAGGGCGTGGAGTCATCCCACAGATGACATCATTAACTTGTCTGCTTGCTGACAAGATTAACCTCTTTGGTCATGTGGACAAGGCGTCTGACCTTAGATCATAAAGTCTGTAGTTCGAATCCCATCAAGGGCTCGAAAATGTGCATGATGTCGGCAGAACCTCGTGGTTTGTGTTTTGGTCACTCTGAAACAGAGACTGGGTTTGATTCTTCTCTTTGATGTTTGTAATTGCTTGACAAAATTCATGTCAATTTTGGATGAAAGTAATGGTTACAATATGTCAAAGTATTTTGGAGAACAATCACACATGAATTAGGTAGGCAATAATAATTGTGATGTATTCCCCAATATATCGGTTCCAATGGGAGCTGTGATCTGATCGAGGTCCAGACCCAAAAGCCACTACATCACCCACACCTTTGTGGTTACATTTCAGAAGAGTTCTGATGAGTTTCAACTTTAATTGATGAATGTGGATACCGTATTCGACGTAATAAGCGCCCGGGGCACTCTCAGCATTAGAAATAGGGCCTCTTATTAGAATATAATTTTAGTGAGAAAAAACACAGAGTTGAAAAATCATAAATTTTGTAGTTTATGGCGACACCCTGAAATGATACAAAACAAAAGTATGTGCATATCATGCACGAGTGCGTATTATACACGAATAAATAAGTCTTGTGAACATTGATCAATTGGAAAGGGTGCTAACTGGGATTGTTCACAAGCAAATATATTAGCAAACATCGCCATGGGCGCTTATTAGAGCAGGGCGCTTATTACGTCGAATACGGTATATTTGATGTCAACAGACATGAGGGTGAGATTCTATCATCTAAAATCATTCTTCCAACTCTTTCAGTTTGTAAACAGTATATATTAACCAGTGACTTAAGTGTGCAAAATACCGCTAACCATCCTCAGTGGAAGAAAGAATAGTGATGTCATTTGATTGTGATGTCATATAACCAATGATGTCACAATGGTCCCCAAACTCACATATATTTGGGATATTTGCATGCTTTGTGAAAATTAATCATTTCATGATTTTTTCATTGGGAATCGAGAATTCACACGTAAAGAAATTTAATTCTTGCCCTTCCTGTTTACATAAAAATCCTGTTAAGAACAACATGATAATGGACTAGTTTCTCCTGTGGGTACATGGATACTTGCTAAATGTAGTACCATGTTTTGAGATCTATAAACAATAACCTAGACTGCTAATTGTTGCTCCCGTGAGGAGACTGAATCAAATTACAACCTATAACACACCTCGTTCCTTGCGAAATATTCTAACATCATTTTCCGTTTGTCTGTCTTGACAAATTTGGATAAGTGTGGATCGATTTTGTCCCACTCGTAAGACAAAATAGAATGATATTGGGCAAATAATTCTATTTACGTCAAAATTGGAGAGAACGTCTTAACAGGTTTGGGAAAATGAACCCTGTCTAACGGTGGGTATGAATTCCAACTACGACAGTCTCGTCACAATGAACTGGTGACACTGAGATGTGTTGTAAGGAGAATAGAAGCTGTTTTCATTATTGATTTCCATATTGGTAATGACGCCATTTCCATACCTCCTTTCTTTACAGAGTCTGACCATCTTCTGTTGAAGGGCTGGGGCCAGACTTGGCACAAAATGGCCTTCTATTGTGGGACAAATTTAATAAATTCAGATCTTTGTTTGTGAAAATTGAGTTATTGTGAGAGTGATGGGAATGTACTAATCACTTCCCTGGCCTGAATATCATTAGAATTAAACAACCGCTAGTAGAGATTATGGACCCAGTTTATAGCCCACCCTGCAATTAACAAAAATATCATCGTGATCAATGAGCCAGGTATCTCATCGGGAACAGCAAAGATGGCTTCTATGTGGACCAGCAACAGGTGTCATCCATTAAGCAATTAGTGTCTCATTAGTTTGTCATTCTTGTTTATTGTTTGCTATATGGTGAGTGAGTGAGTGAGTTGGGTTTAACACCGCTTTTAACAGTATTCCAGTTATATCACAGCGTGTCAACTTAATGTGGGAGGAAAGCCCGAAGTGATGCAGGTCTCAGACGTTTACCACTTTGGTGAAACCCACGAGTACGGGTATGGTGCTGACAAACCTAGAAACATAATCGGGGCGAACCGGGATTCGAACCCACAATCATAGGTTTCTGGTGTGCCCAAGGGACACAACTCTGCACAGCGAATCGCGGCGCCTTAGACGACTGGGCCACCCGTGCCCCTGTTTGCTATGTATAGAAACCAGAGGTAGTATAGTGTAATGCCCAGTTATGTTTAGACACATCAACATGATCAATAGTTTATCAGTCTAAATTAATGACTGAAACATTTCAGCTGCAGTGTTAAACAAAAGTCACTCTGTCATTCTGGTTGAGCTGTGAGGTCTACAGACAGCTGATGTGTCAAACTATATTTACTCAGTCATTCTGGTTGAGACGTGAGGTCTACAGACAGCTGTTGTGTCAAACTATATTTACTCAGTCATTCTGGTTGAGACGTGAGGTCTACAGGCAGCTGTTGTGTCAAACAATATTAACTCAGTCATTCTGGTTGAGACGTGAGGTCTACAGACAGCTGTTGTGTCAAACAATATTTACTCAGTCATTCTGGTTGAGACGTGAGGTCTACAGGCAGCTGTTGTGTCAAACTATATTTACTCAGTCATTCTGGTTGAGATTTGAGGTCTACAGACAGCTGATGTGTCAAACTATATTTACTCAGTCATTCTGGTTGAGCTGTGAGGTCTACAGACAGCTGTTGTGTCAAACTATATTTACTCAGTCATTCTGGTTGAGATGTGAGGTCTACAGACAGCTGTTGTGTCAAACAATATTTACTCAGTCATTCTGGTTGAGCTGTGAGGTCTACAGACAGCTGTTGTGTCAAACAATATTTACTCAGTCATTCTGGTTGAGATGTGAGGTCTACAGACAGCTGTTGTGTCAAACAATATTTACTCAGTCATTCTGGTTGAGCTGTGCGGTCTACAGACAGCTGTTGTGTCAAACAATATTTACTCAGTCATTCTGGTTGAGACGTGAGGTCTACAGACAGCTGTTGTGTCAAACTATAGACGTGAGGTCTACAGGCAGCTGTTGTGTCAAACTATATTTACTCAGTCATTCTGGTTGAGCTGTGCGGTCTACAGACAGCTGTTGTGTCAAACAATATTTACTCTGTCATTCTGGTTGAGACGTGAGGTCTACAGACAGCTGTTGTGTCAAACTATAGACGTGAGGTCTACAGACAGCTGTTGTGTCAAACTATATTTACTCAGTCATTCTGGTTGAGACGTGAGGTCTACAGACAGCTGTTGTGTCAAATAATATTTACTCAGTCATTCTGGTTGAGCTGTGCAGTCTACAGACAGCTGTTGTGTCAAACTATAGACGTGAGGTCTACAGGCAGCTGTTGTGTCAAACTATATTTACTCAGTTATTCTGGTTGAGCTATTAGGTCTACAGACAGCTGTTGTGTCAAACTATAGACATGACGTCTACAGACAGCTGTTGTGTCAAACAATATTTACCGTATTTTCTTGAGTATAATGCACACTTTTTTTCGAAAAAACACAGCTGTGTAGAAGGGGGTGCGCATTATACACGAATTATGAGTTTGGATGTTTTTTTCCCCCATGGAAAGACATTACCGTGAGCACGAAACACCGGAAATACCATGTCAACAAATCCATACTGAAGTACGCAAAATAATCATGTAATTACACTGTCTGGCTCTAAAAGGTGTTCTTTGTATATCTGGACTTATGTTTGTAACTTATTTCATTAATTTTATTCAAAATTCCTTATAATGTTGTTTTTATTAATTTCGGCGAAATCGTGTGTGAAGCGATCGGAAGATCGCACAACTCACCGTTATTAACAGCAACCACGGTCAGAATACCGCTATTGACGCCTTGAAACGAACTTTAGTTGACAGAGAATGGATATATATATTATAAATGACATACTTTGACTCGTTAAAAGTCATATTTGTTTTTGTTTGACGATTCTATGTCAACATGAAATTCTCGCGATCACGCGATCACGCGATCACGTGCGCGTGAGCCTTGACGGTGACTGGTCAGACTGGTTCCATGTAAAAAATAATACCCGGCAATAGCGATCAGCTGCTTCGCTTAGGGTTATTATTATTTTAAATATGTTTAGTAAAGGCTGCATATAATTAAGAAAATAATGGAATATATTATTCCTGATAAATAAAATAGTTTCAGATACAATTGTTGCCGATCCTTGCATTAAAAATCCTATAAAGTTATGTCATTGGGTGTGTCTTGACCGAATCACCGGTCGATTCCAAGAAAACGTGTGTACAGCTGATTGGTGTTTCCGGCTTAGTTTACGAGAAAAATACACAAGGTAATCTTAATCCCTAGATATAAAACAATGCCTAGCAGAACAATAAATACTATTTAAACGGTAAATAAACATGTCTGGTGATTTTTATCTCAAATTTCGAATTTGTACTGACAAAGTTTCTCAGCACCCGTTCGTTTGCCGGACTTCGCTGAAAGGGTACGGTGTAAATTTTTTCTGCGCATAATATTCAAATTTCTTTTTTTCCAAAATATTGAACCTTGCTAGAGGGGGGTGCTCATTATACATGGGTGCGCACTGTACTCAAGAAAATACGGTACTCAGTCATTCTGGTTGAGATGTTAGGTTTACAGACATATGTTGTGTTAAACAATATTCACTTGAAAATGCTTCTTCAGAATGAAAATACATTTCCAACATGCTCTTTAAGGTTCCATGAGCATGAATTTATAAATCTTCCTTGAATGATTCCTTTTTGTCCAGGTTTCATTTAAAGGAAGCTATTTATTGTAATATTCTTTCAAACCTGCATTTATTCATGGCTGAAGCTAAAACAAAATATCTGATGCAAATGCAGCAATTTTCATCCCAAGTTGGATCGATAGCTGCTGCAGTATGTTTTATTTTGAATTACCAAATGACAGCTTTGCCATCGGTGTTGAATATGAAAGCGGAAGTGTTTTGCTTTGATGTCATGCAGCAGTTGTTGGTCCATCACAAAAAGGTGGGGGAAATTCAATCGGAATCCCACTTCTCGCTCTGTTCATATGGCTGTTGTCACAGAAATGTTTGAAGTTAAATTGTTGTGCATTATTCCAGAATGAGACATTTGGACAAACTTGCATTCTTGTTACTCTGACATCGGGATTCTCTGGGGCTGGTTATTTTCACCAGAATGAAGCTGACATCAGGTTTTTAGGTGGCTGCTTCTTAATGTAATGAACTTTTGGAGATGTAGTGCTGTATAATGATGGTCGAACATTAGGAAATAGGGATAATGTTTATTTTTGATTTTACAATGACTTTGGGAACTATATAAGATTATTGAGATTTTAATGTCGCTGGAAATCCATTCATAATTCCTTCAATGTCACTGAAAGTTGACTGAAATCTTTGTGCATACTGTGAATGATGTACGTGACATTGTACAGACGGGAATACTATGATGAGTTGTATTTTACAGTTTCATTTTCTTCCCTTGACCTCATTTGCTTTGCAGATTTGTTTAGGCTTCCAGTTAACTTCAGACTTTGTACAATGCACCTTCCAATTTATAACTGCTCAAATGCACTTAGACTATGACAGATGTCCATTACAGCTCCCTTTGGAGTATACAAGGCACTAAGTTAACATATTGGACCCACCAGGAGAAAATGGACCTAATGGGTGCTAGGATACGATTGTGCCATATGTTATGAAGACATTTGACGTCAACTAACTTCAGTGAAGATCGTCATGTGTGATGTCACGCATCTCTGTAATAAATATGAATTGAAGCTTTTGAATTGTATTTTTGTGTACCGAAGATGCTGTTTTAAAATATAATGAAAAGTCAAACTGTGATTTTTTAACTGATCAGGACTCTATCTCATGGTTGGTCACATGTATTTGACCATCTCATCCTACCAGGTACCCATTAACTGCTGGGTGAACTGAGGCATGTTTCTTGAACAAAGTCACTTGCCCAATGAGACGCCACATGTGCTCGATGGGGGACAGGACTGAAACCCTAGACACTCTTAGGAGTCAAGCTGGCAACACATCACCCATCCAAGTACACTACTCGCTGCAACCAGCGATACTTAACTCCATCTGATTGTGACCTGTGACCGGGGTAGAATAGGTCTTCAGCAACCCATGCTTGACGTAAAAGGCGACTATGCTTGTCGTAAAAGGCGACTAACGGGATCGGGTGGTCAGGCTCGCTGACTTGGTTGATACATGTCATCGTATCCCAGTTGCGTGGATCGATGCTCATGATATCAATCACTGGATTGTCTGGTCTAGATTCGATTATTTACAGACATCCGTCATATAGCTGGAATATTGCTGAGTGCGGCGTTAAACAACAAACCAAAAACAAACCATCTGATTGTGACCCGTTTGCTGTACACAGGACCACATGCCCCCACAATTCTGTGTGTAATCTTGATCTGAGATTTGCAATTGAAATATTTTAATGTCTGTGTTGCTGGTTAGCAACAGAATTATGTAATGGAAATCCTGGTTAAAGCAACCCTCATTCCAACACACTCACACACCCACACAATATTCTGGTTTTGTTTTTTGTATAATTAAAGATGCACTTGCACTGACAAGGCCAGGGCCCCCGTTCCTCAAAGCGATCTTAGCGCGGCGATGATTGTAAGCCTATGTTAAAGTATGAGACTTACGATCACCTTAGTGCTAAGATCGCTTTGAGGAACGGGGCCCAGGAGCTGGTACCAAGGACAGGCTTCCTCTACCCCTATCACTGATTGTCTTGTCTAGTACATACCAATTTGGAGCTTTCTTTTAATCAATTATTTCATTAGTTTTGATTATAGATTGAGATGAATGTAAATGTTTCTTTCTAAATCCTGCCGCCCTGAGTTACAAATACCAGTGGTCATGTTACAACTGTTGGTCTCCCTCCAGACAGACTACTTAGCCATCAGGAAACGTTTGGCATTATTGTGGTATTTTGTAGTCATTTTGCCATTAACCCCACTAGTTTTATGTCTATGGATAGGGATCAGTGGTGCCCCTTTATGGGAAAATCAATCTTTGAACCTTTCAGTCAAAAAACATCAATTGAGGAGACTTTCAATTCATGTCATATGGCGTACATGCATCTCGAGGCAGAAGCTAATTTTTGTCCATGTTGAACAGATGGTGTTCAAGAGACTTGATGTGAGGTACTCGACAAAAAATGAAAAAGTTGTCCGTTACTGTAAATCAACGTTGAATGGATTGTTTGAGCAGGAAACCTCCTTCTTGGATCTTTACGAGACACTTTATCTTTGACCTTTAAACACTCATCAATAACTGTCCTCTAGGCCTGAAGAGTTCCATGCTTGTACTCTCCGGCCACGCTGGTTCCTATCTATGGCGCCAAGTTCAATACCAGATTGATCTGTCCATTTCCTCAACTCTAGACCTCCATATTCAATGGCTAGATTTTCGCAGAGTTCTCTCCACTTCGGCAATCTGATTGTCAATATTTGGCATTATCTGTTTATATAAACAAATATAAACATATAATAATCAAGGTTTATAAACCAATAATTTCTTCTATTTAAGTTTCTTAAATATATATGTTGTATTATTTTAAATCTCTCAACGCCAATGTCGAGCCCATTCGACTGTGTCACTAGCAGGCTAGGGGTTAATTATCCCGTTAGATTTTCAGAAAGAAGTATTCCAATTTTGTTTATTTATGAAGTCTTTTGTAGACAGCAGAAGCTACAATGACGTAGTGATAGGATAGAAATGATTGGGGTAGTAAAAGAGGGAGATTGTTCGGTGCCGGTTTTGTATACTCCAGCAATATCACAACACCACCACATGCATCGGCTGTATACATTGTTGTCATGTTGAGAATAAACCAGAATTTTTGGTTTGAGTGGGAATACTGTAAAAGCTCAGCCACCCTAACCGGCAGAAATTATGGAAATTATATATCTTCATTTGCTAATGCGCCCTTTAATACAGCACTAACTCAGTTATAGTGCACGGAAACGCATGGCTCCCCAAATTTACTTTTACACAAACATGATGTTTTTTCCCCATCACCAAAAAACAGCATGTAACACCAGAAATACCAGTCAACAAGCCTTAACTGTAGTACATTTTATCCCATTATTATACCATCTGGTTTTAAAAATGTGTTCATTGTATCTCTGGACTTATGGTTGTATTATATTTTATTAATTTTATTCAAAATTTCAACCAATAATGTTTACATTAATTTCGTCAAAATCGATTGTAAAGTGATCGGTAAACTCGCTGTTATTTACATCAACAACAGTCAAATATTGCTATTGATGCATTGAATAGAACTTCAGTAACACAGAGAATGGATGCATGTATCATCAATGCCATACTTTGACTCGTTAAAAGTCATATTTGTGGCGATTTGACTATTATATGTCAACATAACTGTTTTCGCAATAAAAATATGTGTCGGGCCTGAAGTCCCTATGGTGACTTGTCAAATTGTTCCATATGTAAACAAATATCCTACAATAGCAGTCAGCTGTACCAAAGTCTTATGATTTTAGATATATATATATATATATATCAAAAGCTGTAACTAAAGTAACACGATATTGGAATATGATATTCCTGATAAAATAATTATTTCAGATACAACTTCTTCCAACCATTTCATCAAAATTATTTGGAGTTGTTTCATTGGGTAGTTTTGAACTAAGTCACTGGTAGATTGAGAGAAAACATGTGTACAGCTGATTGCTATTTCCAGCTTTTTTTTAAAAGAAAATACACATGGTAATCATAATCTCTCCATATACAACAATGCCTTGGAGAGCAGGAAATACAATTTAAATGGTAAATCATCATGTCTAGTGATGTTTTACATCAAATTTCATATTTTTGTTGACCAAGTTTGTGATACCTCATCGTTCACCTGAATTCCCTGGAGGGATAAGAGGCTGTTTCTTTCCTTGTGCATAACACTTGATAAATCTGTTTTACTCTATGAATCATGAACAACTATGATTCTAATCTCTTACCAAACTCTGAAAAGTGCAGGATAGATCACATTATGTAGGCAGAGCATGTACTGTTGTGTTGGTCATCTTAGACATCTACCCCCTCGGAGTACAGCTTGTTAAGCCGCTGATTGTCTATAATGCTCATCAATTTTTGGGACCCCATAGGTAGCGTTATAGCGAAGGATCACTGTGTGACAAACATTATTAATCTTATTAGATGATTGTTCGAAGTTGAAATTAACATAGCTGCACAATATACATTAGTCATGAATGACCAATTCGTATAAACCGTTATTATGAAATAAAGTAAGTCTACCTTTAGAAAACAAAGAATGTTAACTATTTCATTTAATGCAAAAACATATTAAAATTACGACTTTCTAACAATTGCCTCCAGAATGTCACTGATAGGTAGACCGCCTGGAGAACGGAAGGTCTGGGGTTCGATCCCCGTCCGTGGTATACCAAAAGACGTTAAAAGATGGTACTTGTTGTTACCCTGTCTGGCGCTCAGCATTAAGGGGCTAAAACAAGGACTGGTCATCTCGGAGTCAGTATACTGTGTCTGAGTGGGGTATTCATGTTAAACTGCGGCATGGTATCTCAGTGAGCGAGCAATATAAATCGGCATCAGTCCGGACTAATACACACACACACACACACACACACACACACACGCACACACGCACACACGCACACACACACGCATGCACTTCGCTATATAAGTGCAATAATCTTGGACGTGACGTTAAACCCCATTTCACCTCACCTCACTGACAGGTAATTGAGGCAACACATGAAGATATTTCAACCTGACTTTTCACAGTAATACTGTAGGTCTCTACTTGTTTTTACGACCAGACACATACCCACCTCCGAGCCTCCAGTCAGACCTATCGTTACCGCATACACAGGTCAATACCGCACTTCATGGTGCTCACTCTGATTGGTGGCGATTGTTTGGCTTTGCCTTAACCCAAGCTGAGCGTGTCAAGGCCGCACGTCAACCACTGGTCAGTGAGGATGGCTTGTGATTAGCTTTGACTGTGCTCTTTCAATCAGGGCAACATTTAGTGTCGGCACGGTAATAAGCATATCAGTTGTAATGTTTGAAACTTGCGAGCTGTCTTCCTAGAATATGATGAAATTGATGATGATAATTACGATAAATGTTCTGATGGTTAGGATGAATTTCATGATAATTGTTATGATGAATGTCGTGATTGGCTATGACTATTATGATTGGATTGGCAGGATTTTAATTTTTAAAAATCTGAGATTTTGTGCAGATGGAAATTTGTTTCTGTTTTCCATTAAATTCATGACTAGTCTGTATGGGGAGGGGGCATGGGTGGCCCTGTCGTCTAAGGCGACGTGATTCGCTGTGCAGAGTTGTGTCCCTTGGGCACGCAAGGAGCCTATGATTGTGGGTTCGAATCCCGGTTCGCCCCGATTATGTTTCTAGGTTTGTCAGCACCATACCCGTGCTCGTGGGTTTCATCGAAGTGGTAAATGCCTGAGGCCTTCATCACTTCTGGCTTTCCTCCCACATTAAGCTGACACGCCGTGATATAACTGGAATACTGTTAAAAGCGGCGTTAAAAACCCAACTCACTCACTCAGTATGGGAAATATACTGCAGGTCTTACAGGTTTAAAACTGCCTTGTAACTGAGTGCCAGTCCCATAGATAAAATTGTAAGGTACGGTTAAAATCAATTTCACTAAGAAATAATATTTTTCACAAAACTACCTCCTGACCTTGATTGCTATAATGAAGCCAGTCATACATGTACCTTTGAACAACTCATCTAAACAAACAAATGATGGCCATGGGTATACTTAATGCACAGAATGATTCACAAAATAAACCTGGGGTTTCTGAATTTGGAAAAGGAAGTGGCTGACCCAGCACAGCAATTCGCTGTGCAGAGTTGCTTCCCTTGGACATGCAAGAAACCTCAAATCCCAGTTCCCCCTGATTATGTTTCTAGGTTTGTCAGCATCATACCCATGTTCGTTGGTTTCACTAAAGTTTGAAATGTCAGACCTCCATCACTTCGAGCATTCCTCCTACATGAAACTGAACTGGAATACTGTTCAAAGCGTTGTTAAACCCAACTATCTCACTCAGTAAAAAGTTGAAAAGGGTATAATCAGTTCTGATGACAAGGAAGGGGCAAACATTCTAAATTACTACTGATAGTTTTCTTGTTCCAAGATGGATCAAACATATTCTTCTTGTTGGCACACGAAAACTGGAAAGGGCAAAGCCTCGTTGTGAGTGCGCTGGGAAAAATATACATGTCAACGTCAGACTTATCTTATTCATCTGCTGATGGTGGTGGTGATGACTTGGTTTGATGATGATGATGATGATGATGATAGTGATGATGATGATGATGATGATGATGATGATGGTGGTGATGATGGTGGTGATGGTGGTGGTGGTGGTGGTGGTGGTGATGATGATGATGATGATGATGATGATGGAGCAAGTGATTTATTGATGTCTGCTATCAGAAATATTCGCAGCAATCTTTAAATAATCAAATTTGAGCCAGGCAAACCAGCGACTGATAGTGTAAGAAACGATCTGCCTCTTTAGGTATGATGACACACAGTCTCACAGAGACACATCTCGAACATTTCATGATGGCCAAAGTAGCAAGACTTACGTTTTCCCTTCAAGGATTGTCATTAAACTTTTATATTGTTTTCCTGACTAAGACTTCATTTTAGTTTTGTGTTCTTCTCTATGATATAATTAAATTCTATTTCAGTTACGATTTTATTGAATTATGTTAGTTAACATTCATGTTAAAGTTATATTTCTTCAAGAAAACTTTCTAGAATCAATACAGTCTCATGCTGTTGTTCATATTTTGCCAATTACGCCCATGGTGTTGACACTGAACGAAATACCTGTCAAGAAGGAGACAGTATGTCCACCAAATCTTTTTAACTGTCAATAAATTCCAGTATGGGAGTAGTTGATTAATTTCAGTTGACCTTTGACGACTTTCTCCTCCAGGAAGTCTTCTAATGCTTCAGTTTGAGACTTGAGAAATTACGCTGAATAATTCAGTCCTTCTTTTTGTTTTACTCTCTCATTTTGGAAATAATTAACTCCTCTGTTTTGAACCTGGTGTAGGGAAGAAGAATTAAAATCAAATAATACTAGTGCAAGATTCCATTTTTAATGAAATCTTTCCTTTTGTCATTCAATTTCCATTGGAGAGAGTTTGTTCACTTTCTGCTCTGTTTTCTTTCCCGACAGATTTGCCTCATTTTACCCCAAAAAGTGAACATTTTGAAAAAACAGTTTAACATTAACGTCTTATTGATTTCTTTGTTCGGAAGAAATGAGTTTGCCTTTTTGTGGGACAGACATGCTCTGTATGGAACGAGGAAACAGCTGACTCTTCCTGGGACATTGTATGGATTGAGAAAGCATTCTGTTTCATTACTGGTGCAGCTTTCGAAAAGCGATTAATTCAGGGTTGGTTAGATATAAAACTTGCATCGTTCTTGTCACAATCATGGATAACTGATACAAACCAATCTTCCTTTTTGCTTTTCACCATGTGAAGGAATATCACGCCAGAGTCAAGTAATATGTCAGTAGTTTCACGGTAATGACTTCATCTATAAGCATCACAGCAATATTTGAACAATGTCACAGCAATATTTGAACAATGTCACAGCAATATTTGAACATCACAGCAATATTTGAACAATGTCACAGCAATATTTGAACATCACAGCAATATCTGAACAATGTCACAACATTTCAACACCATCCCAATTCGCCAACACTATCACTACAGTGTCATCATTACATTTACAAAATAGTCTGTAATACTTCCACAAATATCTCTTTAACATTTTACCTATATTACAGCAATATTTTAACAGTATAACAGCAATAATTTGACAGTATCATAGCAATAATTTGAAAGTATCACAGCAATATTTTGAAAGTATCACAGCAATATTTTAACAGTATTATTTTAACTTTCGTTCCTTATGGAAATGTCCACATTATCTTGTAATTGGGAGATCAGAGTACAAGACATGCACGGTATGGACGTCCTACTTGTCAACACTGCCATTCAATGGTGCTTTCCACTTTCATCTTATTTTGTAGTTTTAGAGTTGTTTTGTTTCTTGTTCAAATGCCATGTTGTGATTGTATTATCCAAAATGTATTTAGTCTCTGTAACCTGATCATTTATGACTTTTTCAAAGCAAAGCAAATCAGGAGTTCAAAGCCACTGAATATTGATTATTTTAAAAGCATCATATTTAATTCCCTTAAAAAGAAGCAAGTTGCTGAGCGAATACATCGGAAATAGCTTGAACTTCAATTCGAGAAACTAAATCACCAGGAAAGGTATTAGTTCAAAGAGACAGGATATTGATTATCTAAAAAGCATAATGTTTAACTCTATTGCACAAAGAAAGAGATTTTTTTTTTCCCCCTTTGTTCCTTCAGTGTAAATGGGCATGTCGTGACCATGGTTGTACTGCATATCTCACCTTGGTGCCACTGTGAAAAGTACTGTTACTGTTAAGAGCACAAGAGTGAGTGAGTGAGTGAGTTTGGTTTTACGCCGCTTTTAGCAATATTCCAGCAATATCACAGGGGGGGGACACCAGAAATGGGCTTCACACATTGTACCCATGTCGGGAATCGAACCCGGGTCTTCGGCGTGACGAGCGAACGCTTTAACCACTAGGCTACCCGACCGCCCCTATTAGCACAAGAAAACAAATGTGTATAGGTCATACAGACTAGAAGCTTGAGACTCCCAGAAGGTCTCCAGCTTACCAGATAAATATTCGTATCGATAATCAGAGCTCTAACATTGATCTTCAATTACATTACATAACAGTACCCCTGTACAGATCCTGGTTAAAAATGGTCGTAAGAGGCGAGTAATGTGATCAGGTGGTCAGACTCGCTTGGTTGACGTATGTCATCGTCTCCCAATTGCATCGTGATGATGATGCTCATAATGTCAATCTCTCGATTGTCTGGTCCAGATTCGATTATTTACAGGCTGCTGTTTATTTCTGAGTTTGGCATTAAACAACAAACAACAGAATTTAAGTAAGTGAGGCTTGACTGTCATGCTTCAGGAGTCTGTTCATGTCGTATCTGAAGTTAATGTCAAGTGAACAGTTGAGGATCATAAAGTAAAAAGGGGCGGTGAGGTAGCCTAGTGGTTTAAGCGTTCGCTCGTCACGCCGAAGACCCATGTTCGATTCCCGACATGGGTACGTTGAGTGAAGCTCAGTTCTGGTGTCCCCGTTGTGATATTGCTGGAATATTGCTAAAAGCGGCGTAAATCCATACTCACTCACTCACTCACTCACTCACTCACTCACTCCTCACTCACTCACTCACTCACTCACTCACTCACTCACTCACTCACTCACTCACTCACTCACTCACTCACTCACTCACTCACTCACTCACTCACCCACTCACCCACCCACAAAAAGTGGATTAATTCCCACTTGATGACAGGTTGTGTAATGGCTAAGGAGAAGGGGAGAGCCATGGC
Organism: Haliotis rufescens; assembly: GCF_023055435.1. NCBI lineage: Eukaryota > Metazoa > Mollusca > Gastropoda > Lepetellida > Haliotidae > Haliotis > Haliotis rufescens. The sequence continues at coordinate 32,280,552 of NW_025964361.1, read as the reverse complement.
AATGTCCTGTCATTGTTACCTCGTTGCATGACATCACAGCATTATGGTACTTCATCAAGGGAACGGGAGGCATGGGTGGCCCAGTCGTCTAAGGCGCCGCGATTCGCTCACCCAAACTCACACACTCACTCAATTTGAGCAGTTGTGCAGTTTACCAAGCACGTAAATGAAGAAATATTTTCAGAGCACATCATGATCCCATGAGAAGCAAATTGAACTGACAAAGGTGAAATATGGAGCAATTTAGTAAAGACATTATCAGTTTTGCTGCCAGAAACATGGCTGATGTGCCTTTAGGGTGTTTAACAATATATTAGCATTGCTACTGCATTCCATGAGACAGCTGTGTGGAGAACTGTAATAATTCTTTTGAATACCTTACCTCTATTACATCATTGCCATAAATTCCTGTTTATGCTGAGAACCACACTATAAATTTTTTATAAATTTTCAACAGATGTCCTCTACACTGCCAACATATCTAATAGTTGTGAGGGAAACCCTTAATGCACTGTCACGTATACTGCCTTACTGCTCTGCCATGCCTCATGGTCCATACATCGCACCTAGCCTGGAGCCATTTCTAATTTGAAAAGGATGTTTTGTCGAGATATGGTAAAATATAATAGGAAAGGTTTTATGATTGTTAAATTGAAGAATATTTTTAGGAGAACAGAAGAATTGATACATCACTGTGTTTTGTTTTTTGATGCAGGTAATGAAGTTTGCTATCATGACGCATGAGCTTCGTGATTGGTTGGTAAATATCTTACTCATCAGCATCAGTCACTTGACATAGACTTCTTAATAACTAATTGATCCTGGACAAACAGATTATTAGGCAAGTGTGTTTCTGTATTGTAAATAGTATGTATTCGAAAAAGTGTTTATATTATCAAGCTTGTTGGTTTGTCAAGTCTGCATACAGACATCTTGAGGTATTGTATGAGAGAAAATGTGATTTTGATGACATTCAGGTACTGCTGACATAGGCATATATTCCCTTCAGCCTCCCACTTGGCAATATAGTCTTATAGTTGATATATGACATGCTTGTGTTTTATCACATTCATTTTGTATGTTTCAACTCCTGGAACAGTTTTGTGTGGTCTGAAGGCAGTCACACAATACTCAAGATGATAGCTGAGAATGTAAAACCTTGGGTTGAAACTCCACTCACTCACTAAGCCTGGAAGACAGACTCATTATCATTATGAGACTGATCTACACTGACTGCCGAACTTATAGCACTGGCCACTGGTTTACTTGATCCAAACCTGACATCACACAATTGAATCATAGGTAACCATAGGATTTAAACCACATTCACTCACTGACTCACTCACTACATAGCAGCAGGCTTTCTGTGTCAGAAAAGATCCCCAGCAACCTATGCTGGTCATAAGAGGCGACTTAGTGGATTGGGTGTTCAAACTTGGTGACTCTGCTGACATCGTACCCAAGTGGTGTGGATTGTTGCTCATTATGTCAAGGGCGGTCGGGTAGCCTAGTGGTTAAAGCGTTCGCTCGTCACGCCGAAGACCCGGGTTCTATTCCCTACATGGGTACAATGTGTGAAGCCCATTTCTGGTGTCCCCCGCCGTGATATTGCTGGAATATTGCTAAAAGCGGCGTAAAACCATACTCACTCACTCACTCACTCACTCACTCATTATGTCAATCGTAGGTCTGTCTGGCCTTCATTGCTGGAATATTGCTGAGTGCAGCATCAAATAACAAACAAACAGAACCTGTTGCAACAGGATGTAAACCTCGACCTCACCCAACAAAAGCATTTTAGCATCTATTGCATGTTCTAGCCTTTTGCCATTTTTATTTTGAGGAAGTACGAATGTTTTTTTCTGGGAAAGAGATTAACATTTGCATGAGGGGAAAGACTTCTTATGTTATTTTACTACCACTCAATTTGTACCACTTAGTGTAGTGCGTGATCGCTGTTTATGTCAGCTTGGACAGAAGCTGATCTGTCATGCAAGGCAAATGGATGACTTCCATTCCCATTGTCCACTTTCTCTACACAAACCATATTTCACCACAGCCAGCAAGGAGCCAGCACCACTTCAGTCATGTTCTTGTGCATGCAATGCAAAAGTTTGAACACAACTGACCGGTTGATGGCACACCAGCAATGCATTCACGTAGTCCCTTGTGTCAGACATCAAAAGGATATATATCGTGGAGAATAACGCAAGAGAATAGATACCTCTCTGAGCTGTCGGCTTCCATTAGTCAACTTCACATCCCATTGTCAAGAGAGATGCGGAAGGGCCAAAACTTATATTCACATAGAGCCATGTTTGAGAATACTGACTTTCAGGAGTTACTGGCCCACACTCTGAGTTAGTGAGTGAGTGAGTTGGGTTTAATGCCGCTTTTAACATTATTCCAGTTATATCGCGGCGTGTCAGCTTAATGTGGGAGGAAAGCCTGAAGTCATGCAGGTCTCAGACGTTTACCACTTCGGTGAAACCCACGAGCACGGGTATGGTGCTGACAAACCTAGAAACATAATCGGGGTGAACCGGGATTCGAACCCACAATCATAGGTTTCTGGCGTGCCCAAGGGACGCAACTCTGCTGCACAGCGATTTGCGGCGCCTTAGGCGACTGGGCCACCCGTGCCCCCCCCCCACACACACACACACACTCTGAAAACAGAAACACTGAACATTACTTTGAATTTGTCCCACCTCTGAAAATGATAACTCCTGTTATTAATGTGGGGTTACATATCTCAGTGGTCCAAGTTGAAGCTTATTGTTGTTATCAACAGGTTTAAGTCCTAGATTGACCCTGAATATGATCCTTGGTTTGTCAGCACCAAACTCATGCTGTCAGGTTTCTGTGACGTTTTTGGTTTGATTGGTTTGTTGTTTAAACCCGCACTCAGCAATATTCCACCTATATGACGGCGATCTGTAAATAATCGAGTTTGGACCAGACAATCCAGTGATTGACATCATGAGCATCGATCCACAAAATTGGGATATGATGGCATGCATCAACCAAGTCAGTGAGCCTGACCACCTGATCCCGTTAGTCGCCTCTTACAAAAAGCATAGTCGCCTTGTATGGCAAGCATGGGTTGCTGAAGACCTATTCTACCCCGGATCTTCACAGGCCTTCTGTAAAGAGGTAAATGTTTATAAGCTGTATGTGTCGTTTGGACTTCCAAACTTTCATGCCATGCAATGATAAGACTTTTTGTCACGCAATATTCCAGCAGCTCTAACCTTTGGCGTCTAAATTTCACTTTTGGGGTACAATTGAGCATACACTTTCCACAAAGATTTCAAAGAACATCAGACTCTTGCTGTAAAGTTGTTTGATCAGGGTTACAACATTCAAGGCCTCAGTAAAGCTTTCAAAGGTTTTATGGTAGACATGTGGAGGACATTTCCAAATTTGATGCATTAGTGCCAGAAATTATGTCTGAAGCAAATCCCTATTCTGACTTGTACCGTATGTTCCATGGATAAGGTGAACAATTGACCTGTCTTTGCATGTGTTTGTAATTGGTATCACTGGTGGTGCAGGATTACTTTTTCGTGAACACCTGGTATCATCACTGTTTGATAGTGATTCATGAGTACATACTAATATTGTCTGAATCATACAATGGACTTTGCTATATTATGATAATGGAAATGTTTTGTGTCGCTTTTTTTTAAATATGGTTGTGTAAAACTCAATGTTCTCACCGATATTGCATTAGGCTTGTTGTTGTACTATCTATCAGGAACCCAGCGTGCCTCCTGTAGGCAGTGATAATGTGCTATGTGATGTTAATACAGCTATATATTTCAAAGACATTCTTCCATTTTATAGACCAACTTTGACCAAGTTTGTATTTTCCTGCTGTGCTTGATAATAGAATAATAATAATTTCAAAAACTGATATTTGCCTTCCAGATGGAATATGCCAAGTTAGTGTTTCACAGCAGTGGATCTTGTTCTGTCAGTTTTATCAAGGAATCAGAACTCACCATGGGGATGTTGTGATTAGTCTGCTTCCTATGGTGCTGAAGTTTGTAATGTCATGTGAAAGAGGGCTGTTATTGTGAGGTTATTTGAGAACATGCTTTGTTGAAAGAACACTGATGCATTGAATTATTAAAGTAGTTAATATGACTCAGGGGACAGTATTTTCAAGTATCATTCAAGAAAATTAGTTTTTAACTTCACTGAATTTTGTGTGTGTTAAATTGTTATTTTGCCTGTTAGATACATTTTGAAACAACTCGTAAGATAAATGTTATCTGACAGCCACTCATGTGGTTATTTCCGTGTATTGACACAAAGACTGAAATGAAACTTCGAAAATATTGTTAAAATCTTGAGCAGCTGCATCTGGGCGGCTATAAAGATGCTGGAAGAAGTACACATGCTGGGCTCTGTTCACGAAATGATCTGAGCACTGCGACTATCGTAAGTCTATGTTAAAGTATGGGAGTTACAATCATCTCAGCAGTACGACTGTAGTAAGTCTATGTTAAGTATAGGAGTTACGGTCGTCTTAGCACTGCGACTATCGTAAGTCTTTGTTAAAGCATGGGAGTTACAATCATCTCAGCACTACGACTGTAGTAAGTCTATGTTAAGTATGGGAGTTATAATCATCTTAGCACTATGACTATTGTAAGTCTATGTTAAAGTATGGGAGTTACAATCATCTCGGCACTACGACTGTAGTAAGTCTATGTTAAGTATGGGAGTTATGATCATCTTAGCACTACGACTGTAGTAAGTCCATGTTAAAGTATGGGAGTTACAATCATCATAGTACTACGACTGTAGTAAGTCTATGTTAAAGTATGGGAGTTATGATCATCTTAAAACTACAACTGTAGTAAGTCCATGTTAAAGTATAGGAGTTACAATCATCTTAGCACTACGACTGTAGTAAGTGTATGTTAAAGTATAGGAGTTACAATCATCTTAGCACTACGACTGTAGTAAGTCTATGTTAAAGTATGGGAGTTATGATCATCTTAGCACTGCGACTATCGTAAGTCTTTGTTAAAGTATGGGAGTTACAATCATCTCAGCACTACGACTGTAGTAAGTCTATGTTAAGTATGGGAGTTACGATCGTCTTAGCACAATGACTATCTTAAATCTATGTTAAAGTATGGGAGTATCGATCATCTTAGCACTACGACTGTAGTGAGTCTATGTTAAAGTATGGGAGTTGCAATCATCTTAGCACTATGACTGTTGAAAGTCTATGTTAAAATATGGGACTTATGATCATCTTAGCACTACGACTACTGTAAGTCCCATGTTAAAGTATGGGAGTTACAATCATCTTAGCACTACATCTATCGTAAGTCCATGTTAAAGTATGGGAGCTATGATCATCTTTACGCTACAAACACTTCATGGAACATGGCCCTGGAGTGTTGAGGGGAGCTGGGGAGCATCGCCTCGTATTCACCATGGGTACTGCCATCATGCACACTGAAGCAGGTTCACTAATCAATAGCCTTGGAGACTGGGATCCCCTGTGTCAGGCTATAAGAGGAAGCAATATGTGTTAAATACGTCTCTCTGTTCCTCACACGATGTTATTGCTATTTAGCTCGCCTGGTATTAAAGGGGCAGCAGAAACTGTAACTGCTCGTTAAGGACAGAATGCATCTAGTTTGTGACCCATACTGAATTATTGTTGAATGGAATTGAGTTGTTGCTGTGGAAATCATTTGTGTATTTGTTCCTTAAGGAATACTGTTGGTGTTATGTGGACCTGTAGATGATTAGTTTTGGAAGAGTTTATGTATCTGGTTGAGGATCTAGATAGATGACTGAATTTGTTTTCAAAATGATTTGATACGAATACAAAATTGTATGTGGAAATGCAATATTCCAGCAGCTCTAATCTTTGGCGTCTAAATTTCTACCCCGGATCTTCACGGGCCTCTTTTTCATTGAGATTGATAAATCCTAGGGCTTTGATGAGTCTGATTGTATTACCCGCATACCCGACCTCCTATTACTCGAAACTACCCGGATACCCACTGTAGGTCTTAAGTTGGCAACAAAATGTCCAGTTGAGAATTGTTTTACAGGAGCCCTGGCAAAAACTCCTCAGATATATGCACAAACCAGTCTTATCATGCATACAGTGAATATGACTGAAACTTTTTCTTTACTCAAACATGTAAAAGTCGGATGAAATGCATGCATAGTCAGAAATAAATGAACATTAAACGTCTTGTAGTGTAACCATGGAGTTTGATTGTTATTGTCATGAAACAATTTATCAAGTGACTAACCATGGGTCCGGGTACCCAGATCCTACTCAGGACCAGTACCCAAGTTACCCATCCCAGCCCGAATACATCCTATTCAATTTCTGAATAAACATGTTTATTTCTTGATTCCTACTGTGCATTATGCACGTTTGTGTTGTCATTTTACTTTTGTTTAAAATATTTATTGCTGGCTCTGCACAATACACATCGTCACAAGGTGTTTTTTGCAAAAGATATGACTTCTAAGTGTGCCCTTCAGAAACCAAGGCACTTACTGTAAATTACTTTCTCATTTAACCACACCACTGGCACTGTAAAACAAGGAATGTGGAACCCTGATGAGAGAGGGTGATATACGGGTGGTAGCAGAGTTATATTACAGGAATTGGTTCAGTCATTTGAGTTTATTTGTTTTATGCTGTGCTTTTACATATTTTGACATTCCGATGTTTCGTAGTGTGGCCCTCACTCTATGAAGGTTCATACTCCAATGAACTCACACAAAATGGAAGGCAATTCTTAATTCTGAACTGAATTGTGAATTCTTAATTCTTAACCTGTGAGAATGAGCTTTTACAGAAAAAGGTATTTAAGAATCTGCAAATTATCCAATACCTAATGATGCTTTTCAAAATTTAAAAAAATCTGTTTTTGATATTTATAAATAGCTGTTAGTGGTATTTTATTGCTGTCACTTGTTTATATATATATAAACTGTTATGTAGAGACATGTACAAGACTTGGTCTGATAACTCAGGGTCACTTAGCGTAAAAAGCACTGTTGTGTTTTTATGCTCATTCCCGACAGTTGTCCAGATATTTCTGTAAGCATAGGCCTTATTTTATGTTGCTGTTCAAATGTCCAGACTTCTATATGTATGGCCGTGTGGAGTGTGTCTTGCCACAAATAGATTGGTTTCCGGTCGGTATTGCTGTAGGTTTGTGGCAGGGATTACTGCGGATGGCGCGAGTAAGTCCAGAGAAGGCTGGAGAGGAGATGCGTCTTTTATTCCCCGCTGGTAAGACGGTGTAGGTAAAGCTGATAGAAGTAGGGGACTGTGTTAATGGACCTGTGTGTCCACAGTCTTCATTGTCAGGCCATATTTGTAACATTGGCATGCAAGCAATTTCATCAGTATCTTCTGGTAACTCATAGTGACATAAAGAGTTAGAGGAACATTAGGTTAAAAGAGAATAATAACACTGGAGAAAGAAAAGGATGTTTTAGGCTTTTGTGTGTTGACAGTGATAGTCATATGCTCTGTCGGAGGCACGGGTGGCCCAGTTGTCTAATGTGTGTCTATTTGCTGTGAGTTGCCTCACTTGGGCATGCCCCAAACCCATGGTTGTGGGTTCGAATCCCAGTTTGCCTTGATCATGTTTCTAGGTTTGTCAGCACTATACGGGGGGCACGGGGGGCCCAGTCGTCTAAGGCGCCGCGATTAGCTGTGCAGCAGAGTTGCATCCCTTGGGCACGCCAGAAACCTATGATTGTGGGTTTGAATCCCGGTTCGGCCCGATTATGTTTCTAGGTTTGTCAGCACCATACCCGTGCTCGTGGGTTTCACCGAAGTGGTAAACGTCTGAGACCTGCATCACTTCAGGCTTTCCTCACACATTAAGCTGACATGCCGCGATATAACTGGAATACTGTTACAAGTGGCGTAAAACCCAACTCACTCACTCACTCAGCACTATACCCATGCTTGTGGGTTTCACCAAAGTTGTAAACGTCGCAGACCTGCATCTCTTCGGGCTTTCTTCACACACCAAGTGATACACAGTGATATACCTGGAATACAGTTCAAAGCAGCATTAAACCAAACTCACTCACTCACTCAGTGAGACCTTCATCTCTTCGGGCTTTCTTCACACACCAAGTGATACACAGTGATATACCTTGAATACAGTTCAAACCAGCATTAAACCCAACACACTCACTCACTCCATATCCCCTGCCACTAGTTTTTGGTTCCCACCTGAAAAGATATAAGGAGGAGAAGATATGGATGTCAACTTCTTTATTATGAGGAACACAACGTTTTGGAGTATATGCTAACTCCTGAATCAGATGAATAAATGCCATTAGGCAGAGAGCATATATATGTACATGTAAGGACAACAAAATTAATGTGTTCTTCATAATAAAGAAGTTGACATCCATATATTCTCTTCCTTATGTGTATCACTTCTAAATGCCTTTCAAAAACCTGAAATGATATAGCTGTATATATTTCTGACACTCACTCACTCACTCACTCACTCACTCACTCACTCACTCACTCACTCACCATTCACTCAGACACACACCCACCCACCCACTCTCACTCACTCACTCACTCATAGTAAGGGTATCCTATAGGTTTTCCCAGTACATCTGGACATGCCATGCAGGGGCCGGGTAAGGTTGGGGGTGGGAATGGCAATGGGGCACAGTATATTGTATTGGGACGTCATGTGAAAGATCTGGGTTAGAATCCCCACATGGGTACAATTTCAAAAGCCAAATAATTGTGGCCCCTGCCATACTATGGCTGGAATAATGCTAAAAGGTTGGGTAATACACAACTCACTCACTCACTCCAGACCTCCAGAATGGTTCTGTCTGACAAGTTCAGCCCACATTTCCTGCTGGATTAAAGCCATTTCATTTCGATCCTTCTTCCTACTTTCTGCTAGTAAAAGTCAAATTACTATTTACATTTTCAATACCATGCACTGAATGATTTGATTCGAACTTGTCGTCTGTATGGACTGGGTATTGATTATTTGTTAACGCCTTGAAGTGAGCCTGTTTGTGGTATAGGTACCCTCATGCTCTGCGGATTACAGGACTCTTTGATAACGGGACAGTCTGCGAGAGACAGTGTTATAAGGACCGACTGGAAACATGGGCCTAATGATGAATGAACCATACACATCCTTTTGTATATTTAAAGGTTGCCCATGTGGTGTCCTTTCTCCAGATTAATTGCGTTTCTCAGACACACGTTTGTTCTTCAAGGGACATTAACCTCGCTTGACTGGCATTTGGGTTTCAGCGAGTGCATGTATCAGGAATTCCAAATTTAGATTTCTTTCATCAAAATGAACTTTTAAGAATTCAGAAAAATGGTTTTTGTCTTGTTGTGAGGGAGTGTACCAGAATCTGAACAGAGTTGCCAGACATTTGTAAATCCTTTTTACAGAAGAGGGATTTAGGAGGGAAATTGGTTTGTGAAAGGATGAGGTCTTTTTTTTTTGCAGACGAGATGCAATGTCCGTATACGGTATTTACTGCCTCAGCTGTTAGAGATGTAATATCACCATTAGATCTGTATTATTTATAGTTGAATGTTGTAAGGGGCATAGTATCACATTTAGATCTGTATATTATATGGTAGCCTGTTGTAAGGGGCATAGCGCTAGCATGGTGTATAATATATGGTGGTCTGATTTAGGGACTCAGTATGGTGTAGTATATTTGGTAGACTGTTTTAGGGACATAGTAAAGTGCATTATATATGGTAGGCTGGTTTAGGGACAAAGTATAGTGCATTATATATGGCAGACTGTTTTAGGGACATAGTATAGTGCATTATATATGGTGGTCTGTTTTAGGGACATAGTATAGTGCATTATATATGGTGGTCTGTTTTAGGGACATAGTATAGTGCATTATATATGGCAGACTGTTTTAGGGACTCATTATGGTGTAGTATATTTGGTAGACTGTTTTAGGGACATAGTATAGTGCATTATATATGGTGGTCTGTTTTAGGGACATAGTATAGTGCATTATATATGGTGGTCTGTTTTAGGGACATAGTATAGTGCATTATATATGGTGGTCTGTTTTAGGGACATAGTATAGTGCATTATATATGGCAGACTGTTTTAGGGACTCATTATGGTGTGGTATATTTGGTAGACTGTTTTAGGGACATAGTATAGTGCATTATATATGGCAGACTGTTTTAGGGTCTCAATATGGTGTAGTATATTTGGTAGACTGGTTTAGGGACATAGTATCGTGTATTATATATGGTATACTGTTTTCAGGGGCAAAGTATGGTGTATTATATATGGTAGACTGTTTTAGGGACATAGTATAGTGCATTATATATGGCAGACTGTTTTAGGGTCTCAATATGGTGTAGTATATTTGGTAGACTGGTTTAGGGACATAGTATCGTGTATTATATATGGTATACTGTTTTCAGGGGCAAAGTATGGTGTATTATATATGGTAGACTGTTTTCAGGGGCAAAGTATGGTGTATTATATATGGTAGACTGTTTTCAGGGGCAAAGCATGGTGCATTATATATGGCAGACTGTTTTAGGGTCTCAATATGGTGTAGTATATTTGGTAGACTGGTTTAGGGACATAGTATCGTGTATTATATATGGTATACTGTTTTCAGGGGCAAAGTATGGTGTATTATATATGGTAGACTGTTTTCAGGGGCAAAGTATGGTGTATTATATATGGTAGACTGTTTTCAGGGGCAAAGCATGGTGTATTATATATGGTAGACTTTTCAGGGGCAAGGTATGGTGTATTATATATGGTAGACTGTTTTCAGGGGCAAGGTATGGTGTATTATATATGGTAGACTGTTTTCAGGGGCAAGGTATGGTGTATTATATATGGTAGACTGTTTTCAGGGGCAAGGTATGGTGTATTATATATGGTAGACTGTTTTCAGGGGCAAGGTATGGTGTATTGTATATGGTAGACTGTTTTCAGGGGCAAAGTATGGTGTATTATATATGGTAGACTGTTTTCAGGGGCAAAGTATGGTGTATTATATATGGTAGACTGTTTTAGGGACATAGTATAGTGCATTATATATGGTGGTCTGTTTTAGGGACATAGTATAGTGCATTATATATGGTGGTCTGTTTTAGGGACATAGTATAGTGCATTATATATGGTGGTCTGTTTTAGGGACATAGTATAGTGCATTATATATGGCAGACTGTTTTAGGGACTCATTATGGTGTGGTATATTTGGTAGACTGTTTTAGGGACATAGTATAGTGCATTATATATGGCAGACTGTTTTAGGGTCTCAATATGGTGTAGTATATTTGGTAGACTGGTTTAGGGACATAGTATCGTGTATTATATATGGTATACTGTTTTCAGGGGCAAAGTATGGTGTATTATATATGGTAGACTGTTTTAGGGACATAGTATAGTGCATTATATATGGCAGACTGTTTTAGGGTCTCAATATGGTGTAGTATATTTGGTAGACTGGTTTAGGGACATAGTATCGTGTATTATATATGGTATACTGTTTTCAGGGGCAAAGTATGGTGTATTATATATGGTAGACTGTTTTCAGGGGCAAAGTATGGTGTATTATATATGGTAGACTGTTTTCAGGGGCAAAGCATGGTGCATTATATATGGCAGACTGTTTTAGGGTCTCAATATGGTGTAGTATATTTGGTAGACTGGTTTAGGGACATAGTATCGTGTATTATATATGGTATACTGTTTTCAGGGGCAAAGTATGGTGTATTATATATGGTAGACTGTTTTCAGGGGCAAAGTATGGTGTATTATATATGGTAGACTGTTTTCAGGGGCAAAGCATGGTGTATTATATATGGTAGACTTTTCAGGGGCAAGGTATGGTGTATTATATATGGTAGACTGTTTTCAGGGACATAGTATGGTGTATTATATATGGTAGACTGTTTTCAGGGGAATAGTATGGTGTATTGTATATGGTAGACTGTTTTCAGGGGCAAAGTATGGTGTATTATATATGGTAGACTGTTTTCAGGGGCAAGGTATGGTGTATTGTATATGGTAGACTGTTTTCAGGGGCAAAGTATGGTGTATTATATATGGTAGACTGTTTTCAGGGGCAAAGTATGGTGTATTATATATGGTAGACTGTTTTCAGGGACATAGTATGGTGTATTATATATGGTAGACTGTTTTCAGGGGAATAGTATGGTGTATTGTATATGGTAGACTGTTTAAGGGATGGGACATAGTTACACTATTAGATTGGTGGACAGTTGGAGCCAACGTCTGACCATTGTCACTATTGTAAGTGGAGCATTTTTTTTTACGGACTGATCAAAGGATCTTCTTCGAGAGGACTGTTTCTCAATGGATAGAACATGTATGAAAGTAGAATAATGTGTCGTATTACCAATACAGATGTGTGTATCACCTGCTGGCTTCTGTCCCTTGTCACACTGCACCTACTGTAATGGCAGCAGGTGGTATCAAGTTGGAAGATTGCATGTCATTGTACTCTCATAGTGTTGATCTTTGTTCATGCTATCAAACACTGGTGTACTGCTGACTGTGTCACTCACTCACTCACTCACTCACTCACTCACTCACTCACTCACTCACTCACTCACTCACTCACTCACTCACTCACTCACTGTAGCATTAGCTCCATTCTGCCACTGTCTTGGGTGTGCCTGCTCCAAATATGAACACACACTGTAGCCTGACATAACATCAGTTTGTTTAGATCTTGTATACATGGTATAAATTTGAAGTGGTGTTTATTAGCCTGTTTGTGGAATATTTAACCGACTGCACTCAGTGAATTCTGCTTATAAACTTAGGCTGCACCAATTGACTTTCACCTGCACCAGTGCAGTCTCATCAATGACTGCATTATCTAGATGTAATATGTCTTACCCTCGAACTCATTGACAACTGTATAAAAACTTCTGGCTCCGTCATTGCTTTTTGTACATAAGTGTACAAATAAAGCGAAGAACAGGCAGAATCTGGCCAGGATAATGTCTGAAACAACAATTTAAAAAAATTTATGTTATGTTTCAGTCACATCGAGAAATACACGACTCGGGAGGATCCCCGCAATGACCCAGACTACATCGAACCGCCGAAACCCCGCGATGTTGAGCTCCTTCGAGATCCAGAAAAAGGTTTTGGTTTCGTAGCCGGCAGCGAGAAGCCTGTCGTGGTCCGATTTGTCACTGATGGTAGGTGAAACTTCAGTAATTCTCCCAATCCTATCAATTACACTTGATCCTAGAGAAATGAACTGGAGAAGCCCAATTTATTGTTCTGCTGGACCTGAATATGCCATGCATCAACATGGCTCTGACCCTTCCAGCTGGTTGAGACTTTCAAGGTAGCCAACAGTATGCATTGGGTACTGATTGGTGGTTTTTTTTGCTGCTTGGATTGTTTGATTGAAACTTTCCAGACAGAGTTTTATATGTACATATATGTGAAACAATGTTCACTGTGGTCATGTTGGGCACCGTTATCTTGAGCATGTGTTAGTTCTGGTTCAAAGGACTGCTGGGGTGGTGGGGTAGCTTAATGGTTAAAACATTTGCTTGTCACACCAAAGGCATGGGTTCAATTCTATCATGGGTACAATGTTTGAAGCCCATTTCTCATGTGCCCCACTGTGATATTGCTGGAATATTGCTGAAAGCAGCTTCCAACCATACTCACTCAACAGACTGTCCACAAACAACTGTCGCATCTACCATATTTTATCATAAACTGTACATGCTTTGCAGTGTAGCAGACTTTCTGTGACAAGTTTTCGAGGACATGCTTACCCTTTTCAAGAACACCTGGTGTCATGACTGATTAATAGGGGGCACGGGTGGCCCAGTCATCTAAGGCGCCGCAATTTGCTGTTCAGAGTTGCGTCACTTGAGCACGCCGGAAACCTATGATTGTGGGTTCGAATCCCGGTTCGCCCAAATTATGTTTCTAGGTTTGTCAGCACCGTACCCGTGCTTGTGGATTTCACCAAAGTGGTAAATGTCTGAGACCGGCATCACTTCAGGCTTTCCTCCCACATTAAGCTAACTGGAATACTTTTAAAAGCGGCATTAAACCCAACTCACTCACTCACTCACTGATTAATACAATTTTTACCACTATTTAGCCTTCGGTGTCGGGGTGTTGGGATGGAACAGTGGGAGTTGATCAGAGGGTGTTGGGTGTTCTTTCGAGGAGCATTTGAAACTGATGACCCTTTGTCACCTGGAAGGCCTGATATCATCCGTTGCTGGGTTGTTGTGGTAAATCAAAAGCCCCCAGTCGATCCATGTACCAAGGCACAGTTACTCGTTAGGGAGTAAGGAGAGTTGCAACCTCCAGGTCCAAGTGCTATATTCATCGAACACTGGTTTTAATGAGACCTCAAGGAACAATGGACACTATAGCATTGATTGAGAAGGAAGTAGATTGTAGGCACTGATAATGCATGCAGGCAGACACTGTTCACTTCCTGACCTTAATTTCTTGATTGTCCCATGATTTTTCATTGTCCTGAGTGACTTCATAAAGAAGTTGGATACAATGTTTGATGGTCCAGTGTCTTGCTGTCCTGGGGTTGTGGTGGTACAGTGTCTGGTGGTCCTGGGGTTGTGGTGGTACAGTGTCTGGTGGTCCTGGGGTTGTGGCGGTACAGTGTCTGGTGGTCCTGGGGTTGTGGTAGTACAGTGTCTGGTGGTCCTGGGGTTATGGTTGTACAGTGTCTGGTGGTCCTGGGGTTGTGGTGGTACAGTGTCTTGCTGTCCTGGGGTTATGGTTGTACAGTGTCTGGTGGTCCTGGGGTTGTGGTGGTACAGTGTCTGGTGGTCCTGGGTTTGTGGCGGTACAGTGTCTGGTGGTCCTGGGTTTGTGGTGGTACAGTGTCTGGTGGTCCTGGGTTTGTGGTGGTACAGTGTCTGGTGGTCTTGGGGTTGTGGTACAGTGTCTGGTGGTCCTTGGGTTGTGGCGGTCCTGGGGTTGTGGTACAGTGTCTGGTGGTCCTTGGGTTGTGGTGGTACAGTGTCAGGTGGTCCTTGGGTTGTGGTGGTACAGTGTCTGGTGGTCCTGGGGTTGTGGTACAGTGTCAGGCGGTCCTGGGGTTGTGGTGGTACAGTGTCTGGTGGTCCTGGGGTTGTGGTGGTACAGTGTCAGGTGGTCCTTGGGTTGTGATGGTACAGTGTCTGGTGGTCCTGGGGTTGTGGTACAGTGTCAGGCGGTCCTGGGGTTGTGGTGGTACAGTGTCTGGTGGTCCTGGGGTTGTGGTGGTACAGTGTCAGGTGGTCCTTGGGTTGTGATGGTACAGTGTCAGGCGGTCCTGGGGTTGTGGTACAGTGTCAGGTGGTCCTGGGGTTGTGATGGTACAGTGTCAGGTGGTCCTGGGTTGTGGCACAGTGTCTGGTGGTCCCTGGGTTGTGATGGTAAAGTGTCTGGTGGTCTTCAGATTGTGATGATAGTGTCTGGATAATGTTTTTCCAGTGTGTGTGCTTAACGTCCTCTCCTAGAATTGAGATTTCATTCCTCTTTTGTTAAATTACAGGGGCATCATTGCACAGAAACAATGATGAATTATATACAATGACAACTTGCTCATTATAGTATCAGGGGTTGCTGGAATAACGGGAATTGTTGAAACCCAAGTTTTATTTCACTGCTATATTATTAGGTTTTGATTTGTATCCGATGACTTCAGTAACGCTGTTGCACAAATTACCTTTACAGGAGAATACTGCCTCTATGTTGTGGTAATTGAGGTAAATGGCCATGACAGCCTCAAAAGTAACCTGTTGAATGGAATGACTGGATCCATTGATTTGTCCTGATGTTTTAAAGAGAGGAATTTCAAAACATTGATGTAAATGCATGTGTCAGTACACCAAAGTAATTAAAAAACATTGGTATCATTTCCTGTGTCGGTAAGGCAGCCACTGGGATCAAATAGCTCCCTTGAGGCATAATATAAATTGTTCCATTTCCTCAAATGTCTGAATTGCTATTAAACCTGGAAAGCCTTGAAAGGCAATTTGGTGCCACTTGAAATCAAGTTGAATTTAGTCCCTCATAAGGCAACGTATTGAATTAACTCAGTCAGCTCAATATTCCATTTCTTGGAGAGTCATGGAGTTGGGACTTGATGTGGTTTATGTTTTTATTTTATGACACAATTAACCTTTCTAATGCTGAAGGAGGTTTTGGATGGGAAAGGCTCCAAATTTGAACTGGAATACGAAAATGGAGGTGTTAATTGAGTCAAATGTTTTCGGGAAATAGAGAACATTTGTCAATATTGGTTAATAAATGGTTCACATGTTTGTTTTAATGTGTAGTGTTAACCGGAGTCTTTCTGAATATGAGCGTTTCATCAGTTTTTATGTGACAGGAACTGATTTCTGAAAAGATCAAGATTTGACTTAAAAAAATAGAAATAACAAGATGTCAGTTACGACAATGTGTTTCTACAGAGTGAGTGAGTTTGGTTTAATGCAGCTATTGAACATTATTTAGGTGATATGACAGTGCGTCTGCTTGATGTGGGAGAAAACATGAACTGATTCAGGTCTTTGATGTTTACCATCTTGGTGAAACTCACGATCTTGGGTATGGTGCTGACCAACCTAGAAACAGAATCAGGGTGTATCTGGGATTTGAACTCATGATCATATGTGTTAGGTTTGCTCAGCAACCTGCAGCACCTTGGACGATGGGACACCCTGTTTCAATGTCTATGCATACAGCCTACAGCCAGTGTTAACCTAATCTGTACCAAGCATTTTTCCTGTTATATTTATTTTAATGTTTAATATATTTTAATGTCAGTTATTTATTCAATGGCTGATGTCAACTTGCCAACATATCATAACATTTTGATATTGACCCTCAATGCTCAATGTCAACCCAATATACTGCTCTGTTATAAACACTAAACAGATAAAAAACAAGCCTTTTGTTTTGTGATATTTAGTTTTTACTGTTTTAGAAGCTACTGTGACACATGTATTTATGCAGAATGTTATCTTGGTGCAGTGGTTCGTCCAGGATGACACAGTGTCATCAAAGCAAGTCCTATAGTCTTATGGTTGTGACAGCTAGGCCACACATCTATGACCAGCCCTGTATTGATTCAGAGAGGAACGGCCACTTTAGCAAATCATCCAGCCCTTTTATTGGGACATGGCCAGGTCGCTGTGTTTCCAATCACTGACAAGACAAATTGTTATTGTTTTTGCTGTGTCAAGTTTATGCTGCACAGTGATTGTTCGTTCAGCCCTTGAGAAGTTGTGGACCTCGGAGAAGAATTGTAAATTTTGTATGTATGAGTTGTTAGGTTGAATCTATAATGACTCTGATTCTCCAGCTTTCCCTATTCCTTGTATTTCAAGGTGGTGAGGTGTTCTCGTATTGCTTGTTGTTTTGGGTTCCACTTGTAAAAGTCAACAAATTGCATCACTTATGGCTCTTTTCACAAAGCTGATATAAATTAAATGTTGTTCAAGGTAGAGTTAAGCCCAATTATCCCGATGTCTTCTTGCTTCTTGTTATAGGTTCTTTCTACCTCTAAACCGCCTCCGTTGTCTAGTGGTAGAGCGTCCGCCCGGAGAGCGGAAGGTCCGGGGTTCGATCCCCGGCCACGTCATACCAAAAGACGTTAAAAAATGGTACTTGTTGTTACCCTGTCTGGCGTTCGTCTCAGAGTCATTATATAGTGTCTGAGTGGGGTATTCATGTTAAACTGCGGCATGGTATCTCAGTGAGCTAGCACTATAAATCGGCATCAGTCTAATACAAGCAGACACACAAACACACACACACGTACATGCACGTCGCTATATAAGTGCAATAATCTTGGACGCGACGTTAAACCCCATTTCACATCACCTCTTTCTACCAGGCTTGATTATCTCACATGCCATTGACATAGGGCCTGATGTTTTTATTAGGAGATATACCTACTGTGTTTTGAAATTTTATGTAGTCCCACTGCAGAGTAGATACCTCTTATTTTGATTTGGAACAGAGCACTTTAGCGATAGGTTTGAAATGTATAAATAAGAGGTATCTACTCTTGTAGGCTATCAATGTATTCATATGGATGATTTTTGTGTGAAAAGGCTTAATATGTTTAAAAGAGGTTTCTGTTGCAAAATGGAGACATCTTTTTAACCAATCACAATCAAGCATGTGACCTCAGAAAGAAGGTTTGATGTGTGGAATGGAGAATAGAGGTGACCTCAGCAAGGAGGTTTTATACGTAAAATTGGGAATAGAGTGACCTCAGAAAGGATGTCTGATGTGTGGAATGGGAAATAGAGGTGACCTCAGAAAGGAAATCTAATGTGTAAGATTGGAAAGAGTGGTGACCTCAGAAAGATTTGATGTGTAGTGTGGGAACTAGAGGTGACCTCAGAAAGGTTTGATGTGTAGTGTGGGAACTAGAGGTGACCTCAGAAAGGTTTGATGTGTAGTGTGGGAACTAGAGGTGACCTCAGAAAGGTTTGATGTGTAGAATGGGGAATAGAGGTGACCTCAGAAAGATTTGATGTGTAGTGTGGGAACTAGAGGTGACCTCAGAAAGGTTTGATGTGTAGAATGGGGAATAGAGGTGACCTCAGAAAGGTTTGATGTGTAGAATGGGGAATAGAGGTGACCTCAGAAAGGTTTGATGTGTAGAATGGGGAATAGAGGTGACCTCAGAAAGGTTTGATGGGTAGAATGGGAAATAGAGATGACCTCAGAAAGGAGTGAATGAGTCTGGTTTTATGCTGCTTTTAGCAATATTCCAGCAATATCACAGCGGGGGACACCAGAAATTGGCTTCACACATTATACCCATGTCGGGAATCGAACCTGGGTCTTCGGCATGACAGGCGAATGCTTTAACCACTAGGCTACTCGACCACCCCACCTCAGAAAGGAAGTCTAATGTGTAAAATTTGGAACAGAGGTCTTGTGTGTAAAATGGGGACATGACCTCAGATAAAAAATCCTATGTGTAAGACGGAGAACAGAAAGGTCAGACATGGCTTCGCCTCTGTGAAGATCACAAGTTAGTTTCCGTTTTAAGATTGAAAGTAAAATCTATATATAAGAGTTGGTTACAGAAAAGATTGGACCACACACAGTTCCAATTTCCTGCAAACTGTTTTGCACTTCCGTCCTTGATGCTGAACACCGAGGAGAATGTTGAACATACTCAGTGTGTTACTTCCACTGACTCCGCGGTGTTACCAAACAGGTTCTGATGGACTAGCTGCCTCATGAGTCTACTTACATGTACACAAATTGCATTCTTTTTGTCATCTCTCTATGGCGTAAGAAATCAGTTGTTAATGGTAGTTTGTTGCAAGTGGACTGAATCCTTACTTTGCAGGGACTGTTGTCAGAGAAGCCACAGATACCTCACTCTCAAATTAAATGTGTCAAAGTAAAATCTTCTTGCGACAAATTGATTTCTTTTAAGAAACCATAAAAACATTATCATAGTCAGTAATAGATTTCTCGGCAGTGACAATGCTTGCTGATTGGCTTGCAGCTGTCGAAGAAGAGCAAGAAGATGAAGGAGAGAAGAACACCTCCCTTCTTGCTTACATGATGTATGGTTTATTATCCAGAATATTCCGCTCTGTCATATAATTATAATCTGAGAACATCCTCCGTGGTCTTGTGAATCGAGTGTATGACCAAAAAGGTCTATGGTTCGATCGCGCCACATCTCACCAGAAGATGGTACTTGTTGTTCCCCTGTCTGGCCTTGGCATCAGTGGGATAAAAATGGGACTGGGCGGCTTGGAGTCCCTACACATGTATATGGGACTGGTCAGCTCGTAGTCCCTACACATATATATGGGACTGGTCAGCTCGGAGTCCCTACACATGTATATGGGACTGGTCGGCTCGGAGTCTCTACACATGTATATGGGACTGGTCAGCTCGGAGTCTCTACACATAGATATGGGACTGGTCAGCCTGGAGTCCCTACACATGTATATGGGACTGGTCAGCTCGGAGTCCCTACACATGTATATGGGACTGGTCAGCTCGGAGTCCCTACTCATGTATATGGGACTGGTCGGCTCGGAGTCCCTACTCATGTATATGGGACTGGTCAGTTCAGAGTCCCTACACACGTATATGGGACTGGTCAGCTCGGAGTCTCTACACATAGATATGGGACTGGTCAGCTCGGAGTCCCTACTCATGTATATGGGACTGGTCAGTTCAGAGTCCCTACACACGTATATGGGACTGGTCGGCTCGGAGTCCCTACACATGTATATGGGACTGGTCAGCTAGGAGTCCCTACACATGTATTCAGTATCAATGTTAAACTGTGGCTTGGTATGGGCTAGCAGTATTAATTCTGCATTAGTCTGGTCTAGAACAAGCAGCCACACCCCCATGCATGCACGTCACTATATATATATAAGTGGAATAGTTTTGAACACATCATCAATGACCTCAGCTCATTTGTTATCTGACCCCCAGGATGCACGGAGATGATGTTAATCTGGCGGGGAATCTGGGTCACAAAGGTGTGTGACTAATATGAGGGTTGTGTGGTCAAACGGGGATTGATTGACTGATTGTGTGCCCTCTTACCCCATGGGGATCAGTTCGAGGCTAGGATATTGTCATTTAACAGCAGAAACTACTTCGAATAATAATTAATAAGACTCCATTATTAGAAAGAAACAAGGAACTGACCCTAATTCCAAACATATTTTGGTGTAATGACCAAATTTAATTTGTGGGATTGTCAGAATATACCTCCTTTGTGTATACATGTCCAAATTCATAAGTCACGATAAGATATATTTTGTGATATTTAATGCCTCTTCATGTTTTATGTGGCCCAGCTAACATTTAGGCTAATTATTGATGTATAAAGCAATCATATTTAGCATTTTGTTTTGTAACAGTTGGTATGTTTACACTTGTCTGAGTAGTTGTCAGGTTGGCATTATTGCAGAACTTTGTCAATATTACTTTTTAACTATCAATATGGAAGTAAATGGTGAATCAATACATAGGTAACTGCGTGTGTATCGTATCGTAAGGTCTAAATTTGCGATACATTTACACTTAGGAATTGTTGCAGGCTCAATAAAGACACTTTGTCTTGGGAGTATTTGCTTGGTTGACTATGATTTGCAAGATAATGAAAAACAATGTAACCTGTGTAGATTCAATGTTTTTTTGTCCGTCTTGTGATGCTATGCATTGACCTTGACCCTGACCTTGTGTTCTGAGCTGCATGTGATTAATACACAAGGAACTGCACAATTCATTGATTAAATCTTCTTATGAAGCTGTTGTCATTAAAATTGTACAGCATCCAGTTCTCTGTGATCGCTGATGCATTTAAAAGCAATCATGCGGAACATCCCACGACTTCTCTGACGTGACTGAACTATATAGAACATGACAGTCGTTGGTGGGGCTGAGGATTCAGGGCTTGTTAAAGAAGGATTTACTGTTTTCTGTTCAGTGTTTGCCAGAATGACCAGGTTTGTTTTCATTTCAAGAATAATGTGTAGAGGGTTCATCTTTTATGTGTTTGCTCCTTGTGAGGTTCAGCTGATTGAGGCATCATTTATAGCCTTCACTAATGGACTGCCTTCATTGGCGTTGAAGATAAATTTCTGGTTTTCAGCTGAATGGACAGCAAATAGCCACATGTGGATTGTTTACTTATACTGAGTAGAAAAACAGCCAAGCTGTTGAATCTAAGTGAACGACATGGAGTCAATCAATATTTGTTTTTCTGGCATTGGCAGGCTCAAGAAGCGTAGCTCAAATAGATGTAATAAAACATTGAGGGAGTAGTTCAGATAATTTTATCACACAACTGAGAGCACCAGTTTGGCTCATATGGGAAATCATTTTCATTTTTTGCAAGGCATGACTCCTTCTTAATTTTGCCCAATGACACGAAGGATCGGAACTCAAATACATGTACTCGTGGAATAGAAGCAGACGTACACTTGGATGCTGGGAGTGAAGAATATTGAAGATGATGATGATGATGATGATGATGATGATGATGATGATGTTGATGTTGATGTTGATGTTGTTGTTGATGTTGTTGATGATGATGATTCGTGGTAATGATATTGGTATGATGATGAGGATGATGATGATTCGTGGTAATGAAAGTGGTACTCTTGGTGCTATGAAAATGGTCTTATGATGGTCAAACTTATGATTATATATTGTTGTTGAACAGATACAGTTCAAAATTCTGTTATTTTGTTTTGGTGCCTAACTTAAAGTCCCAATTTATACATACCCTGTTATAGCTAAGAACTCCAGACATTTGAGATAAGCCAGGCATCGACAGAATGTAAGACATGAAAGATGATCTCATGAAACACTTTTTCTTTTCTTTTCTGTTTACTTCCTAGTCTGTTTGTTCCCCGGGTTGAATGGTGCAATAATTTGATTGCTTGTTAAATGTCAGATTTGGTTGCCATGGAAACTGTGATGTAACCAGTGCCACTAGTGGACTGTCATTGGATTCTCTAGGGTCAGCTGCCCCCAGACAGAAACCACCGATATATCACATCCTACATACTTGAATTATGTGTTTATGTTGCAGGAAGAGCTATGACTAACTACGATGAGTTTAGAGAGAAGTAGCAGTCTGTCATTATTTCAGGGGGAGGTCACGTAGCCTAGTGGTTAAAGTATTCGCTCGTCCTGCTGAAGACCCAGGTTCGATTCCCGACATGGGTACAATGTGTGAAGCCAATTTCTGGTGTGCCCCCCCCGTGATATTGCTGGAATATTGCTAAAAGTGGCGTAAAACCATACTCACTCTCTCATTATTTCAGTGTTGTTGGGCCTCTCCAGGGAGGACTGGGCTAGACATTTGTGTTACAGATGGCTTCACTTAATTATCCCCCGCCGCGCGAAAGCGCGAAGCGGGGGATATAGTATTCACGACCGTCCGTACGTCCGTCCGTACGTCCCACCTGTTTGTTGCCGCGATATCTCAAGAACTAAACACTGGATTGTCTTCATATTTGGAACTATGGTGTATATACAGACTCCGCAGACACCAGTCGGTTTTGGTGACCTTGATCCCATTTTCAAGGTCACAGCAGACAAATCTGCTTTTAGAGTTGGAAAACGGTGTTGCCGCGATATCTCAAGAACTAAACACTGGATTGTCTTCATATTTGGAACTATGGTGTATATACAGACACCGCAGACACCAGTCGGTTTTGGTGACCTTGACCCCATTTTCAAGGTCACAGCAGGCAAATCTGCTTTTGGAGTTAGAAAACGGTGTTGCCGCGATATCTCAAGAACTAAACACTGGATTGTCTTCATATTTGGAACTATAGTGTATATACAGACTCCGCAGACATCAGTCGGTTTTGGTGACCTTGATCCCATTTTCAAGGTCACAGCAGGCAAATCTGCTTTTAGAGTTGGAAAACGGTGTTGCCGCGATATCTCAAGAACTAAACCTCTCGATTGTCTTCATATTTGGAACTATGGTGTATATACAGACACCGCAGACACCAGTCGGTTTTGGTGACCTTGACCCCATTTTCAAGGTCACAGCAGGCAAATCTGCTTTTGGAGTTAGAAAACGGTGTTGCCGCGATATCTCAAGAACTAATCGCTGGATTGTCTTCATATTTGGAACTATGGTGTATATACAGACACCGCATACACCTGTCAGATTTGGTGACCTTGATCCCATTTTCAAGGTCACAGCAGGCAAATCTGTTTTTGGAGTTGGAAAACGGTGTTGCCACAATATCTCAAGAACTAATCGCTGGGTTGTCTTCATATTTGGTACTATGGTGTATATGGCGGGGGATATTTCGTCACTCTGTGACAAATACTTGTTCTAAAAAAAACCTGAAAAACAGCTGGTACCAACATTGACCTTGTAGCAGCATCCTGGCAGATCTTATTCTTCAACCACCCCCAGCCCCTCATTCTCTAACTACCCCGTTCCCCTGACCCACCTCCCCACCCCTCTTCACCCCTCCCCTACCCAGCCCCTCATTCTCTTACTACCCCGTTCCCCTGACCCACCTCCCCACCCCTCTTCACCCCTCCCCTACCCAGCCCCTCATTCTCTAACTACCCCGTTCTCCTGACCCACCTCCCCACCCCTCTTCACCCCTCCCCTACCCAGCCCCTCATTCTCTAACAACCCCATTCTCCTGACCCACCTCCCCACCCCTCTTCACCCCTCCCCTACCCAGCCCCTCATTCCCAAACCACCCCATCCCCCTGACCCACCTCCCCAACCCTCTTCAAAACCTCCCCCCCTCATTTTTTCCCCTCCACCCCCCACCCCCCTAATGTGAATAGGTTTTTCAGTTAGATTTATTGTGATTTTTTTAATATCAAATCTGGCCCTCATCAATAAAACGAATTTATGATGATGATGATAATAATAATAATAATAATAATAATAATAATAATAATAATAATAATAATGATAATAATAATATTGAATACTGGTTTATAATGATAAACTCTCTGTGGAGAGGTAAATCATCCAGTTCTGTATAAAAAACACAGTTTGTGAAATCCACCGTTCTGTGGCCTTGAACAGCCGGCTGCTGGCATTTGTTCAGCGTGTCAGATCGTTCAACCATTTCCTTCTCAGCCAGAGATACAGATTCAGGATGCGACACAATTATTTCCCCAATCAGAGGTTTGAAAAAAACGTTACGAAATCGTGACAGGGATGCTAACTTCGTTTGGCATGACCCCAAAACCTCATCAAATGTAAGCATTCCCTTCACAACACAAACTTGGGATGGGGTAAATAGGTTGGTGTTTCTTTCTCCGGGGGCTGGTCAGCTGCGTGAATTGGCTCGCGTCTGTGTTTGTGGAGAGGAGAGGGGGACAAGCAATGACAGTGTTTACTGTTACACCACAGCAAGTATTGATACAAGAAGGCCATTCTTATCCTGGCGTTTGTCTTCTGGTAAAATTGATTTTTGACTTGGGTTCGTTTATGCAGCCACTTATTTGGTAATGGTCTAGAGTGTCAAGGGATCTCTCCGTTTGCATGAAGAATGTAGTATTGGCTCGTTGGGAAATATTACATCAAATTTCATCAATTTTATTAATACTTCAATCCATTCAAACTGTCACACGTGTTCTTTTTTTTAATTTACATTTTTAATATGCAAAATAAATGATTTCAGAAGGAGAAACCCTTAGCAAGGAATCCCAGTAGTGCAGCATTACACATGTAACAGTTGCATCATAGGACTGTTTATTTTGTTTGTTTGTTTGTTGTTTAATACCACATTCAGCAATATTCCCGTTGTATGACAGCGGTCTGTAAATAATCGAGTCTGGACCAGACAATCCAGTGATTGATATCATGAGCATGGATCCACTTAATTGATATATGGTGACTTGCATCAACCAAGTCAGTGAGCCTGACCACTGATCCTGTTAGTCACATCTTAGGACAGGCATAGTAGCCTTTTACAGCAAGCATGGGTTGCTGAAGACCTATTCTAACCCAAATCTTCATGGATATGCATTATAGAAACACTGAGGTCTGAGTGAGTGAGTGAGTGACTGAGTTGGGTTTTATGCCTCTTGTAGCAATATCCATTGAATATCATGGGGACTCCAGAAATGGGTTTTACACACTGTACCCATGTGGGGAATCGAACCCAGACATTTGGCTTGACCACTGGGGTACTCCACTGCACCTATCCAGGTCTGAATTCTTCCCAGTTCGTTGGGATGTTACTGTGACACTCATTCATCTTCCCACCCTGCTGGTCCTTCCACTCTTATGGTGGATTCAAATCCCAACACTCTTGCATGGGGTAAGAGTAGACCAAATTGGATCGGGTTGTCAGGCTCTGTGATGTGATTGCTTGTGTTTTATCGTCCCCAGATGGTGTGGGATGATGCTCATAATATCAATCACTAGTCCAGAATTGTTTATTCGCTGCCCACTGTCATATAGCTGGAATGTTGCTGACTGGTGTTAAACAAAAAACAAAACGATCAAATCAGGGCCCACTTGCACAAAACAATCTTAGTGCTAAGATTATCGTAACTCCCATACTTTAACATTGGCTTACAATAGTCTTAGCACTAAGATAACTTTGTGCAAGTGGGCCCGGGTGTCATCTCCATCTGTAAAACAAAGTCACAGGATACAAATTCATTTATTCATTTTTTGCCTCTGATTGAAAAACACAATTTGCCATCACAGTTATGTCAGAAATAAAAGTTCTGAAATCCAGAAAACTAAGACATGTACACATCCAGCATGAGACACACCAGTATCTGAGATGGGCCAGGATACCATATCTTGTCTTGCTAATGATGGATAGCCTCCTGCTGAACTGAGGAGTGGCTATGGTGATGTCATGAGGATCAGGCTCTGAAACTCTTTGAAAGGTTGGCAGCAGGAGGAGACAGCTTTGACAAGTATTCCTGATCCCTGAACGATTATTCATATATTCTATAATTGAAATGATAATTCAAAATATCAATCATATTTGGAAGAAAAATAACAAAACAAGATCATGAATGCATAATGTGATGCATTATATATATATATATATATATATATATATATATATATATATATATATATATATTAGGGCTGGGACGAGTCCAAATTTACTACCCGGGTACCCACCCACCCTATTACCTGACCCTACCTGGGTACCCACTGTAGGTCTCAAGAGATACAAAATGTACGATTAGGATTTTTTTTTACCACAGCACTTGCAAAATGTATTTAGATACATGTATTAAACGATCTGGTCATGCATTCACTGAAGTTGACTTAAGTTATATCTTTATGCAACCATATGAAAGGTCAGGATGAATGGGTGCATAGTCAGAAAGAAATGCGAACATTAGTGACTTGTAGTGTAACCATAGAGTTCACGATAATTTTTGTCATTAAACAATATATCACGTGACTAACCATGGGTCCGGGTAGTCCTGTGGGTACCAGGGTCCTACTCAGTTCCCCCCCGGCCCGGGGTCCCCAAGTTAACCGCCCATATATATATATGGCTAAAGAACAGCCTGTCTTGTATCGGACATACTGCATTAAGTATTTTATTTCTTCAAGTCATGAAAAAGAAAGTAATGGCTCATGTTGGACACTATTCATGCATCAAATTCCAAATCAGACAGCTTTAAAATACCACATATTTTGACAGAGGACTCAGGGACCTAGATGGTTTAGGCACTGCAGTTGACTGTGCATACCATATATCGCTGTGTATCACCTGTGTGTTATCACCTATTCGTTTTCCTGAATTCGCTGAACTATGTTTCTAGGTTTGTCAGCACCATACCTGTGCTTAGGCCTTCTATAGTTGGTTTATAAGATCTACCTACCCAAAAAACTGAAGACTTTTGACAAATTTATATTTTAATTAGGTGAAATGAAAAAACACACACATTTTTCACTGCTGTTCATAAGAAATGGTAAATAATATGTATTAAAATCTTTATTCTAACTTAAAAACATTCAATTACCTTTTGGTATCTTGCCATGTTTGGTTTTTTTCATTTATTAGTAGCACTACTAATGTAGACCACCTACATTGGATTTTAGGCCTAATTTTTTGGAAATAAAATAATACAAAAATGAATGCCCCTTTGGGTAAATGTGGTAAATGTTTAAGACCTGCATCCCTTCAGGCTTTCCTCCAACATCAAGCTGACTTGCATGACATAATGTTCAATGTGGCATAAGCCAAACTCACTAACTCACTATCATATTGACAGCTATATTATTATCCCCAGCCCAACAAAGTTGGCGGGGGATATAGAAACGGGCTCTGTCTGTCTGTCTGTCCGTCCGTCCGTCCGTCATATTTCGTTTCCGGAGCATAACTCATAAACCGTTCAATATTTTTTCAAAAAACTTTGCAGGTCTGTCAGGTACATGCTGAACTGGTGCCTTTTGCTATTAAGAAATTTTAGAATTTTTTTATTTTTTATGTTTCCATGGCAACAAGATTGACTTAGGTTCTGTGAGGGTAGGGTTCGTTTCCGGAGCATAACTCATAAACCATTCAATATTTTGTCATGAAACTTTGCATCTTTGTCAGGTACATGCTGAATTGGTGCCTTTTGACATTTCGAAATTTTAGAAATTTTTATTTTTTACGTTTCCATGGCAACAAGATGGACTTAGGTTCCAAACTCTTCTTTTTTTTTACAATTTCCATGACAAGTTCCACCTCGGTTAAAAAAGGTTAGGGTTTGTTTAGATTTAATTATGTCATAAATTCTGCAACAGGGGTGGGGGATATAGCCATGTTAGTGGCAAACTCTTGTTTTATTTTGATCAAACCTCTTCCTCCATTTCATATCTTTTAATAAAATGTCATTAAAATGTTCATTGAATTTTGATGGACAATGAATGAATGATTAAGATGAGGATGAAGTGTTCGGGATCTCCTGTATGAACCAGCAAGAAGCATATGCCGCTACTGTCCTCCGCCAGACTCTGTACCCACTTACAGTGAAGATAGGACTATTTTGAGGCTCGAGATTGCCAGGCTAATTACATCTATGTGGATTCTGACGAAGAATTAAAGAGGCCAGCATGTCTGTCATCTCTGCTTTCCCCAAATATTGCGATATGATAGTTTGATTAAACTGTATATTTGATGTCCCTTTTATCACACCGTGTTGCACATGTCTGTGGCTGTATCTTTGATCTCCTACTGCCAATCACATGGCCAGTCTTGGATTTGCCGTTCATGTCACAATTACCTACATTTATCAGTGATGACCCAAGGCAAGATTTGCCATCAAAGTTGGCTAAAACCAGGAGCAATATGTGGTATACATCCTTGATAGCATGAATTGGCCAATATTGTATAGCTCTTAGCTACCAGCAGCAAGATTAACCCAGCAAGAAAAAGTGTCAGCAAGAAAGAAGGTCGTGTGTGTCAACAGGATATTACTGTTTTCTGTAGTGAGGAGAAATGTTTGGCTGTCTGAGAGATTTTTAGCCCCAATAGTTAAGAGATTTAATTTACAATGACTTGTCTGCACAAGGGTTTCACAAGACCAACCAGAAAGCCTTGCTGTGATTGTCTGTATGAGGGTTTCACAAGACCAACCAGAAAGCCTTGCTGTGGTTGTCTGTACGAGGGTTTCACAAGACCAACCAGAAAGCCATGTTGTGGTTGTCTGCACAAGGGTTTCACAAGACCAACCAGAAAGCCTTGCTGTGGTTGTCTGCATGTGTTTTTCACAAGACCAACCAGAAAGCCATACTGTGGTTGCACAAGGGTTTCACAAGACCAACCAGAAAGCCATGCTGTGGTTGTCTGCATGAGTTTTTCACAAGACCAACCAGAAAGCCATGCTGTGGTTGTCTGCATGAGTTTTTCACAAGACCAACCAGAAAGCCATGCTGTGGTTGTCTGCATGAGTTTTTCACAAGACCAACCAGAAAGCCTTGCTGTGGTTGTCTGCACAAGGGTTTCACAAGACCAACCAGAAAGCCATGCTGTGGTTGTCTGCACAAGAGTTTCACAAGACCAACCAGAAAGCCTTGCTGTGGTTGTCTGTACGAGGGTTTCACATGACCAACCAGAAAGCCATGGTGTGATTGTCTGCGCAAGAATTTGTCATGTCAGAACGAGACCTGTACTGTTTTCACCTGGACCCCCAGGAAGACTCGATACTTGCATATAATCATCTAAAATGTTTCTGCCTTGGTGGTGTATGTCTCATTTTAAGAAACCCTTGCAGTCTTGTTCATCTGACTTTTTCAAACACCAAGGAGGTTGCTCATATACTGCTTGAAAATTGTTGCCCAGTTTAGCTGAAGGAGTCTCTGCCGGACATGTAGTGACTTCATTACCGTGATGGGGTCGTTAGTACAGGAGGACATCAAGGTGTTGGATGTCCTTACAGGAGTGATTGTTACTTAAACAGTGCTTCAAATGTCACTTTTTCCCTGGGGATGAGTTTTGCTGATCATTTTGTGGTAAATGTCTTCCCAATTACATGGTAAAATGATGCAATTATTGACCTATCATCTGTATGCTTAGGGCTTAAAAAATCTGCCGATTTGATGTACCTAATAAGTGGTTTTACACGTGAAGGAATCTTCCTGAGATGATGTGATCAGATTCATAAGAAACTTGGAGAAGTTATAAGAAGGAAAGCCTAACTTAAAGGGTCCTTCTTGATTGGGTGAATAATGTTTCAGTAAAACCTTGCAAGGTTCCACATTTGGTAATGTTTGTTGTGGTTGATAGTAAAGAAACAACAATGGTGTATGGCTGGTCTAATGACAGGCCGGTAGGTGAGTGAGTGTGTGAGTGAGTGAGTGGGTAGGTAGGTGGGTGAGTGGGTGGGCAAGTGAGTGAGTGGGCACTGTAACACAAATAAGTCAGGTCATCCATTAAAACGTCATACATCTTTAATCATCATACCACAATCCTGGTTACTTGGCACCTATTGTGACCGAAATCACACTCACTAGTACCTAGTGGGATTCGCTGACTTGGTTGATGCATGTCATCGATCCCAATTGCGTGGATTGATGCTCATGATGTCAATCACTGGATTGTCTGTCCACACTCAATAATGTACAGACTGCCATCATATAGCTGGACTAAAGCCAAGTGCAGCGTCTGACAACAAACAAACAAAGAACAAAGTAGCTGGTTCTGGAACTCCATAACTCTAAGAAATATAGCTCCGTATTGCTTACAACTCTTTCTTTTCCTAGGATACATTGTGTATGCAACATTGTATGCAAAAACCAAAACCACATTTAGAAAAGGGGGCAATATTGTACTTAATCATACAATAAGATTATTGTTTGTTTAAATGAAAATAAAAGACTGAGGTTCGGTTGAAATAGAAGTCAAGATGGATGAGTTGGAGGGAAAGGATGACATATTTTGTCAACGTGATGCTGGGACAATATATTTATCATCCAGACTGGCTTCCACAGGAGATATTGCTTGGGTGAGATTAAACGATATCTCCCTGGACATATTGCTGCAATGAAATTGCACCACAATACTTTGCAAAATTGTGATGTCAGCGGTTACCATGATGCCACAATCAAATGACATCACTAATCTCTCAGCCACTGAAGCTGTTTATGTGTATATTTATTATACTCAGGACACTGGTTATTACCGTACTTGGTTGATGCATGTCATCGATCCCAAATGTGTGTATCAATGCTCATGATGTCAATCACTAGATTGTCCGGTCCAGGCACAATTATTTACAGACCGCTGTCATAAAGCTGGAATATTGCAGACTGCGGCGTTAAACAACAAACAAACAAACAACAAACTATTACTGTATACAAACTTAAAAGGGTGGAAGAATGCTTTTGGATGATAAATATAATCTCACCATCCTGTCTTTCGATATCAAACATTTCAACACTTGAAATTTGAAAGCTCTTCGGGAAGCGTCGGAGGTTTAAAAGTTTATTGACTTGTGTTGATATATTTGATATCAAAAGACACATGGGTGAGACTCTCAATGTCCACTGTGCAACAGAAGGCTTGACCCTGTTGTGTTTGGACTTACCAAGTGTGTATTTGAAGACAGTTTAAAGAAAGCATCAGGTTTCCCAATCAGGAGGCATCAGAGTGAGTTATGATGTGGGAGGAGAAACACATTGCACTGAAGTCCCTGCAGAACAGGAACAACTTCAAGGAGCCTCGCACAGGGATTGTTTTGTACTCAATCCTAATGTTTTTACAATGCTTCAGTTATTTCAGTATTTGTCAATATTAAGTGATTTAGATGCCTATTGTCATGATAAAGTTCTGTGAAATCGTCCAATCCATTTAATGTCTATCCCATTCAATCCCCATGGAGGATTCACGGGGCATACATGTTGAATCAGATTACGTACGCTGTGGCAGACCTGTCGTAGATTAAGTAATCAGATTTCAGAAGCACATCTGCAATTCATCAGTGCTTTTACCATCACTTTATTTTGGTAAGAAAGTTCAGAATTTGATTTCTAATGGGATTTTACAATCATATTATCTATTTACTATTTCCATGCTATGTTTATTTTGGTTTTCAACTTGACTGATGTGATATTGAGATTGATTGATGGCTGTTGTTTTAGAGTCTCGGGTGATGAAGCTGTTCATGAATTGGCATTACAAATAACTATTAACTCGGAACAACTGCTGCCTATTGAAGTGATATATGTTTTCAGGAAACAGTCATATTAGTTGGATGTGTCCAAAATTTGAATGATTACTTTTGAAACTGAATATTTTGAATATAAGAATGCTGCTTTTTTTCTTCATTGACAGGTGTAAACTGGAAAGAATTAAAGTCATATATTTACCCTGACAGCTGATTGTCGCAAATCTTGACCTTGCACATTGGTGCAGGTATGTGCACACCTGAGATTCACCTGGGTCGCTCATTAACACTCCCCTGACTTGCCCGAACCTTGTATCTGCTGTGTTGACATTTGTGTCTCGTCCCAACAGGTGGACCGAGCGTCGACAAACTTCTCTCCGGAGATCAGATTCTCAGGATTAATGGAGAAGATGTGCGCAAGGCTCCTCGAGAAAAAGTCATAGAACTTGTCCGGTGAGTCCAGTTTCATTATTTTGAGAGATCTTTGTAATATTTGTGCTTTTGTTTGCATGATAATGTGAAAGCATTGTGATGTATTTCTTTCAGTTACTTGTGATTATGTTAATCTTTAATCAAGATTACCATATTTTCTTGAGTATAGTGCGCACCCATGTATAAAGCGCATCCCCTTTAGCGGATTCAGTATTTTGGAGAAAAAAAATTTGAACATCAAGCGCAGAAAAAAATTACACTGCAGATCTACCCGGTCTAATCGGTCTTGATACACAGCCAGGTCTCCTGCCACAGAGGCCTCAGGAAGTTTATGTTTCAAGTGAAGTTCAACTAAATTAATTTTATTACTTAAATTAGACGAATATTACAAAGAAAATTGTTCTGGTAATAGCACCTTTTTTGTTGTTGTCAAAAGCAGCATTCCTTTTATTCCGAGGTATTTCTATACGATTTGATATTTTAATTTGTACTTCTCTTGGAAATGATTGAAATTGTGTTTATTAAATACCCTTTGTTTGAATTTTCTCTGTTTTTGTTTGATATTGTTTTGTTCGACAAATTACAACACGTGGTAAGACAATGTGCTTGATAGTCATCAACTACTCTGCAGGATTGAGCATATTCAACTGATAACAAGACGTCTTTGAATTTGTTCAAGTTGGATAAAAGAAATTCCAAATGACGAGTATTTTTGTTTTGAAATACTTAAATGAGATGTGCCATTGGTCAGTCGGATAATTTCATGTTGCCAAGATACAGCTGTCAGCAGAAGTCAGAAAGGTTATTAATGTGGCAGAATTTCTGCATGTCCTAGCCTTGAACTTAAGGCCAGAACAATGTACAGTAAACTACGGTTATAACGAACTCAAAGGGACCCTTAATTTAAGTTCATTATAACCGTAGTTTATTATAAAGGCCGGGCCTGAAAGACAGTTTGTTATATCGATCGGGTCATTATAAGCGTGTTTCGTTATAAACACAGTTTACCGTATATAGATGTGTCCCTGCATGGTGAGTGTACCAGCATGTCACTCATTACTGTCTATCTCACTGTATGGCTTCTTTTCCATTTTTAACTTTGTTTATGGATCTGCCGACCCAAAAACAAAATTAACATTTAAACATTTTATTTTATATTTCATCACAGTCAACCCAAATAAACAAATAAAAGAATAACCAAAAAAATTCTAGAATCTTACTGCACAGTAATGAAACTACTTTACCGTCAAAACTTGCATGTCTCACTCCTCCTTGTATTTTAAAATGCAATTCAATGTATTAAATATGCAGGGCCCAGAGAGTAATTGTGTTGCATCGTTTTATTTTGTTACGGTATTTATGATGGCAAAGTCCAAAAACAGGTGTCATGTCAGAATTTCACCCATCCCCAACCAAACTAAATATATTTTCGTAAAATTCCATGAACCAACTGAAATAAAGTATGTCATGTAAGATATTTATATTTTTGTATTTCCCTTCGCTGAAGGTATATGTGATGATAAATTTGAAAAATGAAAATAATAACCATAGAAGTCATTTTTGTCAAGGACACATTTCCTTCAACACACACATCTATATCTTTGGTCTAATCGACTCCCATGGAATCACAATAAATTTTTATGAATTCCATTTGATAGGATTCATGGAGCGTAAACTTCTCTTAATTCTTGACACTGCATGATTGTGACACAGTGAACTGTAGGGAGGAGGTCTACATGGGGAGGGGGATGACTCTTGAGTGTGGAGGCTAGTTGGTCAATCAATACGTTATCATTGCCACGGTTTGAAGAAGAAAATGATCAAATGCTTGATGAAGTATGAGATTCAGACCATTAGTGGGAGAATAACTGTGACGGAAACTTTGTTCTGCTTTCCCTTCCTGCGTCCACATCACTCGGTGATCATTGTGCACCACAGCAGTGAGACCTCTGCCAGTTTGAACCACTCATGGTATAATGATCTAGTATTGATTGCTTGCAACAAACTGATTATAACCAGCGACCTGTGATAAACTCTCAATTTATTCCCGGCACTTATCATGTGCATAGGAATCTCTCATTGAGCCATTGATGAGTTGCCCCATTTGTTAGAAGGTTGTTGACATCGCTATCTGCATCATTCCAGCTTTATTGCTGCAGATTCTAAATGATAGTTTGGGCTATCCCTAAACCAGTGGTTGATACTATGAGCAGCAGTCCATATTCAGCTGGACACACATTACTCTTTACTTTCATGGGGACCCATTCACCCTGGAACCACTTCCTGAAACCCCTTCTTCCTGGAACCCCTACTCCCTGAAACCCCTACTCCCTGGAACCCCTTCTCCCTAGAACCCCTTCTCCCTGGCACCCATTCACCCTGGAACCATTTCCTGAAACCCCTTCTTCCTGGAACCCCTTCTCCCTAGAACCCCTTCTCCCTGGGACCGTTTCCTGAAACCCCTTCTCCCTAGAACCCCTTCTCCCTGGAACCCCTTCTCCCTGGCACCCATTCACCCTGGAACCGTTTCCTGCAACCCCTTCTTCCTGCAACCCCTTCTCCCTAGAACCCCTTCTCCCTGGGACCGTTTCCTGAAACCCCTTCTCCCTAGAACCCCTTCTCCCTGAAACCCCTTCTCCCTGGAACCCCTTCTCCCTGGCACCCATTCACCCTGGAACCGTTTCCTGAAACCCCTTCTTCCTGAAACCCCTTCTTCCTGGAACCCCTTCTCCCTAGAACCCCTTCTCCCTGGAACCCCTTTTCCTTGGCACCCATTCACCCTGGAACCGTTTCCTGAAACCCCTTCTTCCTAGAACCCCTTCTCCCTAGAACCCCTTCTCCCTG
Source organism: Haliotis rufescens (assembly GCF_023055435.1). Taxonomy (NCBI): domain Eukaryota; kingdom Metazoa; phylum Mollusca; class Gastropoda; order Lepetellida; family Haliotidae; genus Haliotis; species Haliotis rufescens. Next base: position 32,245,093 of record NW_025964361.1, on the reverse strand, counting down.
GAACCCCTTCTCCCCGGAACCCCTTCTCCCTGGCACCCATTCACCCTGGAACCGTTTCCTGAAACCCCTTCTTCCTGAAACCCCTTCTTCCTGGAACCCCTTCTCCCTAGAACCCCTTCTCCCTGGAACCCCTTTTCCTTGGCACCCATTCACCCTGGAACCGTTTCCTGAAACCCCTTCTTCCTGGAACCCCTTCTCCCTAGAACCCCTTCTCCCTGGGATCGTTTCCTGAAACCCCTTCTTCCTGGAACCCCTTCTCCCTAGAACCCCTTCTCCCTGGGACCCCTTCTCCCTGGACCCCCTTCTCTCTGGGACCCCTTCTCCCTTGAAACCCTTTTCCCTGGAACACCTTCTCCCTGGAACCCCCCTGCCCGCTTTCCCTGGAACCCCTTTTCCCTTGAACCCCTTCTCCCTGGGATCCTTTCTTCCTGAAACCCCTTCTCCCTGGAACCCCTACTCCCTGGAGCCCCTTCACCCTGGAACCCCTTCTCCCTGGGATCCTTTCTTCCTGAAACCCCTTCTCCTTGGAACCCCTTCTCCCTGGACCCCCTTCTCCTTGGAACCCCTTCTCCCTGGACCCCCTTCTCCTTGGAACCCCTACTCCCTGGAGCCCCTTCTCCTTGGAACCCCTTCTCCCTGGACCCCCTTCTCTCTGGGACCCCTTCTCCCTTGAAACCCTTTTCCCTGGAACACCTTCTCCCTGGAACCCCCCTGCCCGCTTTCCCTGGAACCCCTTTTCCCTTGAACCCCTTCTCCCTGGAATCCACCTTTTTCCTGGAACACCTTCTCCCTGGGATCCTTTCTTCCTGAAACCCCTTCTCTCTGGATCCCCTACTCCCTGGAGTTCCTTCACCCTGGAACCCCTTCTCCTTGGAACCCTTTCTCCCCGGACCCCCTTCTCTCTGGAACCCCTTTTCCCTTGAAACCCTTTTCCCTGGAACCCCCCTGCCCGCTTTCCCTGGAACCCCTTTTCCCTTGAACCCCTTCTCCCTGGAATCCACCTTTTTCCTGGAACACCTTCTCCCTGGGATCCTTTCTTCCTGAAACCCCTTCTCTCTGGATCCCCTACTCCCTGGAGTTCCTTCACCCTGGAACCCCTTCTCCTTGGAACCCTTTCTCCCTGGACCCCCTTCTCTCTGGAACCCCTTCTCCCTTGAAACCCTTTTCCCTGGAACCCCCCTGCCCCCTTTCCCTTGAATCCCTTTTCCCTTGAACCCCTTTTCCCTGGAACCCCTTCTCCCTGGAACCCTTTCCTCAGTCCCTAGTTGTTGCAATTTGGGAAGATGTTGAAATTTTGATGAACTTTTTTATTGCAAGTTCATTGAAATCAGATCTAATTCGATACCTGCTCTGATTTGATACCTGTCTGAAGGAGGATCTGAAAAACTCTTCATAGGTCCCCTCAGGTGAACATTTCAGTCGGCCAATAACCTTTGGTATCTAAAAAATGAACTTAACCAGGCAGTTCCTAATGGAATTTGATACAGGTAATGCTGTTATATTGTAGTGAATATTTTGTTCTTCCTGTTGTTTCTGAGCAACAGTTTGGAAGGCAATTACCAGCTCAGGTAACTCTTGCTTTTTTACCTGTCAGTGACATTACATGACCTAAAACTTTCTTTAACGGAAAATGTCAAGGGTTTTTACAAACGTTTCACATAAGAAGTTGTTTGTTTTTTTCATGCTTTGAGATGAAAGACTAAATGTAATTAGTGTTTTCTGCTCATGTCAAGTAATATTGCATTGTGGGTGTTATTTTCAGTATTGATTATTTGCTAGGTAGTAACTTGTCACGCTGTTGTTTCTCTGGAGGATAATCAGATTAAAAATTTCAATTTTCAAATTCAAATGGGATCTGTCCGTTCCACTTAAGTTGTTTTTCAGTCCTTCATTGATGTTCATGTTCATTAACGTTACAGCTACTTTTATGTGTGTCTTTTGGCTGTTACAGCAAACTGCCAGCTCTGTCAACAAACAAGATTTAAATCTATTAAAATAGACAAGTTACGATAGCCTACAGAAGTTGAATTTTACAGGTCAGGTATTTCAAATTGTATTTTTAGTCAAGAAGGACTTGAACATATTTAGTCTGTAATGCCACTAGAGATATAGGAAGGACTTGTAGACTGTTTTTATTTCTGCAGTCTCTTTGATCATTGACTAGTATAGGAAGGCAAAGTGTAAAAACGGACACTTGGTGGTTTTTATTCGTCCCTGAGTGGTATTTCAAATGTCACAGTGTGTCAGCGTGATGTAGGAGGATGGGGAAAGCGTGACACAAGTGATAGATAGTACCACTGTAGTGAACCTCTTGAGCATTGGTATGATCCTGACGGATCTTACGTAAATATTACTACAAAACCATTTCGAAAAGCAGAGTTGATTGTCAAACTATATCATGAGCATGTGTTTACGAATCACTATCAAATAGTGATGATACCAATTCATCACCTGAAAAAACAAGGGGACATATGGTACAAGTCAAAATATAAAATAGCTTCAGAGATCATATATGTCACTGATAAGTCAATTTTTTAAATGTCCTCCATAAGTCTACCCTAAAATTTTTTGAAAGATTTACTGAAGCCTTGAATGTTGTAACCATGATAAAAAAAACAAGAAATGTCTTTATGTATAAAGTAAAAGACACTGCATTGAAATCATGGCCTGAATTTGTGGAACGTGACTTTCTATATAAGGGTCTACTCGTTTCAGAATACAATGTCAAGCGAACTTTTCACCACGTTTGACAGTCATGTCCATGGTCCTCTCAGAACAAACTTACTGCAGTGTCCATTGGGAGATTTTGTTGAAAAATGGGGGTTCTAGAACCCTTCACACCCCTTGTTTTTCTCTGTTCTGTTTCTTATAAGGGGGTTCCATCGCCTATGCCCAAGGGACTTGCTAAGATTATGTTAAGACGATAGCTTTAGGCAACAAAAATGGCGCCCGTAAGTAACCCTCATTTCGTCTGTCGATAATGAAGTGTGCATGTGGGGAATGTTTTTGTTTCATAAATGTCCGTAAATATGATAAACATTCCTTCTGGTTTGGGGCCCCAAATACCGCAGTCTAACCTATGACTGTGATATCAGCCTGGTGATTCAGCCTGCAGACCCCACAAACTGTCAGGAAGTTCCCAGACAAACATGCCCTCGCTGTGCTATATGGTCATAGCTCGCTGTCGGCCAAGAAACATGCAGTGACTCCTTCAGTCCAAATGCAATAGAGCAATAGAGCAAAGCTTGGTAATTATAGACTTTTTTCCCCTTTCGTATTACCGATGGCTAGGTGGCAGGAAATGATGCCCGGCCTGCCAATTTGGCTGACATTTTACGCAGACCAATATAAGTCATAACGTCATATTTGTCACTGGAAGCTTGAGTCGCGAGCTGCATGAACTAAATCAGCTCATTTTTTATTTCTGGTGTTGAAGAGTTCAGCTCCTGAGACCAGTGAGTTTTGAGAATGCTGTTTGTTTGGCGACTTTGGGTGACACTTCACCACTTAATGTTCACTGAACAGATTTGTGGGGATGTGGAGATTGTTTCTAGTCACTCTTTGAATTTTCTTATATGCCTGAATCATTAATGCAATAGTTATGTCATAGCTGGCTCTAGAATATCTTGTCAGGTTCAGTAATACAGTAGTTATGTCATGGCTGACTCTAGAATATCTTGACAGGTTCAGTAATACAGTAGTTATGTCATGGCTGACTGTAGGATATCTAGTCAGGTTCAGTAATATAGTAGTTGCGTCATGGCTGACTCTAGAATATCTTGTCAGGTTCAGTAATACAGTAGTTATGTCATGGCTGACTGTAGGATATCTAGTCAGGTTCAGTAATACAGTAGTTATGTCATGGATGACGGTAAGATATCTAGTCAGGTTCAGTAATATAGTAGTTACGTCATGGCTGACTGTAGGATATCTAGTCAGGTTCAGTAATACAGTAGTTATGTCATGGCCGACTGTAGGATATCTAGTCAGGTTCAGTAATACTGTAGTTATGTCATGGATGACTGTAGGATATCTAGTCAGGTTCAGTAATACAGTAGTTATTTCATGACTGACTGTAGGATATCTAGTCAGGTTCAGTAATAGAGTAGTTATGTCATGGCTGACTGTAGGATAACTAGTCAGGTTCAGTAATACAGTAGTTATGTCTTGGCTGACTGTAGGATATCTTGTCAGGTTCAGTAATATAGTAGTTATGTCATGGATGACTGTAGGATATCTAGTCAGGTTCAGTAATATAGTAGTTATTTCATGGATGACTAGGATATCTAGTCAGGTTCAGTAATACAGTAGTTATGTCATGGCTGACTCTAGAATATCTTGTCAGGTTCAGTGATACAGTAGTTATGTCATGGCTGACTGTAGGATATCTAGTCAGGTTTAGTAATACAGTAGTTATGTCATGGCTGACTGCAGGATATCTAGTCAGGTTCAGTTATACAGTAGTTATGTCATGGCTGACTGCAGGATATCTAGTCAGGTTCAGTGATACAGTAGTTATTTCATGGCTGACTGTAGGATATCTGGACAGGACCGGTAGTACAATAGTTATATCATGGCTGACTGTGGAATCTCAAATCAGATCTCATGAAAGAGATGGAATGGTATACTGGCAGCCTATTCTTCCCCAAATTCCTACAGGATATGTAACTTCGCTTAGACTGATTTCTTAACATACACTTTGGCAGATATTGATGTATTAGAAACAAATTCAATTTGTAGACTCTAGGAATCAAACTTCCATTAAATGCTAGCCCTGGATAGCAAACTAACTCTGTTGATATCTTTTGGGCATAAGGGGGTCAGAGATCAGAAGTCATGTTAGACCTCAGTTGCCATGAGACTATATTCCCAACAAATAGTGATGGATTAATACAAAATTCAATTTGTAGGGTGTCCAACTTCACACATCTACAGCCTATAAACCAATTTATTTCAAATTCGAAATCCATATTTCATTTACATTAATTCAGCAATTTGCTTAAATGGTAGTTGAAATCTTTCTATTGAATTTCATGTTGGACCCTAATTGGTTCGCTGTTAGCATTTATTTGGACACTCACAGCTTTTCATGTGAAGGGAAACCAAAGCAGAAAATCTGTTTTAAGGAGATCGTTCTGAATGCAAGAGTTGTGAAGCTTCAACATTTAGTTTGTCTGGGTTTAATGGTGTTGAGTGAACCAGTGGAAGAAAGTGGAGCACTTCACAATGTCTTTTAAGCCTGGAGATGACCAATGGCGTTGATTGATTCTTAGGGGGCAAGAAAGGTGTCGTAATATAGCTGGTGTATGCTCTATCATGTGTGACATATCGGACAGACCTAAACCGCGATGCGAGTCCACAAACAGGGATCATGGGTCATCAAACAGGGATCATGGGTCATCAAACAGGGATCATGGGTCATCATTGCAGGGCTGTTCTGTAGACTGTGGAGATGGTTTAATAGCAGAATAGTTCTTTCCAGGAAATGTTCGTGAAGAATTTGGTATCTTCTGTCCTTGTGTTCTTCTGGTGTTGATATCTTCAACATGACTTCAAGAAATAAACCCATGCTTTCAGTTTGAGGTTTTTGCAGTTTCAAGAAAAGAGCTCTTCAGATATTCAATGAGAATATATCTGTACTTTCATCATTTTGTTGCTATTATTCTGGTGTTGAGATCCTTTGCACTATTTCAAGAGGCATTCAATTATACATGAAGTTCTGGCTTTGTATTTGGAGGAAAGTAGATTTATGAAATAAGTTCTTTAGATATTCAGTCAAAGAGTATACATCAATACGTGCAGGTATGTGACAGAAGATCAAAACACCGAGCTTAATATTACAATCTCTGGGCAGATACTCTGTTCAGCCCACCATGGAGGTACATTTGTGACCAACTCGTGTTATTCCGGGACAAGCCGAATAGCGACTCGTGCCCCTCTCGTTGCCATTTTTGCGACTTGGTTCCATCTGAGCGCAAACGGGCATAGCTAAAATAATTGTCAACTCGTTGCGTAATGATTCACGTATTTTTCCCCCAAATCATATATATTTCAGATACTTTTGAAAACACATAGGGACTTACATTATTATACAGTATGGTTGAACACATTTAAATGTATCTTGGGTATATTTTTAAATACAAGACATGTAAAATCAAACATTATTCCTGAGGGATTCTTTGACGGAAGTACTTGAAGTCATACACAAATTCTGATTGGTTTATCATATTTTCTCTTGAAACATCGTTAGGGGGACGAGTCTTCTTGCAGGTTACGGAAAGGAGCGAGTGGTGATGAATGCATGGAGGTTCTTGACACACGTTATTATGCCATTATCATTCTCTGACAACTCATCATACTGTAAAATTATTAGGGGCGGTCGGGTAGCCTAGTGGTTAAAGCGTTCGCTCGTCAGGTGAAGACCCGGGTTCGATTCCCGACATGGGTACAATGTGTGAAGCCCATTTCTGGTGTCCCCCGCCGTGATATTGCTGGAATATTGCTAAAAGCGGCGTAAAACCATACTCACTCACTCACTCACTCACACACTACTGTAAAATTACTGAACATCGGAAAATATTTGAAAACACAAATACTCCAACACATAAAATGAGTTCAGGTTTTTTCACAATGGTAAGACAGATCCAATCAGGTCAGGAATGAAGAAATGTCTTTTTATGTAATTCATGTGTGCAATTTATGTATAAAGTCTCACAATGGAAAAAAACATAATCAGACTGAAGGGTGGGGTGTGACAGTCATCCAGCGTGAAGTGTTCTGGATTAGGAGAGAAGTGATCACGTAATGCTGAAGGACCACACTTCACTACATCCCTGTGAGGAGAATATCTTCAGGCACATCTCTGCTTCCTCTTACTCGGCCATGATTGCCTTCGAATCTGAGAACTAAGTATTGATTTCCATTTGTTTTCCCTAGTCCGTCTTTACTCGTGCAGATTACATGCTTTTCAAGATTTTTGCAAAATATTCCATCTTGAAATTTGCTTTTTGTAAAAGGACAAGTGATTTGTTAACTGATGGAAAAGATTATACCTGTAAGATGAACAGGGGCTTGTCGGAAAGAGGTCAACATTGAACTAGTTTTCAGGAAATGACTTTCATTTCAGCCATTAATGGAGGTCACTGTATCAATTTGAACAGATAGAGGTCAGTGTTACATCACTTGTCTTTAAGGGCTTTTTGTAACAGTGACAAAATTGACATAGTATTGATAATTTACAGCAATATTCTTCAGAAGGACTTCCAACAGTTACAAGAAGATAGTGGTTTCCTGTAAACTTGTTTCAACTTCCTGCAGCAACATCAGGATGGAGTATTGTAGGCTGTGTAATATTCCAGTGGAAGAGATAGCCAAAGATCCCGAGTTTATTCAACAGATGAATCAGTTTGTCTTGTGAGAATTACATTCTTATCCGACAAACTGTTTTTTGTCATTTGCAGGGATTTTGAAAAGTCATTTGAATTTGATGTATCTTTAGAAGTTACGATATTCTGTGAAATGTTAATTGATGATCACTATCTTTTTTTAGTTTTGCCAGATTTTAACTAAAATGTCCACAATCTGTAGAGACATGAATTAGAACTGATCTGCTGGTTGGGATTGAGATGGGTTGTGACTTGGCTTATTACACGTCATCATGCCGCCATTAAATTGTTGTCACGTGTGGTTCAGTGCTCTTATTGTCAGTCACTGGTTTGTCTGATCCGCAGGTGCGATTGAGATGGGTTGTGACTTGGCTTATTACACGTCATCATGCCACCACTATTGTCACGTGTGGTTCAGTGCTCTTGTTGTCAGTCACTGGTTTGTCTGATCTGCTGGTGTGATTCAGATGGGTTGTGACTTGGCTTATTACAATTCATCATGCCGCCATTGTTGTCGCGTGTGGTTGAGTGCTCTTGTTGTCAGTCACTGGTTTGTTTGGTTCAAACTTGATTATTTATAGGCTGCTGGGATATAACTGGAATAGTGATGATGGCAGTGTTAAACAGCATTATCTCTCCCCCAAATTGTGGTTAATATAAGTACAAGTTTATTTGTAAAAGTTGAAATGCTCACACATTTTCTTGAATCTAAATATTATGGCACATCAAGATATGCAAACATTCAAGTATTTAATTACAACTCAATGTCTGTTGCAAACATTTTGTTGCAATGAATAAAATGGACGGATATTTGGGGTATTGTCCAGCAACCACTGGGTTGTCTGTAACAATTCTAAATCCACCTCATTACAATACAAATTCAGATAAAAGTAACCAAAGTTATTTTTTCAACTTCAAGGAGCCAAGCTCAATTTTCAGCTCATTAACTCATCAAAGCTTTCTCAGTTCTTTTAGAAAAAGGATATTTGCAGTATTGGCACTCAAAGATACAAACGACGACCAAATGATAGCACTTCTTCAAGAGTGTTGGAACCTTATCATTTGTCCGATCCCATTTGAACAAATGATGCTCAAATACATGTCCAATTACCGTCCTTGCAAGAGATTTAATCTTGGGGAAAAGTTTTGTTTCCCGCAGTGTCTTCAGATCTCCCTGTTCAATTCTGTTATTGTACGACTTGTAAAAATATAGCCGTAAGGTAATTCTGTGCAGTTGAGAAAATCCAATGAATGGTCCTTGGAAAGTGGTATAAAAAGCTTGTTCAATAATGCATGTATATCAAAGCTGCCAACTTCATGATCAGCAATGACACATACAGGCAATCAAGGTCCCAATGCTTCAAGAACAGTTTGTGTTCTTTGGAAACTTTTATCATCTTTTTATGCACATTCAGTAGATGATTTAAGGCCTTTAGAACCATAAAAAAGCACTCTGTTGTCTTTGAGTGATGAGTGGTTTATATTGCGTTTCAAATAAAACTGACAGATTTGATATTGTTGAATGATGCTTGCATCACAAATTTGCAATAATCTTACGGACTACATCGTAAATGTTTGTATATTTTAGGAATTATTTTATTCAGTGAAGTGAAAGACTATGTTTTCATTATGGCTAATACCTGACTCAATAGCCATAATTATATTTTATCCTGCATCAATGCTGACTAATGAACTAATGAACAAACAAGATTGTATTATTCTTACGCTTACAATACAAAACGTTTTCTCACCATATGCCGAGTTATCAATCATCAAAATCAAACATGGGGAGAATAACAGCTTTTATACCCCCTGGTTCCAGCCAATGAAGGCGGTGTTAGACTCCTGCCAACAGTGTTGTACAATTTGACAGAGGCTTGTTGAAATGCCCTGGGTCATGTTAAGGTTGTTTGTGGTCATTATTCTCTTCTTTTTACAGAGCCTGTAAACAAGCCATCACTCTTACTGTGTGTCAACCTTACTCGGATAATGTAAGTATTTATTCTGCTCCCTTCAGCCGACAGCTGAAATTCAGGTTGGAATTTGTGGCTTGGCCATCGTTTTGGACAGAACATGCAAAGGGAATTATGAACAGCCCGTCTTGATTTTTTAAAATCTTTATGTCTGCTTGTGAAGACAGTGGAAATTGGTTGCAACATTTATTTAATCGAGTTAATGTCGGCTGTGAAGAAGGTTGTCATTTATTATCATTGTTCTTTATTCTTTTTTGAGACTTCATCAAATGTTTGAGGAGAAGTAACAGAAATTGAATAATATTTGATAACATTTTTTGTTGTCAATTTCTGTCAGCTTTTGAAAATGTAAATCATCTAATAATTGGCCAATTTTGTGATTTGTTTGTAGAAGGGGGGAAATGTTTACTTTCACTACTGATTAGAACATTATGTTGTTAGTTTTGTGCACATAACTTTGTCAAAATCATTCATTATGCTTAGCTATTTTCAGATTATTTTTTTGTGGGGAAATACTGATGCATTTCTCTACCCTGCTGTAGTATGCGAAGTGTAGAATAAAGCTTGATGTCAGCCTTGCTTGATCTATACCGAAAAGTCGACTTTACTGTAAATAAAGAAGTTGTTATCCATAAATTGTGTCTACTTTGGTGAAATTTGACTTTTCAATATTTCAATCATCCCACACAAATTTTGTCCACATTAATCTTGTTTCAATTGATAGCAAAAATATTGGAATGTGCAAGTAGCAGAAGTGACACAGACTTAGCAGACGACATGTAGCTTACCATATCGGCCATATTGATTTTACGTGTATATGTGACTGCTTGGCTGGTGGAGATGCTCACTTCATCATTACCTTTCTTTATTTTCAGTCGTCACGGAAGTCAGCTCTACTCACTGCGGCAAAGAAGGCCAAGTTAAAAAGTAACCCCTCTCGAGTTCGCTTTGCAGATTCCGTCATGGTAAACGGAGCCCCTGTTCTTACAGTAAGTGGGAGGACTATAGGTCATTGCATGATCTCAAGTAGGGTAAAGCCCACAAACAAGTGTTGTTGTGACTCATCTTTTAGTGTCAGTTTTGCCATCTTTCTTACTTTAACTTACTTTGACCAAACTAAAACGTTTTGAAAACCCATTTTCAGGAAAAACTCACAGTCATTAAATTGGAAGTATTAGTCAATGCTCACATGACCAAGAGACAATATTAACAAATGTCAAATGTCCCATACTCATCAGATATTCAGTTTTTCACAACCTCATGTCCCATACACAACCAATAACCCATGTCCTGTGCACAACCACTGCCTCATGTCCTGTGCACAACCAATAGCTCAAGTCATAAAGACAACCAATAGCTCGATCATGTCCTACAGACAACTAAAACTCATGTCCCATACACAACCAATATCTCATGTCCAATACACAACCAATATCTCATGTCCAATACACAACCAATAGCTCATGCCCTACAGACAACCAAAGCTCATGTCTGAAACACAACCAACAGCTCATGTCCCATACCCTACACAACCAGTTTCTCATTTCTATACACAACAATAAACCCATGACCTACACTCAACCAATATCTCATGACCTATGGACAACCAATAGCTCATGTCCTATTCACAACCGATATTTTATGTCCTATACACAACCAATAACCCATCTACTATACACGACCAATATCTCATCACCTATAGACCACCAATAGCTCAAGTCCTATTCATAACCAATATCTCATGTCCTATACACAACCAATAACCCATCTACTATACACGACCAATATCTCATCACCTATAGACCACCAATAGCTCAAGTCCTATTCATAACCAATATCTCATGTCCTATACACAACCAATAACCCATCTACTATACACGACCAATATCTCATCACCTATAGACCACCAATAGCTCAAGTCCTATTCATAACCAATATCTCATGTCCTATACACAACCAATAACCCATCTACTATACACGACCAATATCTCATCACCTATAGACAACCAATAGCTCAAGTCCTATTCATAACCAATATCTCATGTCCTATACACAACCAATAACCCATCTACTATACACGACCAATATCTCAGCACCTATAGACAACCAATAGCTCAAGTCCTATTCATAACCAATATCTCATGACCTATACACAACCAATAACCCATCTACTATACACGACCAATATCTCATCACCTATAGACAACCAATAGCTCAAGTCCTATTCATAACCAATATCTCATGTCCTATACACAACCAATAACCCATCTACTATACACGACCAATATCTCACCACCTATAGACAACCAATAGCTCAAGTCCTATTCATAACCAATATCTTATGACCTATACACAACCAATAACCCATCTACTATACACGACCAATATCTCATCACCTATAGACAACCAATAGCTCAAGTCCTATTCATAACCAATATCTCATGTCCTATACACAACCAATAACCCATCTACTATACACGACCAATATCTCATCACCTATAGACAACCAATAGCTCAAGTCCTATTCATAACCAATATCTCATGTCCTATACACAACCAATAACCCATCTACTATACACGACCAATATCTCATCACCTATAGACAACCAATAGCTCAAGTCCTATTCATAACCAATATCTCATGTCCTATACACAACCAATAACCCATCTACTATACACGACCAATATCTCATCACCTATAGACAACCAATAGCTCAAGTCCTATTCATAACCAATATCATGTCCTATACACAACCAATAACCCATCTACTATACACGACCAATATCTCATCACCTATAGACAACCAATAGCTCAAGTCCTATTCATAACCAATATCTCATGTCTTATACACAACCAATAACCCATCTACTATACACGACCAATAGCTCATGTCCTTTACACAAGCAATAGCTCAAGTCCTTTACACAATGAACAGGACATGTACGTCTTTTTAGCAAGAACTTTATTGGACTGAGGAAATAAGGGCTACTAAATGAGGACAAGTTGACTTGAAGGAAACTATGTTTTAAATGTTTAAAGAAAAAAGAAGCTTGCTAAGGATCATGCTGAAGAAATCTTTGAAATGAGTTTGTTTAGGTTCCGAGAAAAATCAGGAAAGTTCTATGGATTCAATAAAGTGCTCTTGGCAAGTCATTCCATTCTCTTCAGAATTGAATTAGTTGTTCCTGAATGACAAAAGGACTGAATTAAGAAACATGAAACTGCACAGCAGGCTATGAAGTTTCTGTTATATCAACAGCAACATGTTCACATTGTTGCAGTCAGGGCTCGAAGTTAATGTATGTCCACTAGTCCAAGACTAGTAATATTCAGGAAGGACCAGTTAAATTTCCTTTTATCATACAACCATGTCAGAATGAATAGATTTGATTGAACCACATGATCTTGATAAAATACTGTATAACCCGCCTTGGAGGGTAATAAATTTCTGAGCGGTGGAATAAATCTCTTTTATCATATAATGCGTAGGTTTCTCGGCAGGATAAAGCCAAAGGATAAAAACGATATCTGTTGGGGTCATATGCCGATAACGATGCAAATTTCAAAGGTCAAGTGGGATCAGTAGCCATATCTGTGCTTGTAGACCGCTGCGGCTTGAAACCTTCTCCACAAATTAAAATAGTTGGATTTGGCCGAAATGTTACGGTAATGTTTGTGACAGAGGGAAAGCGATTTTGAAGCACAGAATTAAAGAATGACATTATATGATAAAGAGGTTATCATGCTTGTGTGTTCGGGGATGGTAAATATCCTGTATTAGGAATAAACACTATTTATTTAGCTCGCCAAGGCTCGCTAAATACAATGATTATTCCTATACAGGATGCACGTGGATTTCTCAGAGGCAGAATAAATCCCTTACACCCAGCTTCAAAGTTCATGGTATAAAACCTAACATGGGACGCATAAAACCCCCTGTACCCCTCGTGATCCTGCTAAAACTTATAGTGTAGTACCACCGTTTTGTTGGGAAGATGGCAAGATGATTATCATTTTACACCCCTTTTAGCAATATTCAGGCACTATCACCTGAAATGGGCTTCACATATTTTACCCATGTTGGGAAACGAACCCAGATTTTTGGTGTGATGAGCAAACGCTTTAACCACTAGGCTACCCCTCTGATCTCTGGAAATGAATGGAATACTTGGTAGCTGTTCTGTCCATGAATATATGGTGTATCATGGATTATGGTTTAGAAATGGTTCTCAGTATATAATGCTTAAGAAAGATGGACATTGGGAAGACAACTTGAGGCTTGGGTAGCAGTGATTGGGAGTGTCAGTATTGATATGAGTATGAGAAAATATCACAATAGATCAACATTTTCAGTTGTATCATTAATTGGTGTATTAGAGAGCATTTCAAAGATCTTTAGCAAGTACGGGTTTGTCAGTGGGTTAGCCTTGTGGTTAATGCGTTTGCTCATTGAGTTGAAGGCTTGGGTTTGATTCCTTACATGGAACAGTCTGTAAGGCCTATTTCTGGTGTGTCCTGCCTTTATGTTGCTGGAATATTGCTAAAAGCAGCATAAGAACCTACTCACACTTTCTATTCTCTTATTAAAATTATTGTCATCAATTTGTTAACAAACAGTTTTTGCCTTGTCAAAAGATAAACTTTATCCATTCTTATCAAACTGTTGACAAGACTTTTGACACATTTTTGACTTGAGTATTATTATTGACAATGAACTTATTTTATTCATATTGACCAAGTTTCAGCCAATATTTTCAGTTATGTTCTGGGTGAAATGAAATTTTATTACATTTCAAGTTTGTGTATTGATACAGTATTAGAAAACAAATGATATCTTTAATTGTCATTTAAATGTAAAACAGTATTGATACATCAATATTTAATCTGTGAACGATAACTCTAGTTCTGACCTGGCATCATGCTCTGACAACATGGATCCATGCTCATGCTATCAATCACTGGTTAACCTGTTCAGGTTGCCATGTGACCCCCATTCACTCACTAACTCAACACATATTACAACGTCTCTGTGCCTTAATCAGCAGAACTGTCATGGCAGACAGTTTTAGAATAATCTCATTCTAAATTGTACAAATTAGGGGTATTTGATTATTCATTATAAAATGCGTCTGTCTGCAAGGATCAATATTCATTCAAAGAATGGCTGAGTTGTATTTCAAGTTTCGGATGAAGACTTCCGAGCTCTGTGATCTTCACCAAAATTATGTTCAAAGGAATGCTTAAAATACGACTATCTTTTTTTCAAGAGTGTCACTTCAAGCTATAAATCTGTTCTATTTTCTTTTTGTCTCCAGTTCGACATACCGTATTCGACGTAATAAGCGCCCCGCTCTAATAAGCGCCCACGGCGGTATTTCCTAATATATTGGCTATTGAATAAATCCCAATTAGCACCCATTCCAATTGATCAATGTTCACAAGACTTTTTTATTCGCGTACAATACGCACTCGTGTGTTATATGCACCCTTAATTATGGACAATTAAATTCTAGAAAAATATATCTGTCGTACATAAACATTTCAGGCTGTCAGCATAAAGCACGAAATTTATCTTTCACCAAAATAATATTCTAATAAGAGCCCCTATTTCTAATTTTGAGAGCGCTCTGGGCGCTTATTACGTCGAATACGGTATCTGTAGCCAAGGGGACCATTGCCAGACAAATTTGTCATGTTAAAGATTTAACCAGTCACATGCTTTCTGTCTTTCTTCCAGCCGTCCGCCCAGGAAAGCTATGTGCCTTTCATGCCTAATGTTCTGAAAGTCTTTCTGGAGAATGGGCAAACCAAGTCTTTCAAGTACGACAACAAAACCACAGTAAAGGTGAGATAGATGTCTGCTTCCTTCCACTTGAGATATTTTACGACATCTGGCAGCTGTTCTGGGTGTCCTGAAGTCGTTATACTGCTAAATTTGAGTCTATTCTCTACGAACAATTTGATACTGTTTGAGTCTATTCTAGGTAGTTTCATTACAGGAACACAAAAGGCACAATGACGTCTTCTCTGATATTTGTGTCTCATTTGAGTGATAATGCTGGGTTCTATTTCTGTTGTTTTTTTCAATGTCCTCAACGTTACGAAAGTCTTCTGGATAAACATTAAACTTTCACTGAGAAAAATTCAACTAACTTTGTGATCATCCTCGATCATATAGGGGTATTACGTTGCCATTCCATCAGGATACCTTGACCCAATGCTACCATACCTTCATTTTGAACCCGATTCAAATAGCATGACAATAAAAAAAGACGTCCAATCAAATTACTCCTCTGGAAGATTACTGACCTCCTCCATGGTCTAGTAGATAGAGTCTCTGGTGAGCGGAAAGTTGGTGGTTCGATCCCCAGCCGCATCATACCAAAAGACATTAAAAAGTTGTACTTGCTGTTACCCTACCAGTCACTTAATTGACATCAAGGTGACTAGTCGGCTTGGAGTCTGTATGTTCTGTCTGAGTGGGGTATCCATGTTTACTGCAGCATAGTATCTCAATCTCAATGGGCTAGCACTTTTAAACCAGCATAATAGTCCAGACACACATGCACACAGACCGCCTCCGTGGTCTAGTGGTAGAGCGTCCGCCCGGAGAGCGGAAGGTCCGGGGTTTGATCCCTGACCGCGTCATACCGAAAGACGTTAACAGATGGTACTTGTTGTTACCCTGTCTGGCGCTTGTCATTTAGGGGCTAAAACAAGGACTGGTCAGCTCGGAGTCAGTATACTGTGTCTGAGTGGGGTATTCATGTTGAACTGCGGCATGGTATCTCAGTGAGCTAGCACTATAAATCGGCATCAGTCAGGACTAGTACAAGCAGCCACACAAACACACACACGTACATGCACGTCGCTATATAAGTGCAATAATCTTGGACGCGATGTAAACCCCATTTCACCTCACCTTCACCTCACCACACATGCGCACATGCTTACACACATACACACACACTACTTCGACTACTTGCACAGTCCATTATACCACTGCTGAAGGCTTTGTTCAAAACAGAGATGGCTACTGGATCACGTGGATATAGAAAACTTTGATATCCAGGTAAAACATTCAGAAACGTGTACTACACACACTTGTAATTAGGGCTGGGACGAGTCCAAATTTACTACCCGGGTACCCACCCCTCTATTACCCTACCCTATCCGGGTAACCGCTGTAGGTCTCAAGAGGTAGGTACAAACTGTCTGATTGGAAAAAAGTTCTGGTAAAATGTGTTTAGATACATGTATGAAACGATCTGGTGTATACACTGAAGTTGACCGAAGTTATGTTTTTATTCAAACATATAAAAGTCAGAAGGAATGGGCGTAGTAGTCATGAAGAACTGCGGACAATAGTGACTTGTAGTTTAATCATAGAGGTTTAGATACTTTTGGGCATTAAACAGTATATCACGTGACTTACCACGGGCCCGGGTAGTCCTGTGAGTACCCAGGTCCTACTTAGTACCCACCCGACCTGAGTACCCGAGTTACCCGTCCCAGCCCTACTTGTAATGTATTCATTGTTTGTTGTGTTGTGCTTACATCAGATGTAAGTACATTATTGGGATGTGAAGCACTGATACCCTGAACAGATCGGGTGGTCTGACACGTGAATTACCCGTCCCAGCCCTGCTTGTAATGTATTCATTGTTTGTTGTGTTGTGCTTACATCAGATGTAAGTACATTATTGGGATGTGAAGCACTGATACCCTGAACAGATCGGGTGGTCTGACACGTAAATTGATTGATTGCATGTGATCGTACCCCAATGGCGTATAATTGCTCACAATATAAGTGATTAACTTCAGGCCACTGTCATATAACTGGATTGCTGAATGCGGTGTTAAACAACAACAAACAAACTTAACATGCCAATAATGTGCTGTCACATCGCTCTATCTGTTGCTTAAAGCGTGTAAGGCTCTTCTATAGGCATTATTAGTGTGATCATTTTGTGTCACAGGCTTTCAATTTCAGTCTGTATCACTGAGGATGTTCAATGGACAAACATTTCCCAAATTCTGTTTTTGGAAGAACTTCTCAATTCCATTATGGTGTAGTGTCGAGGCAATCTTTAAGTGAATGTCTCTCAGATGAGTGTTTGACAGGGATAAGACCCATGGGATTACACCACCAGAGCCTCCTAAGTGGGTTTAATGGTTGTGTGCACATACTGCCGTGTGATGGATAGCCCAGATTGATTAACACTGTAACCAAACCCAAGAGAGTAAAAGCAGCGTTTTTAGAAATGATCCCAGTTACTTCTACAGCGGTCTATCATATCAAATGTGATTTGTAGAAGTAGAAAAAGAGGAAGACGTGTTAGAGCAGAGCCTTGTTTCCTTTGGGACTGTACAAGTGGTGGTCTGGGTTTTGTGTTGTGTTAGAGGGGAGACTTGTTTCCTGTGGGGCTGTACAAACGAGGCTCTAGGTTGTGTGTTGTGTTCGAGCGGAGATTTGTTTCCTGTGGGGCTGTACAAACGAGGCTCTAGGTTGTGTGTTGTGTTAGAGCAGAGACTTGTTTCCTGTGGGGCTGTAAAAGTGGGGGTCTAGGTTGTGTGTTGTGTTAGAGCAGACACTTGTTTCCTGTGGGGCTCTAGGTTGTGTGTTGTGTTAGAGCAGAGACTTGTTTCCTGTGGGGCTGTAAAAGTGGGGCTCTAGGTTGTGTGTTGTGTTAGAGCAGACACTTGTTTCCTGTGGGGCTCCAGGTTGTGTGTTGTGTTAGAGCAGAGACTTGTTTCCTGTGGGGCTGTAAATGTGGGGCTCTAGGTTGTGTGTTGTGTTAGAGCAGACACTTGTTTCCTGTGGGGCTCTAGGTTGTGTGTTGTGTTAGAGCAGACACTTGTTTCCTGTGGGGCTCTAGGTTGTGTGTTGTGTTAGAGCAGACACTTGTTTCCTGTGGGGCTGTAAAAGCGGGGCTCTAGGTTGTGTGTTGTGTTCGAGCGGAGACTTGTTTCCTGTGGGGCTGTAAAAGCGGGGCTCTAGGTTGTGTGTTGTGTTCGAGCGGAGACTTGTTTCCTATGGGACAGATTGTGGGTGAGACTAAGGTCAGACAACTCAGAGCAGGGAATATTACTGCCAAAGAATAAAACAATGTATTTACTGTTGGTGGAGAGTTCAATCTGATTCTCTGAACTGCCAACAATTTTGCAGTGAAGTGGTGTCACAACTTTGGGCTAGCATTATTTTTACTTTCTGTCTTCACAGAACCAAAAACATTAAGGTTCATAAATATTTTTGGGGCTATGTTTTGGAATGAAGAAAAATGTCCCCCAAAACATTCATGATCCATTCAACATTTTGTGTTCAGTATGAATCACAGTGTGCTGGGGTAGGACAGTAATCCAGATGGTAGTCATTTGCCACTTGGTGAAACCAGCAGGCATGGTGTGGTGCTGACAGACCAGTAGGTCAAAACCAGAGATTTGAACCCAACATTCCGGTGAAGATTCGAACACCATTAGGGAGCACGGGTGGCCCAGTCGTCTAAGGCGCCGCAATTCGCTGTGCAGAGTTGCATCCCTTGGGCATGCCAGAAACCTATGATTGTGGGTTTGAATCCCGGTTCGCCCCGATTATGTTTCCAGGTTTGTCAGCACCATACCCGTGCTCGTGGGTTTCACAGAAGTGGTAAATGTCAGAGACCTGCATCATTTCGGGCTTTCCGCCCACATTAAGCTGACACGCCATGATATGACTGGAATACTGTTAAAAGCAGTGTTTAACCCAATTCACTCACTCACTCACTCACTCACTCACTCTAACACCATTATTAAATGATGATCACATGTTGTCATTATGCACAAGTTATTGTAGGCAAACAGCTAGACACCAGTCAGGTGAACAAGGCCACCAATAACCTTCATTGTAATGTTTCAGAGTGTTTTGTAGTGTTACTATACCAGAGCAGAGCCTAGGTTGTCAAGAGTAGTGGTGGGATGATACACCAGTGGATCTGTAGATTACGATTTCTTACCAGGGATTTGAACTCAAGCTGAGCACAAAAACGAGAACAGTCAGATTGGTCAGTGGCTGATGTTTCCCAAAGTTTATGTAAATATACACCTTCTTTGAATATGTCTTAATATCTGGCTATGGGAGCCAGCTTCCTAATGCCCATCACAGCTTCCTTTGCAATCTCCTGAATCTAGGTGGGGTAGTCCAGTGGCATGTGGTCAGCACATCAAAGGCCCAAGTTCAAATCACCATATAATATGATGATATTATATTGATGATCATCTATGAGTTACTTGTTGATAATCTGTGGGTGATATTGATGATGATTTATGGGTAATATTCCTGATGATTTATGGGTAATATTGATTATATATGGGTAATATTGCTAATAATCTGTTAGTGATATTGCTTATAATCTGTAGGTAATGTTGCTAATCAGGTATGGGTAATATTGCTCATTATGTATGGGTAATATTGCTGATGATGTATAGGTAATATTGCTTCATGGTGTATGGGTAATATTGCTGATGATGTATGGGTAAAATTGATGATGATGTATGGGTAATATTGATGATATATGGGTACTATTGTGAATGATCTGTTAGTGATATTGCTGATAATCTGTGGGTAATATTGCTGATGATGTATGGGTAATATTGCTGATGATGTATGGGTAAAATTGATGATGATGTATGGGTAATATTGAGGATATATGGGTAATATTGTGAATGATCTGTTAGTGATATTGCTGATAATCTGTGGGTAATATTGCTGATGATGTATGGGTAATATTGCTGATGATGTATGGGTAATATTGCTGATGAGGTATGGGTAATATTGCTGATGATTTATTGGTAATATTGCCGATGATTTATGGGTAATATTGCTGATGATGTATGGGTAATATTGATGAGTGGTCTCTTGACTGAGAAGGGAGGTAATTGCAAAGATGTACAGCTTGGAAAGACTGATCCCCTCTGTTGGATGTTCCACCTGAAGCTAATAACTCATGGAAAGTTAGACCAACTTTCCTAAATACCTTCGACCCACATTCACAAAGTACAGTGTTGTGCACTCAGTGCACCTGATCCATGGGCATGGTCCAATGTGAGAGAAATCACTCCTTATTATAACCGTTTGTAGGATGAAATTGTCAATCAGCAGGGTGTTCACTCAATAACTTGTATAAATGGATGGGTTTCCCCCCAATTTGCTACAGTCTTTCATTTTGTTGATATTCAAGCAACATTTATACAGAATAAATTGCTTTTTAGTTTTTCAAATCAGTTGGTAATCTGGGCACCAATCATGGTGGTTTTCAAGCTCCTTCTTGGCCTGGCAGCGCCAACGTGCTCTCATCACCCTCACATCCTGTATTGTAATAGAGTGTAGGGACTAACTTTAAAGTCAACAGAACAGTGTTGGACATGACTCACTGAAGACATCAACCATCAAAGCAGGGTCATGTTTCTGTTTTGATTCAGGAACTAAATGATTGGGTTAATCACTGTTCTATAATAAGTAGTCTTTTATGATGGCGGGGGAGGTAGGGTAGCCTTGTGGTTAAAGTGTTTGCTCGTCATGCCGCAGGCCTGGGTTTGATTCGCAATATGGGTATAACATATGTCCCTTGTGATGTTGGTGGAATACTGCTAAAGAGGCATAAAACCAAACTCACTCACTCACTCATTTTGATGATGGAGATAGGTAGCCTTGTGGTGTAAGGTGCAGCTCCATCCACTTTAAAACCCATGCTTGTCGTAAAAAGGAAACTATGCTTGTCGTAAGAGGCGACAAACGGGATCGGGTGGTCAGGTTCGCTGACTTGGGTGATGCATGTCATCTCATCCCAATTGCATAGATCAATGCTCGTGATGTCAATCACTGGATTGTCAGGTCCAGACTCGATTATTTACAGACTATTGTCATTTCGCTGGAATATTGCTGAGTGAGGCGTTAAACAACAAACAAACAAAAAAACATCAAGCCAGCCAGCCACTTTAATTGCATTTATCTTCTGATGTGCTCAAATCCTTAAGCATCAACAAAACTTTATGTCTGTGCTCCTGGTTTTCACCAAAGTGTTAACCATCTACGACCTGCATCACTTTTGGCCTTCCTCCATCACGAATCTGACATGCCGTGATGTATGTGAAGTAACATTCAAGGCAGTGTTCGACCAGCCCCCATGCTGGCAGCTTGCTATCATTCACATATTTCAATTGGACTCTTTCTTCTTCTCCAAAACGTTGCCCCAGACTGACATTTAAGAAGTTGAATACTTCTTGCTTCACTTTTGGAAACTATTCTACTGAAATCTCAAAATTGAATAATCAATTTATTACGGCCTTCTGCACACACTGCCAGCCATGATTTCTTGTGGAGATCTGATCTATGGCACGGGGTCCTCACCAGGCAGTATTCAAGACATGCCATATACTACTCAAAAGAAGTAAAGGAACAGCCAGTTCTTTCATATTACTAGAGTTAATCTGTCATGAAATGACAGATTAACTGTGCTAATATGAAAAATTGGGTGTTCTTTAACTCTTTAGTCGTACAAGGAACATGAAACCTTTTCTCCATGCAGAAATAGAATAGATTTGTTCATGAATAACTCCAGTTGCACCATGGACTGTACTGGGATAAGAAAATCATTTTAAAAACCCAATGATTGATTTTACCCCAAAAAGGCAAGCATTTATATATCAATTCATTTTTCATTCATAAGTGACTCAGTTAAAGCACCATGGATTATTTCAGATCTGAAAATCATTTTTGAAACTGATTGATTTATTTCAACAGTTCGAAAACTGGATTTATATCAATTCAGTATGTAACATATATGAGTAAACCCAGACATTTGTCGATTATTAACAATTCTGTCTTGGCGAGAGTCTTCGAGTACTCACCTACTTTCCTCCCATCCCAAGGGGACATCATTCAGGTTACAAGTTACTAGTGCCAGACAGCTTTTCCCTTGACTCAGCTGGTCAGTCTGTGATCATTGTTCTGGCAGGGAATGTAAAACTATTCAATGTTTTTGGTGGCCGCAGGGAGAATATGTATAGGCCTTCAATTATTCCTTGTTTGGTGTGGGTGTGTCTATCATGATGACTGGCCATGGGTAGGATGTTGCCCAGTCATTGCCGGAAATGTTTTGGTAATATTTTCCAGTAGTAAATTATGGTATTGGATTGACCGGATTGGTCGATATGGTTTTAGACCTCATTCATTCAACCATCTTGAAAACATCATCAGTCATTGTTTTTATTTTTCCGTTTGCTGTCACAAGTTTGTTTTGAGTTTAAACACATCAATCCATTTGTGATGGGTGGGCATACTTTGGACCACCCCCTGATCCACCCCCTGGAGCACCCATTCGTGACAAGATGGTGTGTCGCTATGTGTGTGTTTGCTTGCTGGTCTCCTTTGCAGTTCACTGTTACCTCCCTAATGCCAGAATGAGATGATCATGGGTTCAAAGCCCTGGGTGCCGTTGTACAAAACAACCTTTACTAAGGTTAATTTAGTTACTAAGATTAATCTTAAGGTAACCTTATCAAAACATTAAGCCCGTTGCACAAAACTACCTTAGGACAACCTTAACTGTGTTGGTCTTCTACGAGACAGAAAATGGCTTCGCGGGTGAGTCGATAACGCGATATCAGGTCCAAGTCTGTCAGTGTCTCAAGCTGCATGGTGCGATCTCGGAAAACACGCTGTTTCCTCAAACTTCTCTCAGTTTTCTCACATATCAACAAGAAAGTAGCCATGTTGAAATTCAATGAAGTATCAACCTAAGCGTGGCTAAGGTTGGGTCTGACCAACCTTAAAATTTTCACCTTAACTAAGGCTACCTTAGCGTAAGGTAGTTTCATGCAACAGGGGGTCAACCTTAGTAAAGGCCTAAGGTTAAAACTTAAGGATATAAGGTAACCTTAGCGCTAAGGTTGTTTTGTACAACAGCACCCAGGTCATGATTCTTAGTTTGTTTCCTTGATCATGTGTACCAAAGTGTTGCTGGTGACTCAGGTTGTTGCTGCTGGTGACTGTGAGGTTGTTGTTGTTGCAGGTGCTAGTGACAGTAAGATTGTTGTTATTGTTGCTTGTGACAGTAAGATTGTTGTTATTGTTGCTGGTGACAGTAAGATTGTTATTATTGTTGCTGGTGACAGTGAGGTTGTTGTTGTTGCCGGTGCTGGTGACAGTAAGATTGCTGTTATTGTTGCTGGTGACAGTGAGGTTGTTTTTGTTGTTGGTGACAGTGAGGTTGTTGTTGTTGCTGGTGCTGGTGACAGTAAGATTGTTGTTATTGTTGCTGGTGACAGTGAGGTTGTTGTTGTTGTTGGTGACAGTGAGGTTGTTGTTGTTGTTGCTGGTGCTGGTGACAGTAAGATTGTTGTTATTGTTGCTGGTGACAGTGAGGTTGTTGTTGTTGCTGGTGACAGTGAGGTTATTGTTGCTGCTGGTGACAGTGAGGTTGTTGTTGTTGTTGGTGACAGTGAGGTTGTTGTTGTTGGTGCTGGTGACAGTGAGGTTGTTGTTGTTGCTGGTGACAGCCAGGTTGTTGTTGTTGCTGCTGGTGACTGTGAGGTTGTTGTTGTTGCTGGTGACTGTGAGGTTATTGTTTCTGGTGACTGTGAGGTGGTTGTTTGTTTCAGGATGTGATGCAGTCACTGCAGGAGAAGCTGAACATCCAGTGCATCCACCACTTCAACGTGGTGCTGCAGAACATGAAGAACAACACTGCCGGCAAGATGACACTGCTGCAGGAGCACGAGACACTCGCAGAGGTCAGGGTCACCGTGGTTACCATGGAGGACACTGTCTTGTCCAGATCTCACAGCTTTCAAATGTTATGTTAATCATTGCTGTGGATGTAATGTAGATATTGTGAAATACTTAAAAGAATCTATACATGGGGTGTTTTTTGTGGGATTAAGCCTCTGTCAATTTTAAAATTTACTCAAGTACATAGTAAGAAAATTTATAGACAACATTGTTGTTGTATTGTGTTTCTTTTAAGATGTTCTTAGTTACATAAACGGCTTTGTTTACATGGCCCAGTCATCGAAGGTGCCACAAGTAGCTGTGCAGAGTTGCTTCCCTTGGGCATGCAAGAAACCTGTGATCATGGGTTCAAATCTTGGTGTGCTCCCATTATGCTTCTTGGTTTGTCAGCACCATACCCATGCTCATGTGTTTCACCAGTCTTACTTCTGGCCTTCTTCCCACATTAAGCTGACACAGCTCGATACAACTGAAATACTGTTCAAAGCGGTGTTGAACCCAACTCACTCACTCACATGAAGTGAAGGTATGTACTGATTGTCCTGGGGTACAGGGTAAGTATGTGTTGCAAGACTGAAATAAAGACTTCTATCTGCAGATCGCAGCTCGCCCCGGCGCCCGACACTTCCGCTGTTTGTTCCGCGTGGCCTATGTCCCCAGAGATGCATACGACTTAGTGAGGGAAGATGCAATAGCTTTTGAGTATTTTTATTTACAGGTGAGTTATTCTTTCTTCACAGAATGATACCTATGCAGGAAAATGTTTTTTCGATGTAGTTATCTGATTCAAGTCCTAACATACTTTTGAACAATTTCTGTATATGTTGTGTAAATGAATGGCACACATGGGTACAATTTATGAAGCCCATATCTTGTGTCGCCAGCCGTGATGTTGCTGAAATATTGCTGAAAGCAGCGTAAAACAATTCTTTCTCACAAATGGATGGTATTTCTTTACTTTCTACACAATTAACATTAATATTTTATCATCCAGAATTCACTCCTGATATGAAATGCCATTTCCTTGCAATAGTTGTTTTTAAAAAAAATAATTTTTTGTCAGATTCCATCATCGACATACTGATTAAATATTTTTCTCAATATGTTAAACATATTTATTTTTGGGATAGTTCATTTTAAAATGTCAACACATTAAATAAAGTCATCAAAATGGTGGAAATATGAAGTATGCCAATGTTGGCCTGTCTTCATTTCAGTGCTGTAATGATGTGATACATGAGAGGTTTGTCCCGGAACTGAAATATGACACGGCATTGAGGTTGGCAGCGCTGCACATACAGCAACACGCCACCAGCAACAACATGACTGGCAAGATCTCCATCAAGGCTATTGAGTAAGTCATAAACATCATGTTTCTGAAGCAAGTACAGTCAGGCCAGGTTGCATTGTCTGCAAAACACACACCCTTCTTTAGCTATCCTTTCTTTGATTGTTAGGTAGCCTAGTTGTTACAGCGCTGCTTATCACGCTGAAGGAATGGGTTTGACTCCCCACATGAGGACAGTGTTTCCCCTGGTATCCCTGCCAGGGTATTGCTGGAGTATTGGTAGAAGTGGCGTCAAACCGTACTCACTGACGGGTCTGGACTGGTTGTATGTGATAGGTCCCTAGTACCCCTTGCTTGTCATCAGGACGGACTCCATGCAGCAATATAAGTGCAATAATCTAGAACTAAGACCTTAAACCACATTTCACCTCACCTCAAATTACTTCAAATTCTGATTTCCAGTAAAAACTTGAGTGTACATATTTATGGTAGATTTATCTGTGGAGTAAGAGACACTACGTTTGTTTGTTTCCAGGAAGGAGTGCGGTCTGGACAAGTTTGTGCCGCACAGTCTGATTGAGAACATGAAGGGCAAGGACCTCCGCAAGATGCTCAATCAGTACCTGAAGATGAACCAGTCGCTCACCGCACCCGGGCAGAAGCAGCTGACACCGCTCCAGGCCAAACTACACTACATGAAGATTGTCAGCGAACTGAAGACGTTCGGCAGTCGGGTGTTCATGGTCACATTACTGGTACGTGAGGTCGCTTGTAGACTGCAGTGATAGAGACAGTTGTCAATCTCATTGAAATCAGATCTTAGTTCTCGCTACCGCTTAAAAGATCTGAGGACGTCCCATTACAGGTCATGCAAGAACGACCTTTTGCGATAAAATGACTAAGAAGAAGTCGAAACTGGTCAATCATAAAGCAGCTTCCTCGAGCTTTACGGCACTAGTTTCAAACTGGCGAATCCATTCCAAACTACTCTTTGAAAAATTATTGACTCAAAATTTGAACAAAAGAACATCCTGGAATGTATGAGTTGGTTTGTTGTTTAACGACACACTCAGAAATATTCCAGCTACAAGACAGTGGTCTGTATATAATCACGTCTTGACCAGACCAGACAATCCAGTGATTGATCTCATGAGCATCAATCCACACAATTGGGATGTGATGACATGCATCAAACCAAGACAGTGAGCCTGATCACCCGATCTCATTCGTCACTTATGACAAACATAGTTGCCTCTTACACCAAACATTGGTTGCTGAAAACCTATTCTAACCCTGATCTTCACGGGTCTGGAATGTATAATAGATCTATGATAGACAGATTATATGAGAGATGGCCCAGATTTATAGCAGTGCAGTAAACTACGGTTATAATGAACTCATGGGAGTTCATGGGACCACATTTCATTATAACCGTAGTTCGTTATAAGCATATATACAGCATACATAATGCAAATGGCCAGGACCAAAAAATAAGTTTGTATTATTCATCAGTTCGTTATAAGCGTGTTCGTTATAAACGTAGTTTACTGTACTTCCGACGAGCTATGCAAAGTCTCTTCTGTTCAAATGTTTATCCTATTGTAGCGAGAGAAAGATGATGATTTTGATGGATTCAGTCATACAGCCTCTTACTGTCATTCAGGGTACCCCACGTTAACCTTTTGGGGGCTGCATGATTAGAAAACACATGGATATGAAGAGTCTCTCTATGTTCAGTGTCTGTCTTTGAATCCAAAAACGATGAGCGGAACATTTCTAGACATGTTATTCTATCAATGTGTGTTCAAATAAATAACTGTTAGTGGATATTATTGAGATTGAACGTTGCAACATGAGATGCGCGTTTCTTTTTCAACTTAGTATATCAAAGACGACGCATGAATTGTAGGTTCTCTATTCATTCAAAGCCACATTCAAAGACATCCATCAGCCCTGTCTTCATTGAATGTACATCTCCTGAATGCCACTTTACGGTACTTACTTTCGTGATTTATATGACGACTAAATATTTTGTTCCAGACGTAATAGCCAGGAAGAATATCAAATAGATATTAACTCAAGCGAGTGTAGTTTTCCTGAGAATGTAGCGTGTAAGTTCCAGACTGTCTGGGAGTCATGACCACAGTGGTCTTTGACTGATCATGATCAGGTCTACCATCTCCAGTTACCCTCACAATGGCGTCCAAGTCTAGACCGTTGGTAATTAGATGGTCATAGTCACCAGGCTATCTGACCATGCTCAAGGAGTGTCATTGACCTTGGACAGTCATTGTTTTTCATTAGTCATTGACTGTGGATAGTATTTGATCATGGATAGTATTTGATCATAAATAGTAATTGATCATGGACAGTAGTTGGTCATGGATAGTATTTGATCATGGATAGTATTTGATCATGAATAGTATATGATCATGGATAGTATTTGATCATGGGTAGTATTTGATCATGAATAGTAATTGATCATGAATAGTAGTTTATCATGAATAGTAGTTTATCATGGATAGTAGTTGATCATGGATAGTAATTGATCATGGATAGTAGTTGATCATGGATAGTATTTGATCATGAATAGTAATTGATCATGGATAGTAGTTGATCATGGATAGTAATTGATCATGAATAGTAGTTTATCATGGATAGTAGTTGATCATGGATAGTAGTTGATCATGAATAGTACTTGATCATGGATAGTAGTTGATCATGGATAGTAATTGATCATGAATAGTAGTTTATCATGGATAGTAGTTGATCATGGATAGTAGTTGATCATGAATAGTACTTGATCATGGATAGTATTTGATCATGAATAGTAATTGATCATGGATAGTAGTTGATCATGGATAGTAATTGATCATGAATATTAATTGATCATGGATAGTAGTTGATCATGGATAATAATTGATCATGAATAGTAGTTAATCATGGATAGTAGTTGATCATGGATAGTAGTTGATCATGAATATTACTTGATCATGGATAGCAGTTGATCATGGATAGTATTTGATCATGGATAGTATTTGAACTTGGATATTCATTGACCTTGGATATTCATTGACCTTGGATATTCATTGACCTTGGAGCTTCTGACTTTAACTGAGAAGAATGTACTATGACTCATCTGGTGATGGATGTAATTCCCCGCATGTCATATTTCAGGATCAGAAGACCGAGGCCATGGTTCTAGTCGGTCCCAAGTCGGGCATCAGCGTGGTGACCAACATCAAGTCCTACACGGTACAGTAGCAGCTTAACACAGACTAGAGATCTGTCAAAATGAGACAAATGTGAGCAGGGGCTGTCTGGGTAGGGATTGGGGACAGTAAAGGGGCCCAGCTACCCCCTGCTGGCTGTAAGAGACAAGTGATGAGGATCCGGTGATTACAGTCTGTATGTCGTCATACTTAGGCTCACATCGTTGCTCATTCTATCAATCGGGGGCACGGGTGGCCCAGTCGTCTAAGGCGCTGCGATTCCCTGTGCGGAGTTGCGTCCCTTGGGCACGCCAGAAACCTATGATTGTGGGTTCGAATCCCGGTTGGCCCCAATTATGTTTCTAGGTTTGTCAGCACCATACCCGTGCTCGTGGGTTTCACCGAAGTGGTAAACGTCTGAGGCCTGCATCACTTCGGGCTTTCCGCCCACATTAAGCTGACACGCAGTGATATAACTGGAATACTGTTAAAAGCGGTGTTAAACCCAACTCACTCTCACAATCTATCAATCACTGGTCAACCTTCCCGAGACCAGTTATGCACAGTCCTCTGTTATTTTGCTTCAGTTTTGCTGATTGTGGCATCAGATTACGTTTGGGCAACAATTCATTCAAAATGGGACCAATTTAGGATGACTAGATTTGATTATGCTTTTAGGAGATGTGTACAGTATTTAACACTGATGAATTGGGATGGGGTGTTGATTGTAGCCAATCTGGGAAGGTATTATTGTCTGAGAAGGACTCCTAGACCTTGGAAAGAAAGAGAAGGTTGTATGATTGACTACAGAGTCGCCTGAAAGGCATCTCTTTTACAGGATTAGTTGTGTAGTGTCTCATGTTGTTGGCACGTTGTACAGTATGGTTCAGATAAGGTGACGTGTGTACTGATGTGTTAATTGTGGTGGTGTTGCAGTTGTCCCTGTTGGCGGAGTTTGACCAGATGGCGCGGGTGAGGGTGACGAAAGAGGGGGAGAACATGCACAGGGTGGACATCGAACTCACCGACGAGAAGGCAGAGGTCAGTTCAGAATTATTGATGATGATGATGATGATGATGATGATGATGATGATGTTTGTAAAAATGGTGGTAATGATAATGATGTTTGAAAAAGAGTGTTTTTCAGGAACTTTCAACTTTCATTGCTTCTTTTTCAGCCAATCAGCCTTGGCCTGTTGACAGAAGATGCCCAGAACTTTGTGTGCATGGCATCCGGTTACTACAAGATATTCGTTGACAGAGATAAGCGCATCGTAGAGACAACACAAGGAAAGAACACATCTGACCCAGATGGTAACACTTCATGACTTCACATATCTAATTGGCTGTCAGCAGGATGTATGTGTCAGTCTAAAGTTATGTTCAAGAAATATTTTATATAATTATATGTTTGACTGTTTATGTGTAGAATGAATTAAGGAATTTAACAAAATCTGTTTATGTTTAATTTAATCAAAATTGATAATTGTTTGTATATATGATTTGAATTTGTTAAGTGTTTGGACTTGAGCGGTTGCTATTTATTCTGTGCATTTTGCGACCAAGAAGACATTATTGGAATATTGGTTTGAAGACTGTCAGTAGTGATTCAGACATCCTTCAGACGCTGTCGAGAGTTGCTTATTCAAGTTTGACGTGTGTTGTATTCTGACTCAGGTTGAGTATAGCCATGTTCCACTTCTTGCTCGTCACCTTCCTCCCGGATGAGTGAGCCTATCGCCCAGGCAACATAAACCCTGTCACTTTAACTTAAAGTCATTGCAGTTCATCTCACGCTTAGCAACATCAGCACCAAATTAAGGGCACAAAGTAACATGGCGACAATCTATAAAAATTGCCATAACATCTCTGTTTAAGTTAAATCGATCTCTGACAATTGAAAAACTCAGATTGTTCAGAAATATCACCTTCAGGTAGTACAGGATGAAGCTGACAGTGCAGAGAATATTAAACAGGAATGGACACATTTACGATTATGTCTAGCACACAGAATACATGAAGCACCATCAACAAAGGGAGGTAACTGTGATCACCAGGAATGCATTGATCGTCCATGGTCAAATTTCATTACACCTCTAAATTCCATCTTCTTCAGTTTATAACTCTGTCAGCTTGGCATTTTGAGTCATTCTATTGAAGTAATTTGCACTTGGGCAAAATTCTTTTCAGTTAAAGCCAATTTTGAAATTTATTACAGTCCCTTCTCAGAGTGATCCTGAATTTCATTTTGGAAAAACTTAATTAAGTAAAACTGCCAGGTTTGTGACTTTTTTTTCTTGTTTAAATCCCAATCATTGGAGAAGAAGTTTAGAAGTGTGAACTCTTGAAGCAGTTGTCCTGAATTTTCCTTCCTGATTATATTTGAGTGATTTTATAAAAATATCCTCAGGTTGAAACATTACATGGGAAAACAAAAACCTAGAGTATTAAAATCAGGAGTGTCTCTACTTTTGAATCCGAACCTAGAATTGAATCTCACAATTAGTTTCACCTGTCTCTCTGCATCTGCCCAATGTTTCTGGAAGGATGGCTTGCTCCGATCTGCTTTGTTTCACCGTCAAGTGTGGAGTTTCTTCTCCTGCCACGAGAGGGTATCACTTCACTGGACTTGTTATCTGCTTTCTGTAATTGCACAACGGCTTGGTGAAGCTTAGTCTGTCTTACAGACCCTGATACAAATATATATCAAATACAGCCCATGCAAGTCTATAATGTTTGGCAAGTCTAGATTACTGCAGTATCAGGAGAGTCACTGGGCTCCCTTTTATTATATTTTTATTAAGATAACTGAACAACTGTTTTTTTCTGTACAATATGTTCACTTCAGAGACTAGATGTCAGTCTAGGGGAAGCTGTAATGTGGGAGACAATGTGGGATGGTTTGTGCTCTCTGCTCTATTGTCTAATTGAATTTCATTCATTGGACAGATTCATGTTGCATGAATTGGTGAAATTTTATTTTGGTGCCTACTTCTAAACTTTTGAAAAATCCTGTTGAACTACAATATATTGTAGGGCTGGGACGAGTCCAAATTTAGTACCCGGGTAACCACACCCCTATTACCCGACCCTACTCAGGTACCCGCTGTTGGTGTCAAGAGATAGGTACAAACTGTCCGATTGGGAATTGTTTGACGGTAGCCCTGGCAAAATGTATTTACATACATGTATAAAACGATCTCTCATGCATACACTGCGGTTGACTGAAGTTTTAGCTTTGTTCAAACATATAAGTCAGAAGGAATGCGTTCATAGTCGTGAAGAAATGCGAACATTAGAGACTTAAAATTGTTGTGAAACCATGTAGTCATTGTGAACTTTTGTCCTGAAATACTATATCACGTGGCTAACCACGGGTCCGGGTAGTCCTGTACGTACCCGGGTCTTACTCAGTACCCACCTGACCCAAGTACCCGAGTTACCCGTCCCAGCCCAAGAACATTGGGTTTGGGGACAGTAGGCATTGCATGCAGTGGAAGAATCTATTTCCATTGAACAGGGGAGTATGGTGGAGTGTGATGGTGTGCATGTATGCCACGTGGACTTGATACATTTAGCACTACCCATGAAGATACAGGTTAGATTTGGTCTTCAGCAACCCATGCTGGTCGTAAAAGGCGACTGATGGGAATCGGGTTGTCAGACTAGAAGCGACTGACGGGATCGGGTTGTCAGACTAGAAGGGACTGATGGGATCGGGTTGTCAGACTAGAAGGGACTGATGGGATCGGGTTGTCAGACTAGAAGCGACTGACGGGATCGGGTTGTCAGACTAGCTGGCCTGCTTGATGCATGTCCTTGTATCCCAGTTGCGTAGATCAGAGGGAATGAGGGGATAGTCACCCAACATTATGAGTGAGTGAGGGAGATGGGTTTAACGGCGCTTTTAACAGTATTCCAGTTATATCACAGTGTGTCAGCTTAATGTTGGAGGAAAGCCCGAAGTGATGCAGGTCCTAGACGATTACCACCTCGGTGAAACCCATGAGCATGGGTATGGTGCTGACAAACCTAGAAACATAATCGGGGGGAACCGGGATTCAAACCCACAATCATAGGTTTCTGGTGTGCTCAAGGGACGCAACTCTGCACAGCGAATCGCCGCCACCGGTGCCCTCTCCCCAACATTATGACAGGCTCTAGGGGAGGGTCATATAAAAGAATATAAATTTAGAGTGCTTTTACATTTTGTCTTTTCGAAGAGATCCTCAAAACATGTACAAGGCCATGGAGAGGGTCATCCCAAAATATGACAAGCATTAGGGGAGGGTAATTATTCTCAATACATTAGTGCATGAAACACCTCTGACTTACCCACCCTCCACTGTGATAAATGACTGGTCCCTCAGCAGCACTGTACCAGCCCAGCAGCAGCAGCAACTGAAAGAGGCAATTACCACTTCATCCATCAGGGTTAATTTGTTTGCCAATCTACTTCACCCGGGGGGTGAAATAATTAATTAATTCAGCCAGGGATCACGTTGTCAGGCAAAGAGCTCCTTTAAGGTCATATGGAATACTTACTGGTATGAATAATTGTGTGAACTGTCCACAGATCAACTAGTTTAATTTGCATGCACAAAGATGGAAGATTGTTTTACTTGTGATGGGAAGACTTTGAGGTGTGTGTCATGCAAATGATGCCATACAGGCAGTTCTGCTAATGGTGATTACAAATCTTTTGGAAAATTATTCATGTATCATGACAAATATCCAAGATTTTCCTACTTGCCTCAATTTGGGATCGTCATCACAGCATATATATGAACTGACCCTTGCTGGCTGCCTACTCATTTTTTCTTTTATAACAATACATACGTAATCCATTATGAGTCCAGACCGCCTCCCAGGTCTAGTGGTAGAGCGTCCGCGCGGAGAGCTGAAGGTCCGGGGTTCGATCCCCGGCCGCGTCATACCAAAAGACGTTAAAAGATGGTACTTGTTGTTACCCTGTCTGGCGCTCGGCATTAAGGGGCTAAACCAAGGACTGGTCGGCTCGGAGTCAGTATACTGTGTCTGAGTGGGGTATTCATGTTAAACTGCGGCATGGTATCTCAGTGGGCTAGCACTATAAATAGGCATCAGTCCAGACTAGTACAAGCAGCCTCACACATACATACACGTGCATGCACGTCGCTATATAAGTGCAATAATCTTGGACGCGACGTTAAACCCCATTTCACCTCACCTCACCGTTGGGAAGATGGCAAGGTGATTATCATTTTACACCCCTTTTAGCAATATTCATCAATATATGATGAGCAAGCACTATAACCACTAGGCTACCCCTCTGATCCCTGGAAATGAATGGAATACTTGGTAGCTGTTGTGTCCATGAATATATGGTGTATATATGGACGCGATGTTAAACCCAATTTCACCTCACCTCACCTCTATTATGAGTCCACAAAACAAAAATATGAGTCCAGGATCAATGAACAAGGCTGTCTGAACATATCTACTTAAATATATGTTGTACTGCCATATTGAGTGCCAACTCCAGTAAGTGTCCCCTAACCTACCATTAGACCACACTGCACGTATGAGTACCCTGTTCTAAGCCTGAAATCTTACATGGTGATGCATATTTTCTTTTTTTAATACTCACTTTTTACAACAACAAAAAACAGTCTGGAATGGCTGTGATATACGAGCAGATGTTGAATTTTGACTCAAATTTAAGCTTGTGCATGGTTTAATAAGCTCCAATTTAATTGATTGATTGGCATTCTAGAAGTTGGTGAGTGAGTAAGAAAACATACAACTTTATGGATAACAACTTCGGGTTTATAGCATCTAGTGATGTTTCGATGTAGATTCTTACCCCATTATCAAACTGGATACTCCAACTTCATAATGATGTAAGAATCTACATCAAAATGTTGTACTGTACTGTACCATTGCATGTAGTGATGTTTCGATATAGATTCTTACCCCATTATCAAACTGGATACTCCAACTTCATAATGATGTAAGAATTTACATCGAAACGTCGTACTGTACTGTACCATTGCATATTGTGATGTTTTGATGTAGATTCTTACAACATTATCAAGTGCCTGGGGCGCTTCATGCAACAAACAAAGGGTGTGCCAAAGTTTGCATTTCTACATTGTACAGTAAAGTTGTAAAAGGACAATATGATATTGCTTGGTTAATGTGGCTAAA
This sequence comes from Haliotis rufescens, assembly GCF_023055435.1. Taxonomy (NCBI): domain Eukaryota; kingdom Metazoa; phylum Mollusca; class Gastropoda; order Lepetellida; family Haliotidae; genus Haliotis; species Haliotis rufescens. The sequence goes on along the minus strand of NW_025964361.1, from coordinate 32,210,278 downwards.
TACAGAATCTCATCTGAGTGTCTTTTGATATCAAATATATCAACATTCATCGATAAAAGTTTCCCCAATTCATTCTTTGAACTTTTGTAAACGGCATTTACCAGGTCTTGAGTGTAAAGAGTACAGCTAACTGCCTCAGTGGCTTAGATATTAGTGATTAGTGTCTTGGTAGCTGAGGATGTCACCTGGTCTGTGGCTTCAGGGCTAGATCTCCAAAGACAAGTTGCTTGATCTCACCCAAGGGACATCTCCCCAGGAAGCCAGGTCTGGATGATAAGTAGGTTTATTGTAACACTCACGTCACATTCCTCCTCTCCTGTTCCAGTTCCAGCGTACAGCAGCAAGCATAGGGTGAAGGGGGCACGGTGGACCTACCCTGAGGACCTGGTGTCGGAGGTGGTGGATGCCGGGCAGGTGTTGGAGGAGAATGGCCAGGTGTCGGAGGATGAGAAGCTGATTGACTTGGGCCAGTCGCCGCCGCCGTACACGGAGAACAAGGAATACCTGGCTCAGATCAAACAGGAGCTCGGCATGAAGGTACGTGGATCTCCTCCTTGGCTTCTAACAGTGCATGGTCTTTCTGTCAGTGAGTGAGTGAGTTGGGTTTAATGCTGCTTTGAACAATATTTCAGTTACACAGCTTGTCAGTCTTATATTGGAGGAAATCCTGATGTACTGCAGGTCTTAGACTTTTACCATTTTGGTGAGACCCAAGAAATAAAACAAAAATATTCCAGTTATTTTTATCTCTTGGCAATACCTTTCTTATTCTTTTTCAGTCCGAGGATCCAAAAGAAATGGTTGAGACAGTCCAACTTAACACATTCCACAATGACGACAGTGATGTTACCTCCCTTGAAACTCCTTCCCACAATACCAGTATTTACGAGGAAGCGGTCACCTCCTTCGGTGCCACGGGTTTGTCCGTCGGTGACGACAGCACAGAAGAGAGCAGTCTCAACAGCTCGGCCAGCTCACAGCAAAACAGGCTCACCTTCCAGACATTCCTCAGTACTGCTAGTCAGAATGGCACTGCCAAGAACGTTCGGAAAACGGGACCTTTGACCAATGGTCATTCAGCATTCGAGCCATCGAGGTTGGAGGAGATTCCATCAGACACAGACAGTGGTTCAGGAGCAGATTTAGAAAAGAGGCCATTGTTGTCGTCGCAGAGTAGTTTGATGATGAACGGTGACGCTCGGACAAGTTTTGATGTTGAGAGTGATGATACAGACTCGTGGGGGACGCCTCATGATAGCCCAGCTAAAGGAAGAATGAGCCAAGGAGGCAGTGGTGAGTTGGCAGATTCCTCCTGGAGTAAGGATTCTTAATAAAATTTCAATGTTTAGATTCTTTTTAAATAAAATGTTTATGTGTGTATGTCCTGTAGATGTACTAAAGAAGAATTGGTGCAGTGTTTCTAATACTTGTTTTATCAGGGCAGAATAGGTGACCCCATGCTTGTTCAAGAATGTTCTCTTAAGATATGTAAGACATTACAAGGCTCAGTGTTTAGCCTCGTCTAGTGAAGAACAGTAAACTATGGTTGTAATAAACTCAAAGGGACCAATAATTTTTGTTCGTTATATCCATAGTTCGTTATAAGCATTTCAACTAAAGGTTATCGCAAATGGCTGGGACCAAAAACAACAGTTCATATCAGTCACTTCGTTCTAAGCGTGTTCATTATAAATGTTGTTTACTGTAGTTGTCTGTCTGCAGAACCCACCTCTATGTCACTGTTATGACACCCGATTTCTCCATCCTGCTGGTCCCTGCTGTTGTGTGACTCCCTCTAACTGTCCTTGTTTCTGCTGACAGAGCACAGTTTTGGGCTGCTGAGCCCCGACCTCCTTCCTTCATCAGACCAGGAGCAGCAGCAACTCCTTGAGAGCTTCGGCCTCCACAGTCCCGACGACATCCCCCAGGAGCTGATCGACGTCCTCAACGACCCCACCACCATGAAGGGCCAGAGGGTCTACTTCGACCCTGATATCATAGGTAATGTCGTCTGTTACATACCACTTTTGCCTTTCAATGTTTTTGTTTTTTTCACTGTCACATCATTGCCGTATCTGTCATTCCAAATGAATAATGAAACATGTATTTAGGGGACATGTGAATGTAATCTTGTTTTATGGGGGGCAGTCGGGTAGCCTAGTGGTTAAAGCGTTCCCTCATCACGCTGAAGACCCGGGTTCAATTCCCTACATGGGTACAATGTGTGAAGCCCATTTCTGGTGTCCCCCGCTGTGATATTGCTGGAATATTGCTAAAAGCGGCGTAAAACCATACTCACTCACTCACTCACTTGTTTTATGGCTGCTGAAACAGCAAAGTATACGGTCACTCGTTTAAGTCGGGATTTGTCGAGGATTTATCACTAAGTGACAGTGGAAGGTAGATTGAGGAAAATATTTATTACAGCCAAAATAATGCAATAATTCAAGACTAAATATTGAGGTCCTTTTCTCTTTATTGGACCTGTAATAAACCCGTGAAGATCCGGGGTTGAATACGTCTTCAGCAACCCATGCTTGCCACAGAAGGCGACTATGCTTGTTGTAAGAGGTGACTAACGGGATTGAATGGTCATGCTTGCTGACTTTGTTGATACATGTCATAGTATCCCAATTGCGTTGATCATGCTCATGATGTCAACCACTGGATTGTCTAGTCCAGACTCGACTATTTACAGACCACCATCATGTAGCTGGAATATTGTTGAGTGTGGCATTTTAAACAAACAAACAAAACAATTAAGTTGTAATAACCTTGTCGGAAACCTTGTCATCCACTGTGGGATATGAACATTTGATGTAGGTGAGGAGACAAATATCTGTCTCTGAGAATTTCAGATAAGTAGTACATCTTACAAAAGTTGTTCAGTGATTTAGGCTGTACTTCTTAATGCTTTGATTATTCTAGGGAAGGGAAAGAATGTCTACATTGATTCTGAGATCACAGGTAGGATCCTGCTTAATGATGCATGATGCTGGGGCCTGGACTTAGATAGCTAGTCAATGTACATCGCTAGTCAACGTGTTTGGAGCTCGCTCACTTGGTTGATGCATGTCATCGTATCCCAGTTGGGTAGATCGATGGTCATGATGTCAACCACTGGATTGTCTGATCCAGACTCGCCTATTTATAGACCATCCTAATGTAGCTGGAATATTGCTGAGTTCTGAATTAAACAACAAAAATACACATCTGCTTGGACTGTGTTTGGAGGGACATCTGAATGTAAGCTTGTCCTCAGACTGAGAGGGGGCTAGTTGCAGCCGTCGTAGAAACTGACTGCCTTTATACAGCTACACAGACGACCTGACATTCACATAGGCTCTCTATAGCTTGGTCTTCTGCTTTTGTGTGCACACAAGGACCAGGGCCAGATTTGATTCTGATTGGGTGGCCCAGATGTCAAGGTGCTGCGATTTGCTGTGCAGGGTTGTCTCCCTTGGACAATCCAGAAACATGTACTCAGGGTTCTGGAATCCACCTGATCATGTTTCTAGCTATGTTCCCTGATGGCTTTCATGAAAGTGGTAAATATGTAAGATGTGCATCACCTCGGGCTTTCCTCCCACATCAAGCTGAGATGCCATGATCCAACTGAACACTGTTGAAAGTGGCACTGTACCCGACTCACTCACACACTCACTCACTCACTACAGTGCATGCTTGGCATTGGAAATATAAAACAACTTGAATGATATTGTGCCTTTACCTGGAGCCTTGAACATTTCATTACCATCACCAGTTAAAGGTGCTGGGAATTCCAGATATTCTATGGAAGTGCTTTGTATATTTATGCATGCGTTTGCAAATTATTTTAAAATAGGATTTAGGAAGCAGTAAGCATTTATCACATTACAATATATTTTCAATTGCCTTGATGACCTGACTATATATATGTGTGTATTGTGAGGTATTGTGAGAGTTCGCTGTTGGTTATTATGATTCCAGTGACAGATGGGTAGCGAAGTAGATAGTGTGTTTGCCTTGTACTGAGTCAACTCTCATTATGGATACGAAATATATCCTGGAGGCAAAATGGCCTCATTATCGACTGGTAGCCAGCTACTGTAAATCTTGAAATTAACGCGAAAAATTAAATGCGAAAAATGCGAGTGGTCTTTGCTCGCACTTTTAAACATAGCATTTATATCAACAATAAGACATTTTGGATAGCAAAAATATCAACTTAGACATACGCTGATGTATTCCACACCATTGTTTATTGAGCAGTACTTGTATATAAAGGATATGAACAATGTCATTTAAACACTAATTACATCCTGTGAATTGTCACTGCTGGGGTCAAGACAAGAGTTCTACTCACTTATGTCATCACTGATCACACCTGCAAGTCCAGACAGACGCCACCCTTTTTCTTTGTGACTGCGTCAAAGGCCGACATGAGCCAGCGCGCATGTATTGTTTTGCGGAAGTACTTTACTCAGTGCTAATAAGTGGTGCTATTTGGTGTGTGATTGGATTAATCTAAGGTTGAGGATTCTAAACCTGACTGAGGACATCTTTAGATAGAAATTCACTGATGCTTGAGAGGAGGGGGTGTCTCATTCATATTGTGTTGCATTTTTGGCTCGGGTCTAGTGGTCGCATTCTTTTGGAGACGCATTAATTTCACAATTTACAGTATTTCAGGACTGTCTTTTCTTGCAGTTAAAAATAAAGAACATGTTCAATTTTCAATTGTTTATATGGTGGTCCTTACGTGCCATGGAGATGTTGCCATTCACAAGTTACATTTTCTGTTTTCAGATCTGACGTTGTTTCCACCACCAGTGACGCCTGAGGATGACAACATAATAGACTTTACCATGCTAGCTCTACCTCCGCCTACATTTACACCCAAACCCGGGCTTACGCAACCCTCTACCTCACTCCCCCTCACCAGCACCGCAACAGCAGGTAAGATGGAGTCTCGGTATCTCCCATTTACACCCAAACCCGGGCTAACGCAACCCTCTACCTCACTCCCCCTCACCAGCACTGCAACAGCAGGTAAGATGGAGTCTCAGTATCTCCCATTTACACCCAAACCCAAACCCAAAGTATGGTTTGATTACTTTTGGGGTAATTTTTAAAGACACTGATACCACTGGACCCAGTTTTACAGACAATGATAGATACCAGTGGGTTCAGTTTTACAGACAATGATAAAATTGGCCCCAGTTTTACAGACAATGATACCAGTGGACCCAGTTTTACAGATAATGATAGACCCCAGTGGGATCAGTTTTACAAACAATGAAACCAATGGGCCCAGTTTTACAGACAATGATGCCAGTGGGTTTAGTTTTACAGACAATGATACCATTGGGCCAAGTTTAAAAGACAATGATACCAATGTTTTGTTTGATGACCCGCAGGCTCTACAGCGGGACAACCAGCGCCGCTTGTACCCACCACCATACACAGAGTGGCACGACCTGCACCCCCTCCACCAGTCCGCGGGTCGCCGCAGCAGAAGTTGGCCAAATCAGCAAGTGTCGGACACTGTCCGGACTTCTTTGACAATGACATTGATGAGCTCATAGCTCGATTCACTGTTCCTCCTCCACCATCAGAAATAGATAGTGAGTCATCAGATCCTCTTGCACAGACCTGGCATGGCGCCCGGCCAAAGAACCCGCTGGAACAGGCAACACTCGATATGAAGATGGTTGAAGACGAGTTTGCTTCGCTGATCATACCTCCTCCACCGGAGAGTTCTACTGCCAGCACAGACGACATTCCTGTTGTTCCGCCAGTCAGTGATGCAAAGGCAGAAACCAAACGGAAAAAATTCCGACACAAACGTTCATCATCTGTAGATGTTAGCTCCCTTCAACTAGCTAAAGATTTTCTTGCAACAAATAAAAGCAAATCTGTAGATTCTTCCCAACCAGGTGACAAAACTGCGGATAAATCAGTGCATAGACAACTTGAACCACCTTCATCGTTAGGTCAGATTGGCAAAGTTTCAGGGAAAAGGACTGGGATTGCTGCCGAATCACCAGCAACTGTGTCAGAAAAGTTGAACAGTTTGTTGGCATCACTTCCCCGTGTTGAAGGGGCTTCATGGACTGGATCGTTACGACTCCACAGGAGCTCCTCACTGGATATTTTGGCGTCTGCTGAGTCGGCCATGTTGAAACCAGGTCAGCAGAAGGCTGCATCACTCCGAGTGCTGGTTCCTAAGAGGGCCAGTAGTGTTGATAGAACTCCGTTGTCGCAGCTGTTTAAACCACCTGAAGAGAGACAGCAGCCTGTGATCCCCATGGCTCAGTCTTTTGACAGTGTAAAGAAGCCTTCCAAAAAGGACAGTGAGGGGTCTGAACATTTTGCATCATTGAAAGCCAAATTAAAAGCTTGTAAAGATGACCTTGTACAAAAGTCTAACCGGAGCAGTTTTAGACTGAAGAAGAATAAGTCTGAAAGTAGTGAAAATGTTAGCAAAGAGAAGGGAGAGGAGGGGAAGAGTTCACTTCGAAGATCAGGATCCTTTTCTGACCTTGTTGCACGATTTAGTAAACGTGGTTCCAAGGAAAATATTAAGAAATCCACGAGTCAAGATGGTAGTGGGGACACAGATTCAAACTCGGATGGTTGTCTCACACCGGTTAGCGATTCAAAGAAGTCTATGAAGATGATTGAGACTCTGGCATTACCAAGGTCAACAATCCTAAGACCTCCAATAACAACAAACAGTTCTGAAAAGGTGGGTTACCTCCCTTGTTTATAGTACCCTAGCTGAGTTTAAACTTTCCTCTTATTATTGTGGCGGTGGGGTAGCCTAGTGGTTAAAGCATTGGCTCGTCATGCTGTCGACCCGGTTTCTATTCCCTACATGAGTACAATGTGTGAAACCCATTTCTGGTGTCTCCGGCTGGGATATTGCTGGAATGTTGCCAAAAGCGGCGTAAAACCTCACTCACTCACTCACTCACTCACTCACTCAGGAATTAATAAGACAAGTTCCAAAACGATTACAAAATTATGCCCAGACGAAGACAAATTGTCTTAAATTCTATAAAAAATTATTTTTTCATCCAATTTTCTTATTTTCTATCATAAAAGGAAGATCTTAATTTTATTTTGTTTGTAATATATGTCTCTTCTCTTCAATTAGTAAACTTAGAAAGATGTTTTTCAATAATATCTTCTTTTGATTTTTATGACTTCATTCTTTTATTTGGTACAGCAGTTTTACACGTATCCATGTTCTACACAGGTAATGTTGTGTTGGGGTTTTGGTGTGTGTCAGTTGCCATGCACAAACATACCGGCACCTTTATTTGGGGCCATGTGGAGGATGTGTCTGTGACACCCAGTAGTCCCTGTTAGTCAGTCTCAGTTTGCGACCCGTGAAGATTCCGGGGTAGAATTGGTCTTCAGCAACCCATACTTGCCGTAAAAGGCGACTATGCTTGTCGTAAAAGGAGACTAACGGGATCGAGTGGTCAGGCTCGCTGACTTGGTTGATGCATGTCATCGATCCCAACTGCGTGGATAGATGATCATGATATCAATCACTGGATTGTCTGGTCCAGACTCGATTATTTACAGACCGCCGTCATATAGCTGGAATATTGCTGAGTGCGGCGTTAAACAACAAACAAACAAACAAACCAATTTGCAGTGTTGCATTGACTGTGAGATTGGCATATACAAGATGTATGCTGTGTTGAACGTCAGACTGTAGTGTTTGACAGTGATACACCCACCGTATTTCACATAATTAACAGCCTTGATCTACGAATTGGGCACTTTGATGCCTGATCTGTCAGTGACAGGGTTTGGCATGTGTCTTATAATCAATAGCAGTGTCTGTCCGTGTAATGTACACTGAGATTTCATTCAAGGCACCCTGCCCACTACATGCGTGCGTGAGTGTTGGTCTGGGTGAGAAGGGAGTAGCTAGAGACATGCTACTGTGACTCTCCTCATTTTCACCTCAGGAAATAGGTCGGTTGGTCGGGGAGCCTAGTGGTTAAAGCGGTCGCTCGTCACGCCAAAGACCCGGGTTCGATTCCCGACATGGGTTCAATGTGTGAAGCCCATTTCTGATGTCCCTGCCATGATATTGCTGTAATATTGCTAAAAGCGGCATAAAACCTCACTCACTCAGGAAATAATTAGACAAGTTCCAAAACTGTTGCAAAATTATTCCCAGACGAAGACAAATTGTCTTCAATTCTATAAAAAACATATAATATATCATCCAATTTTCTTATTTTCTATCATAAAAGGAAGATAATTTGATCAGGAAAATGTCATACTTCCTTGAGGAAAAGATAATTTATCAGGAAATTATACTTTTCTGCACAGGATCAAGGTTATATTTCACTTTGTGTTCTTGAAGACTCGCTCTACCTGATGACTTGTTAACATGCTCTTTATTATTCAATGTTTTCATTGTAGTCTTCATCTTCTTCTTCTTCTTCCTAAGCAACCACTACATTTTGTTTGCTGTAAGAGTGCCAATTGTGTGAAATACGGTACACTCTTAACACATTTCACCTTTCATATCCTGTCGTTTCTGTTTACCTTAGTCCTGGTTTTTCAGCTGGATTCCACAGATAATGATGATGATGATGATGATGATAGTGATCAGGTAAACACGGGGAAATTGTCTACCACACCAACTGTTCATGCATGCAATGACGAGCCGTGTAACATTAACACCAGCCGATAGCACCACTGTCGTCGTCGTCGTATGTTCTTGTACAATTCTCAGCATGGGTATGCCAGAAGCATGCATGTCATTGTCGGAGGGGGCAGCAAGCACCTGCTTCAATCAGGGGTCCATAGCAGTTCCAACACATGGCACCTTCACAAAGAATTCTGGTTGCTATGACAGTCATAAATCCCTTTTGAACAAAATCATCCATCAAATTGCCGGAATATTGTAGCAATATATAACATCACACAAATACAAAAACATTACAAAAATAATATTTTTGAATCATTTTCAGTGCAAACAGTTCAAATTCAAATTTGTTGCTATAATCCTTTTTGAATTTATAGCTACAAACCTATTTTATTTTAGACCTATAATCCTTTTTGAATTTACAGCTGCTAAATTTTTTTAATTTATACCTAAAATCCGTTTTGAATTTACAGCTGCTATATTTTTTAAATTTATACCTATAATCCTTTTTGAATTTGTAGCTACAATCCCTTTTTAATTTATACCTAAAATCCGTTTTGAATTTACAGCTGCTATATTTTTTAAATTTATTCCTATAATCCTTTTTGAATCTATTCCTGGGATTGCCCCTGAAGGTAGTCCAGGTGCTACAGTTGTCTCCATTCTACCTGTGATTGTGATTGTCATACACCTGGGACTGCTTTGTTGGAGGAACCCACAGTTCCACATGCTGGCCTTGAGAGTGACTGTAACCACTGAAGCTATCAAGTCTTATTAAGTTTATTATTTATAGCTTTTTTGATAACCAATTTGCTGTAGCAGGATAAAATACAAAATTTTAATCAAAAATGTGCTGCTCGGAATTTTGTTTTCAGTTTGGCATGGATTTTTTTAGGTTTGTCAGTTTGGTGTACGTGACAAAGTAAAGACAATTCTGTTTAAAGTGCAGGATGTTAAATATTTTTAGACTAACATGAATATGTATATCTTCTCTTTATAACGTGACAGAGACTTGATACAATACATTTGAAACAGTTAACAGTTAATTAATGCTGTTTGATTTTTGTAGTGTTTATATTTTCTGATAAAAATTAAGATCACTACTTTTGTTTAATTCTATGATTCTATACCTGGAAAATATATTAAAGTGCAGCTTTACATCAATAGCATGTAGAACGTGATGAAGTTTCTAAATATTTGAATTTTAAAGAATTTTGCAAGTTATTTCAAAAATTAATTTGTAACATTGCCAATACATTTTCTGATGGATATATTGGGAGTTGTTTTGTGATTGAAACAACTTTGACATCTTGATAGCTTAATAGTATTGTCACTGTTAAGTTCTCCATGGGTACTGACAGGTTTGTCATTTCAAGTGATATAACATGGAACCCCAGCTTGATTCACTTATGGATGGGGAGGGTGCTGTTAATATGTAGCTGTGATTGAAGGAGAGTTCCTCGATCAAGTAGCGCTAGCATACATTTCCTAATAGGTAACAGTCGTATAGCTAAAATATTGCTGAGTGCAGCATTGAACAATGAATAAACTGTATTTAACAGTCTATATGCGTCAGGTTGACATAAAATACATTCGATGTTAACCCGAAACAGACCACACCCTAAGTCATTGTTATTTTGCTGATGCTGGTTATAGTTTAGAAAACTGAGAGTACCCAAAGGGGGATAACTCTGTTTACTCTAAGTGAGTGGCTGTTGAAGAGCAGCTTCTTGATGAAGGTTTATGTTGCAGAGATTCTGTTTATAACCGCTTGGTGATGGGATGGCGTTAGAGGCAACAGACATCTAAAACAGACTGCATGTTGGGAAGGTTACAGCAACCGGGAGCTTGCACAGGATAGAGCTAATGCTTATTCAAACATAATAAGAATACAGGGATATATACAGAACAGGATAGTTTAAGGATCATGAATATTTGTTAGGAATATTTTTTATGAAATTGTGTCTTCACTACAATAATATATCCTGCAATATGTACATGATCCCTAAGTTTTTTTATTCCGTATATTTTGGAAATGCATCCTCCAGTAAAAATAAACCTTCTCAATCTCCATGGAATTACCAATGTTATTTACTCTTTAATTTGTTGCATTTACTCATATTTCATTACAAACAAGATTCTTTTCAGGGGTTCATATTTTTTCATCAAAAGTTATCATTAATGATATACTTTTTTCAAAGTACATAAGATGTTTTTTCCAACATTGTCTTCTCTGGAAGTCACTAGCTCATTTCCTTTATCTTCCTTTTCATTGTATAAAAAACAGTAGCTGTATGTTATGCATGGTTGCTTCAGTGGAAAAGGTGTCGGGTCTTGTTAGACAATAATATATCATGCTTTATAGTGCCTTGTAACATAGATTTTATTCACCATGACGTTATTATTACTACTATACTTCTAATGTCACATTTATAAAATTCACTTGACTGACAATATGTCTGAATCAACCAGTCATGTGATACAATTTCTGTATCTAGTCAGAATTACTAAACATGTAGTTAATTTGTCTGAAGGTTGTTCCCAGGAGTGATATAATGTGATATAGCCTAGTGATTGCACTAGGTATAACCTTGTTATTCCCCCACTGAGGAGTCCCACCCTCATCATGTTGTTTGTCTCTGTGTGACTGGTACTTTCAGCAGCACCCTGTGCGTCTAAGTACATTAAGCAGGATACTTCTGTATAATTTCCTTATTCCCCCTATACTTATCTACTCTGTGCTTGCACTCAGTGGTTAGCTTATTTGTATAAGTACCACCTCCCATTATCAGGTTTCAGTTTTCATGCTACTTAACTTTTGATAGGTATTATACTCTGGTGGTATATCTTGACAGTAAGTTAGTAGTTATGTGATATGTGTCTGGATAGTAAGATGTGACATATGTATCTGGACAGTAAGATAGTTATATGATATGTGTCTGGACAGTAAGATAGTTATATGATATGTGTCTGGACAGTGAGATAGTTATATGATATGTGTCTGGATAGTTAGATAGTTATATGATATGTGTCTGGACAGTGAGATAGTTATATGATATGTGTCTGGATAGTTAGATGTGACATATGTATCTGGACAGTAAGATAGTTATATGATATGTGTCTGGACAGTAAGATAGTTATATGATATGTGTCTGGACAGTCAGATAGTTATATGATATGTGTCTGGACAGTAAGATAGTTATATGATATGTGTCTGGACAGTAAGATAGTCATATGATATGTGTCTGGATAGTAAGATGTGACATGTGTCTGGACAGTAAGATAGTTATATGATATGTGTCTGGATAGTAAGATGTGACATGTGTCTGGACAGTAAGATAGTTATATGATATGTGTCTGGACAGTAAGATGTGACATATGTATCTGGATAGTCAGATAGTTATATGATATGTGTCTGGACAGTAAGATAGTTATATGATATGTGTCTGGATGGTAAGATAGTTATATGATATGTGTCTGGATAGTAAGATGTGACATATGTATCTGGATAGTAAGATAGTTATATGATATGTGTCTGGATAGTAAGATGTGACATATGTATCTGGATAGTAAGATAGTTATATGCTATGTATCTGGATAGTAAGCTGGTGATGCCTTATGTACCAAGAGTGGAATGTTGCTCATGATATCAGTCCCTGAATTGTCTGGTCCAGTCTTCATTATTTACAGGCTAACGGCAGATAGCTGTAAAGTTTATGAACAATGAAACAACAACAACAACAGGAGCAACAAAACACAACATGACCTCACAATACAGTACATGTACTTTTTTCTTGGCAAGAATGCCATACATAAACTTATGTAATTGGCTCCATCCCTGTCAGGGAGATATAGCTGTTATTACATGACATGCCACACTGATGACTTGTTACACAGTGTGAAATACCTGAGTATCCTTATCTAAACTTGAGTAGCATATAGTATAAGCAGAGGACAGGACACCCTCTGGTGAAATGTTATGACCAGAATAGTGGGACGCTGTGATATAAGTGGAATACTGTTCAAAGCAGTGGGGGACGGTCGGGTAGCCTAGTGGTTAAAGCGTTCGCTCGTCATGCCGAAGACCCGGCTTCGATTCCCGACATGGGTACAATGTGTGAAGCCCACTTCTGGTGTTCCCCATCATGATAATGCTTATTACTCACTCACTATAACCAGAATATAGATATTTTGGGTGTTTTAATAGAGAGATTGTGTCAGATGGGATTAAGAGCATGTAGGTGACAATAGAGCTTGTTTCATTGCTTGTGAAGTTCTCAGTGTTCCTAATCCAAGAGATGAACCATGACGTACATGAGACATGTTTCTTCGGGAAAGTGGGGAGGAATATGTACCAGGAATCCAAATGCAGAGTGAGTGAGTGTGTGAATATGTTGGAATAGTAATAAAACAGAAATCAGAAAGTCAGAAACGTCAGTCAGATTGTTATTTTAAATACCACTTATTAGGAAACTGGGATTTTTTGTAGAGGACAGGATATTTTTTATCACTGCTTCAGAACATTCAGTTGTTTCTCTAACAGCCGGACAGGACAATTTAACAAACAAAATGAATTTTTTATTTGTTTTGCATTTTTTCTCAGTATTTCAAACATGTGGAGTGAACAATTTCTTGTAATGCCTGAGGCTAAACTATATAATCTTCTGGATCAAATTATTTTTGCCAAAACATCACAGGCCCCCTAATGGCAGGCCCCTTAGGAAGAACAACACATTGTTGTTTGTTGTTTTGTGATATTTAATGGACCTGAATCAGCCATGTAATTCCTGCTTATCTACATCCATTTTAATGAGACTTAAAAACTTCACTTCTCTATCAGTGCTGGTGTACGTGAGTATGCATGAGCTATGGGTTACTGTATGAAAAAAAGACTGTTCATTGTTCGCAGGCATGCACTGAGTGGACTTGGTGTCATGACGTCATGTGTCATGAATTGGTCTTGTCATAAGCTGCATATCAGGGTGCAAGTGGAGCATGTCTCATGTCAGTACGTCTCTCCTGGTGTGTCTCAGTGTTGATGCTCTGCCGACTTCATTTACTTGAAGATTACACTGACAATGATAAAGTGCACTGTACTGCCACATTATGGGGTGTTAGAGTTGATGAGAGGGAAACTGACCTGATGAAGGGGTTGCACTGAGAGGGAAACTGACCTGATGAAGGGGTTGTACTGAGAGAGAAACTGACCTGATGAAGGGGTTGCACTGAGAGAGAAACTGACCTGATGAAGGGGTTATACTGAGAGGGAAACTGACCTGATGAAGGGGTTGTACTGAGAGGGAAATGACCTGATGAAGGGGTTGTACTGAGAAGGAAACTGACCTGATGAAGGGGATGTACTGAGTGGGAAACTGACCTGATGAAGGGGTTATACTGAGAGGGAAAATGACCTGATGAAGGGGGTTGTACTGGGAGGGAAACTGACCTGATGAAGGGGTTACAGTGAGAGGGAAACTGACCTGATTAAGGGGGTTGTACTGGGAGGGAAACTGACCCGATGAAGGGGTTACAGTGAGAGGGAAACTGACCTTATGAAGGGGTTGCACTGAGAGGGAAACTGACCTGATGAAGGGGTTGTACTGAGAGGGAAACTGACCTGATGAAGGGGGTTGTACTGGGAGGGAAACTGACCTGATGAAGGGGTTGCACTGAGAGGGAAACTGACCTGATGAAGGGGTTGCACTGAGAGGGAAACTGTCCCGATGAAGGGGTTGCACTGAGAGGGAAACTGTCCCAATGAAGGGGTTGCACTGAGAGGGAAACTGACCTGATGAAGGGGGTTGTACTGAGAGGGAAACTGACCTGATGAAGGGGTTGCACTGAGAGGGAAACTGACCTGATCAAGGGGTTGCACTGAGAGGGAAACTGACCAGATGAAGGGGGTTGTACTGAAGGGAAAACTGACCTGATGAAGGGGTTGCACTGAAGGGAAACTGTCCCGATGAAGGGGTTGCACTGAGAGGGAAACTGACCTGATGAAGGGGTTACAGTGAGAGGGAAACTGTCCTGATGAAGGGGTTACAGTGAGAGGGAAACTGTCGTGATGAAAGGGTTGCACTGAGAGGGAAACTGACCTTATGAAGGGGTTGCACTCAGAGGGAAAATGACCTGATGAAGGGGTTACACTGAGAGGGAAACTGTCGTGATGAAAGGGTTGCACTGAGAGGGAAACTGACCTTATGAAGGGGTTGCACTGAGAGGGAAAATGACCTTATGAAGGGGTTGCACTGAGAGGGAAACTGACCTGATGAAGGGGTTGTACTGAGAGGGAAACTGACCTGATGAAGGGGGTTGTACTGGGAGGGAAACTGACCTGATGAAGGGGGTTGCACTGAGAGGGAAACTGACCTGATGAAGGGGTTACAGTGAGAGGGAAACTGTCCTGATGAAGGGGTTGCACTGAGAGGGAAACTGACCTGATGAAGGGGTTACAGTGAGAGGGAAACTGTCCTGATGAAGGGGTTGCACTGAGAGGGAAACTGACCTGATGAAGGGGTTGTACTGCGAGGGTAACTGACCTGATGAAGGGGTTACAGTGAGAGGGAAACTGACCTGATGAAGGGATTGCACTGAGAGGGAAACTGACCTGATGAAGGTGTTACAGTGAGAGGGAAACTGACCTGATGAAGGGGTTGTACTGGGAAGGAAACTCACGTGATAAGGACAATGCAGATTGGGAACCTGAAGTAAGAACAGGTTCTACTAAGAAAAGATAGCAAATAAGATATTTAGTTCTCAATATAACATTATATAATATCACTTAGATATATGTATCAGCTCAGTGCACCCCTTACAAATGTTTGCTGGTTGAATTGTTTCCCTGACAAGGAAGACAGTGTACAAGCTCCCTGGGGGATGGACAGCTATTGTTCCCAGTCAATACAATGCCCTGTAGGGATCACGTTGCAATGCAACATTCCCTTTCTTCTCAAAGAGCCAGCTAGCCCATGATAACCTGTTTCTATTCAGACTGTTAAATGTTCAACCAGCCACAAACTCCACCCGGCTTTGCCAGTAAATTCTTGGCCTAAATCCCCGAACCCATCCGTCAGGCTCAGTGTATACCCGGATACCGACACAGGCTGAACACTGTTGTTTTCTTGAGATAACTTTCTTGAGGTTGGGGATAATTTACAAGCCTGGCGATAATCATAAAACTTCAGCAACCTCGGTATGCAATAGGTTGTCATACAAACAGGTAAGAGGTCTTGAATGTCTGCCATCGTTATACCGTGACGTTTCAGGGTAGTTCTCATCTTAGTTTCAGGCAAGTGACAATACTGAATGGAAAATAATTTCTGCTGTGTTAGGGTGTGAATCATCTGAATCAGAAAGTCGTGTTATAGTTGTGTTGTTTGTACGGGACTATGTTATACTGAGGCAGTCGTGGGTCGCTGCACCGTCCCGATAGGTTGTAAATCAAGTCGCACGTAGGTGAAGTGGCGACCTCTATATTCGCACAGTCGATGGAGCTGGACTACTGATAGTGTCAACAGCTTCTGCTGAGAAGGACCAGGGACCTCATTCACAAAATAATGTGAATTACTGGAAACGACATTCCCCGTGATTTCTGGACCATATCAGCTAACTCACGGACAGAATTTATTTGTTTACCCATGACCGGGTTTTGTATGAGAGCGTGACGTCTTACACCATGTTCAAGGTAGGGGTGAACTTATACCAATTTCACCATCTGCTATTTAAATGTTGAAATAGTTTCAACGGAAAGCTTCATATTTATGTTTTATGTTGTTGTACTTTTTTGTTGTACTTGTTTTTAAATGATATTTTTTTAATGATGTTATTTATTAATAGCTGTTATTTACTGGGTTAGTTGTGAAATCTGTTGAGAAAGAAATGTCATTTCTTCATGTGTAATACGACACCTCACTATGAAGGCGTTGGCCATTATTCGTGGACTTTCTGTGCGAGCCTGGTATGTCATATTCAAAGACATTGATGCACTTCTTTCAAATGATTTCTTTACAAGTATTTTGAAAGTACCAAATGATGTTTATTCAGACTCTGTGGGATGGTGGGCTATATATTAGCAAATAGTTCACAGAATGGGCATATTGGATTTTCTAAAATGAAATTGGTATTTTTATACCTACAGTATTTTAAAGTAAAATAGAAAATCAAATTTATTTACTTAAGGTTTTTGCATTTATGCAATGAATTTTAAAGGCACATGCTGAATGGTGAATAAGGAAAGGGCAGTTTTCAGTTCTAAACTTTATGTATAAATTTATTTTGTGTTATATATATAAAACAGAGTCCAGATATTCGTGCTCTTTTTTCTATATTTAATACTTATACACCTGATGAAATCATGTGTTTTTATATATATATTTTTTATTGTCTATTATCCAAGTCAAGTTATGATTTATGAATATGTCATGGAAATATAGTGATATGTCATTATCAAAATTAACTTTCACTGTATCAATCAATTTTGAAGATTAGGGACTTATATTTACTTCAGATGTAATAGACCATACTTGAATTAATGTATATTACTATATACTGCCTCAATAAATACTAAAGATGATATGGGGGCATGGGTGGCCCAGTCGTCTAAGGTGCCGCGATTCGCGTGCAGAGTTGCGTCCCTAGGACACGACAGAAACCTATGATTGTGGGCTCGAATCCTGGTTCACCCCGATTATGTTTCTAGGTTTGTCAGCACCATACCCATGCTTGTGGGATTTACCGAAGTGGTAAACGTCTGAGACCTGCATCACTTCAGGCTTTCCTCCCCAAATTAAGCTGACACGCCGTGATATAACTGGAATACTGTGAAAAGCAGCGTTAAACCCAACTCACTCACTCACTAAAGATGATGTATTAGGTACTATCTCCATATGACTTGAACTACATTAAAAAACGACTAGAGGTTGGAAGCCTGTGGAGTCTGTAAGTTAAAGAGGAGCCCGAGTGGTGTGTATTCCGAAAGGTTTTAAGAGGACTCTATAGTACATGAAGTGTTTGGTCTCCAAGTTTGACTGAAGTAGCTATGAACAAACGGTTAGTGCAAACACTCCAAACACAATAACTCAAGAGTGGTAGAGATTGGCGACAGAAATATCCCAATAGCTGACTTCACTGACAAAAAAAACTATTCCGACCACAGTTAATGTGTGCAATGGGAGACTTGTAAGTCACACACGAGGCATTCATTTGAAGATAACAGTTGTTGTTGACTTCCGATATGGGTTTGTCAGTTTTCTAAGGTGCTGCAGTTGGCTGTGCAGAGTTGCTTCCCTTAAGCATACCAGGATCCTATGATCATGGGTTTGAAAACCAGATTCAACCTTATGTTTCTAGGTTTGTCAGCGCCATACCCATGGTCATTGATTTCAGCAAAGTGTTTGACCGTCTGAGACCAGCATCACTTCATGATTTCATCCACATCCAGCTGACACGCTGTGATATAACTGGAATACTGTTCAAAGCAGTGGGGGTGGTCGGGTAGCCTGGTGGTTAAGCGTTCGCTCGTCACGCCGAAGACCCGGGTTCAAATCCCGACATGGGTACAATGTGTGAAGCCCATTTCTGGTATCCCCCGCCGTGATATTGCTGGAATATTGCTAAAAGTGGCGTAAAACCATACTCGCTTGCTCAAAGCAGCGGTAAACCCAACTCACTTATTCCCCAAATTTTCTTTCTTTACGATCTGGTTAAGACAATATGCTTTGATACGTAGACTTGAAGGAACTTGAAGGAACAGATACTGAGTTATCCAGTTTTGGAGACAAGCAGCGTGTAGATCTGATACATCACACACGTAATACACACCGGGGTTGTGTAAGGCAAGGATGTCGGGACCTTCGAGAGCTTTAGAAGACGATCTCGATCACAAGCCACGTGTTGATGACAGGAGGATTACCTGGAAATGTTCATTAAGCTGTGGAACATCCAGATGATCCCATCAGTCAAGTGTTCAGCTGCAGGTGTCACATGTCATTTTATCCCGTACTGCAACGTCTTCAAGTTACATGGTGTCAGCGCTATACCCAAAGGTGTCAGTCTCACCTAGTGGTAATGTCTACTATCTGTGTCCAGCTTTCCAATCGCATGGCGCTGACACACCGTGACATAGCTGAAATACTGTACAAGGCAGAGATAAAGCCCACTCACTCACTCACTCACTCACCCACCCACCCACTCACTCACTCACTCACTCACTCACTCACTCACTCACTCACTCACTCACTCACTCACCCACCCACCCACCCACCCACCCACCCACCCACTCACTCACTCACTCACTCACTCACTCACTCACTCACTCACTCACTCACTCACTCACTCACTCACTCACTCACTCACTCACTCACTCACTCACTCACCCACCCACCCACCCACCCACTCACTCACTCACTCACGTGATGTCAGATAATAGTGAATAAATTGCAAGTGATTCCATGGCATTTGATTGGCTAACCGTGCCATTCTTTTTTTGAGTTTATGTTGCTGACAAAAATAAAGTATATAGGCCAGTCCCACTAGCAGACTACTGTTTCCAGATTGGCTGATATATTGGCTTGTATTATTGTGCTGAAAAATGTCACTTATTTTGTACTGTTGCGTACAGTTTTATAATGTACCAATATATTTATGAGAACTGATTTCAATTTGTTTCGGTGTTGATAGATATTTAAATGTGAAAACGGTGATCACACTAAGCGTAATAGAACTAAGCGGATTCAACACAAACAATATTGAGGTCATTTCTTAAATATCTTGGAGTAGCCAAGTGGTTAAAGTGTTTTCTCGACTTGCTAAGGACCTGGGTTTGATTCCCACTTGTGTTCAGTGTGTGAAGCATGTTGCTGCAGTTCCTCATCATGATGGCACTGGAAAGTTCTAAAAGTGGTGTAAAACCCAACTCACTCACTCATGATTGTGAAAAATGTTTTAATGTTAATGATACTATCCTGTATATATGTGTACCTTCTGTGCCCCCCGTGGTGATTCCGGGTTAGAATATGTCCACAGCAACCCAAGCTGGTTGCATGAGGCTACTAAAAGGATCAGGTCGTCTCTGGGTTATCGTGTCCAGATCAATTATTTACAGACCACCATCATATAGCTAAAATACTGCCGGGTACAGCATTAAACAACAAACAAACGTTTTATGGATTGGCTATAGGGTTCTTTATATACCACTCAAAGAAGTTAAAGAACACAGGTCTTTTCATATGCCTAAAGTAAATACGTTCTGATGTGACAGATTAACTAGAGTCATGTGATAAGATTTGGTGATCTTTAGCTTCTTTTGGGTAATAGAGAAAGAATCTTCTAGTTCTATATGTCATATTCACATTGTTCCAGTATTAAACAGTCAAGCCCTGTCACAATGCTTGTTCACTCTCATATAAGATAAATTACTGCAGTTTAAGTGTGACAAGAAACCACCTGTTTGTCGTTTTGATTGACACCTGTCAATAATCAATGACAAGTGATCAGCACAGGTGGTAAATATGACAGTATAACAGCCTAGCTGAACCTGTGATATGAATGAGGATGATCAGAATGATTGATGGTGAACTATACTTCTTGTGAATACGTCTCAGGGCTATCTAATGAGACCATTGCATAATATCTGTAGGTCTTTGAGGAGAAGTCTTTGGCATAGTGGTTTGTTTATCCTTGTTCTGTTCAATCAGGGCGGTGTTTGTGTAAAAAATGTCATTAATATTAAACTGAATTCGTTTCTTCGGATTTCAAAGTTGACAGATGTTAGTCGGTTATATGGAAGATAATATTTTCATAATAAAAAAGTTTGTTGTTTGGAGACTACAACCTTTGAAATAAATACAAACTGCATGAATTGTGTGGCCTAACACTCAATGAGCAAAGTAAATAATATTTTTAACATAAAAATTACTTGAGACTAACAACCTCGAAATCTAAACAAACTGCATGAATTGGGTGGCCTGACACTCAATAAGCAAGGTAAATAATATTTTTAACAAACATTTCTTGAGACTACAACCTCGAAATCTAAACAAACTGCATGAATTGGGTGGCCCCATATTTAAACATAAGTAAGTAATATTTCATCATAAAAATTGCCACAACCTGTGAAATCTAAACATGCTACAAGCCAAGTAAACACTTGTTTTGACATAGTATTTCTCACACATGATTTTAGAGTCGACATGAAAACACACGCAGCTGCCATGTAGGTCCGCAAATTTAACGACAACAGCCTTCTTTATATTCCTGTCAGCATGGACTCCCAGCAGTTTATGTCACCGTTAATACCTACATGTGACAGTCGTGATGCTGCATGTGACGCCAGAACACAAATGGGAGTTATTCCATCTCCGTCTAGTTTCTTGTCCTCTCCTGGAGGACTTTGACCTGTCAGAAACAGTTGTGGAAAATATAGACGCTGCATTACAAATTGGTTGTAGGATATATGAATTATTACATTGATTACCATTGTAGAAATATGTTTTTGTGCAGTGGTAATTGAACAGGAAGATAGGTTATTCAAACCGGTTGTGTTACAAATTATAATGTAAAAGTGAATTTCGCATGTAAATGTCAATTTATTTTCATGTCATAAATCTGGTAAAGTTTAGTGCCATTGTGAGAGCATATGAAGTCTGACGCATGTTTTTGAGAATGTTGAAGTTTGGTGAGAAACCTGTTTGAGTTTATGTGTAGCTGATATCTGTGGCTGCCGACTCATACCATGCAGTAGGACATGCCTATGGGTTCAAATCCCGCTTTGCCCCAGTTATGTTTCTAGGTTTGTGAGCACCATACCCGTGCTCTGGGATTCCACCGAAGTGGTAAACGTCTGAGACCTGCATCACTTCGGGCTTTCCTCTCACATTAAGCTGACATGCCATGATATTACTGGACTACTGTTTAAAGCAGTGTAAACTTAGCTCACTCATTTAGACAGAGATGCTGTTCTGAGTTTCAACTACACAGTGATCTTAGCGCTAAGACTATTGTTAATTGTTAGGGAGAGGGGGTTGGTGGTGATAGGGCTGTGTACTCACTGGGAGGGCTGTGTGTGTGATAGGACTGTATAGTGGGCTGGGGGTGGTGGTGATAGGACTGTGTACTTAGGGAGGGCTGTGTGTGTGATAGGACTGTATAGTGGGCTGGGGTAGGGGGTGATAGGACGATATGCTGGGGGGTGGTGGTGATAGGACTGTAAAGGGTGGGGGTTTGTTGATAGGACTGTGACAATAAGACTTGATACTAGGGAGGGTGTTGGTGATATACTTGGTGGGGTGGGGATGGGGTGATAAGACTGTATACTTTGGAATGATATCTCCGTGAGCACCATAAGAAAACTCCATTATATATTCAGTTATAAATTCAAGTATATGTACAAATATTCCTTTTTTGCGAACACCTGGAATGAAAGCTGATTTTCAATGGTCCATTTAAGTAATGTGTCCCCACTGTTTTTGACTCTTACACCCAATGGAATCTGTTGAGGCAGATAATTGAGACTGGTTATTCTCTGGTGTTCATGGTTTATATTTTGTCCTATGCCAAATTTGAAGAATGGTACTTGACTAAATTGTACACCACAACACTAAATTACCTTCCATACTATCGTGACTGAGGCATTTCCTTGTCACATGAAAAAACCTGGTATACTGTGTTGTTGATTTCAGCCGATTTCTGGTGTCCCTTTGCCCCAATATGTCTGTATCATTGCTAAAAGTGGCATTAAGCAGAACCAATTGATTCCTTCATTGAAATCAGAATAAAGGGAGCTGTTCCTCAATGAATGGTTAAACAGTGTTTGTTATTACGTCAGACAGGGGAATGACATGTAGCACACATATATCACATTTCCAAAGTTTGGTTCACATAACTAACAAATATCACCATGTAATGTTTAATGACACGCAGTTAACAGTTGTCATGGAAATGACTCATAATTGTCACTTATTAACCATATTTATTTTGATAATGGTTTTGTGTATTATTGAGTGCATTTCGAGGCTTATTTTCTTCTGATTACGATTAATGACATTAACTATACAAGAATAAGATCATTTCTCAATTAATTCTATCCTTTTTGTGTTCATTTTTTAGTCTCTCCACATCTCTTTATAGACATTTGCTTTGTTTTTTGCCCATATTATTTATGCTTATAATTTATAGCTGATTGTTGAAATAATGCAGCGTACTTTTGTAATTCACTCACTTCCAATATACACCTTTCTATGTCGTCTAATTTTGTGTTAATATATTGTTTTGGCATTTTTCAGAGTAAATCCAAGAAGGGTGGTCCTTTGAAGGCCCTCTCGTCAATCTTTGGTTCTGAAGAAAAGACTGAAAAGGGAGGCACTTTGTTAAGGGGAGGTCACTCTGCCAAGTCCAAAACTGACCAATCAAAAAGCAAGAAATTTCAGAGCAAGGATGACAGTAACATGTTAAGTAGAAAAAGTAGAGAGAAAATCAAAGCCAATCCCTACGCTACTGTGAAAATGTGGCGCCCTCTATCTATGACAACAAGTTCAATTAAAGATGATGACGTGTACCAGAGTTTTGATGACTTCCGTGAAATGGCATCACAGTTGAAGCAGCTTGATAAGACTGATTCTCTCGCTAAAGAGCCTGTGAAGTTAAAAAAGACAATATCATTTGAAGATGAAACCAAACCGGACTATTCCGATACCACATCGAGGGATACCGAATTTTCAAAATTGAACGGGAGTGTTAAATCGGACATTAGTGTTCCAAAGAAAGACCCACCCCCAATTTTGAGGAGATCTTCAGTTTCTGAGGAGAGTTATTCACTTGTGAGTGGTACTGTGACAGACTCAGTGAAATATGTTGTGTCACATTCATACGGAGTGGAAGATTTTGACAAGGCAACTAACGATGTTGAAAGACTTTTAACAGACTTAAAATCCACAATGGAATCCTTGAAAGCTTCACGGATAGACCGTAGTCCGAAACAATTTGAAATGTGTCGTGAAGAACTTATTAGCCAAACGAGACATTTCGTCAATGATGCAAAACTTTTAGTCAGTAGTGCTACCCACACAAAGGAGAAACTGGCTGTGAATTTAGACAAGGGCATTCACACTCTCGCCAAACTCTTCCTCCACAGTCAAGCAGTTATGTTGATGATGCAGTCCGTTCATCAAGCGCAGCACCTCGGCTTCGAAGTCATTAAAGTATCCAATTCATTCAAAAGTACCTTGAATGCAGCAAACGCAGCGTGCGGGAAGCCCCTTACAGACCCCCATATGAAATATCTGATGCGACAGGCCACAAACCTTGCCTCACTCCTTAGCACCCTCTTGAAAACACTCAAAGAGTTAAAAAGTAAATAACGTGTCTGTCATGCATAACCCATGTGATGATTGTCAGCTGATTGTCATAATCCACCATGCTGGTATATAACACTGACCTCTTGCTACTCCTATACATTACCGTATTTGACATAATGACTGCTCAACCTGTATGGTATTCAGTTGCTTTAATAACAGAAATTGATTTCCGAAAGGTTTGCCAAAAGGAGAAAATTGGACTTTTTTTTATATCTAGTTTATGCTTTTTAATGTTTCAGTTTTTGGGATGTCATCATGCATGGTTTTGATTGGACAAGTTTCAATAAGCCCGCGGGATGGGTAATCTCAGTGCACATTAACATGCAACAATATCATGACTCGGAAAGACCAACTCAAGAACAGGCTACTATGCTTGTCGTAAGAGGCGACTTATGGAATCGGGTGATGCATGTCATCGATCTCAATTGAGCAGATCGATTCTTATGATATCGATGACTGGATTGTCTGGTCCAGACTTTATTATTCACAGATCGCAGTCATATAGCTGGAATATTGCTGAGTGCAGCGTTAAATGACAAACAAATAATATGATGGCTGGTATTATCAATGTGATAAACCAATGGCATTAGCATTGCAAAAATGACATTATATACTACTCAAAAGAAGTTAAGGATCACTTGATTCTTTCACATTACTACAATTATGAACTACTCTAATTTGAAAGAATCGGGTGGGCCTTAACTTCTTTTGAGCAGTATATGATAAAGGTATTATTACAACTGTGTGTTTTCGCACACCAGAACTTTGTCCGAAATCCTTGAGTACCTTTCACATACTCAAGGGAGTTTTGACAGGTACAGGGCAGTTATTTTGTCAAGTACGGTAATACCTGCCTGTTATAGTTGAAATATATATGCAGTGACTCACCCCTGGTATTGAAGATGCTCACTGATCATTGTAATGACAGATCCTTACACAGAATTCCAGGCCGACATAACACGGACTTAGAGAGACATGCTTTGTTAGCCATTTGTATTGACAATTGTGTTTCAATCTGTTCAGTGATGTTTACACACATAGCTTTCAAACTGTATGGAAAGATACTTTTTGGTCAAATTTTATTTCTTAAGTTTGGAAAATAGTTCTGAAAAATTAATTAAAACTAATTTACCTGATTTGCCTCTTGTGAAGTGTGGTATGAGTTATTTGGGTTTGTGAATCTGCAGCCGTTATCACTAGTACAGGTGTGTTTATCAGCAGATCATACGCCCTTGAATCGGTATCTGTAACATGAATGTATTCACGGAAAGGTTTGAGTTAGGTTTTTCTTGTAATGCAAACGGGTCAATTAAATTTGATCTACACTGTTCAACCTTTGATAGGGATCATCCTATTCTGTCACACAGAAGACTGATTACATATGTGTATATATGTATATAGTATTAATAACTCAGCATCCCATTCAAAGGTTGAGTGTTATAGATCACATCTCTCTGGTTTGGTTTGCAGTAGAAGATGTATAACTATTCAAATTTCAACTTCTGGACGGTGTGGCCAACTAGGAAACTTTTCTGTTTGGGATCTTTTAACCTTTTGATGATAATCTTACATTGTTAATGCAAATTATACTACTCAAAATAATTTAAGGACCATCCGATTCTTTCATTTTACTTTAGTTAATCTGTCATGCCATAGATTCTTTCCTATTACTTTACCTAATCTGTCATGCCATGCCCGATTGACTCTAGTAATATGAATGAATTGGGTGGTCCTGACTATAGTAATATGAATGAATTGGGTGGTCCTGACTATAGTAATATGAATGAATTGGGTGGTCCTGACTCTAGTAATATGAATGAATTGGGTGGTCCTGACTACAGTAATATGAATGAATTGGGTGGTCCTGACTATAGTAATATGAATGAATTGGGTGGTCCTGACTCTAGTAATATGAATGAATTGGGTGGTCCTGACTCTAGTAATATGAATGAATTGGGTGGTCCTGACTATAGTAATATGAATGAATTGGGTGGTCCTGACTATAGTAATATGAATGAATTGGGTGGTCCTGACTCTAGTAATATGAATGAATTGGGTGGTCCTGACTACAGTAATATGAATGAATTGGGTGGTCCTGCCTATAGTAATATGAATGAATTGGGTGGTCCTGACTATAGTAATATAAATGAATTGGGTGGTCCTGACTATAGTAATATGAATGAATTGGGTGGTCCTGACTATAGTAATATGAATGAATTGGGTGGTCCTGACTATAGTAATATGAATGAATTGGATGGTCCTGACTCTAGTAATATGAATGAATTGGGTGGTCCTGACTATAGTAATATGAATGAATTGGGTGGTCCTGACTATAGTAATATGAATGAATTGGGTGGTCCTGACAATAGTAATATGAATGAATTGGGTGGTCCTGACTATAGTAATATGAATGAATTGGGTGGTCCTGACTATAGTAATATGAATGAATTGGGTGGTACTGACTATAGTAATATGAATGAATTGGGTGGTCCTGACTATAGTAATATGAATGAATTGGGTGGTCCTTAACTTTGTTTGAGTAGTATGCATAGTTGTACAGTGTTCCACAGAGATACCCGAGCCATGGTTCACTGCCTGTATATTTAACCTAACACTTAATTTCATTTTTTCTAACACATTCACATCCATCCTGTACTTAAGTTTATTGGAATGTGTCCTTTATTCCACTGTCACAGATATTGAAGAAAGACCCGGGGTAGATTAGGTCTTCAGAAACCCATGCTTTCCGTAAAAGGCAACTATGCTTATCGTAAGAGGTGACTAGGTTCGGATGGTCAGGCTCGCTGACTTGATTGATGCGTGTCATTGTATCCCAATTGCGTAGATCGATGCTCATGATGTCAATCACTGGATTGGGCCAGATTTGATCATTTTCAGGTGCTATCATATTGCTGGAATATTGCTTAGTGCAGCGTTAAGCAACAAGCAACAAACAAACTGTTTTAAACAAAAGATATTGAAGATTCAATGGGTTAAATATCATTGGTCAAGTCTAGTTCTCAAGTAAATCATATAAATTCAGAGAAAGGTCAGTTTGATGTATTGCTACAAAATACTAACATGCTTCGAATATTGTGGGATTGGGTGGGTTGGGTTGGGGTGGGGGGGTGATGGGTTCATGGCTCTACACCCTCTCATATTTGAAATAATTGTTATATGCAATCCAGCAAACATTTGGAATCTATGGTTCAATGTATGTGAGTCTCAAGATCATTTCTGTGCAGACTATAAAGGACATATAACAAAGCACCTTAACAAATTTTGAATAACTTCTTCTTCTCTATGCCTGTTTTCACACTGTTTTAAATGTGACTGACTTCGTGTGTTTCAGATGAGTCCTTCTCCCTGCGTTTATGAGTGGCATTCTAATTTAAGCTCTGCTTACCGCTGCTTATTGTGTTGTAGGTGACTATAAATGTTATCGACCAGTACAAACTAACACTACAGAACTAGGCAGTAGAACATTATACCGCATGTCTAACAAATGGTGCATGTTCCCGACAAAGACTGTCAAGTATTTCTACAAATTAACCATGATGAAAGGCCAGAATACATTAAATATGAGATTTTGTCCAAAAGTCCTCTCTTGAAATTACAGGTTTGATATTTTTAAAGGACTCATCACCATAGACAAAGCCCAGCTTCACAAATCTATTGTAGCGCTATGATTGTTACCCCATATACTTGAACATAGACCTACAGTCATATTGTGCTAAGATTGCTTTGTGAAATGGGTTCTCGGATCTTTCTGCAGTCGACGAAGATGCTTGTTACTTGTCAATTCACAAAATATACTCCTAAGAACAAGTTAAATACTACCTGGTTCTTTCATATTACTATAGTTAATCTGTCAGAATCAGATTCTGGGAGAATCAGGTGGTCCTGAACTTTTCTTAGTAGAATTAATAAGTATGAAGTCCCATCTCATTTTTTATGTACTTTTGGAAATCTCATATTGAATCTGTTGTGGTTTATCAATGGGGCAAAGAATTAGTCAAGATGAGTTATCCTGTCATGTCTTCCTGATCAATTCATCCTCATCATGTCTTGGACAGAAATGAGTTTTTAGCATGTCTTACTAGACCAGCAAGTATATAATTATATCATTATCAAAGTATTTCAACTGAAACAGGTTTTCTGTTATCAAAGCAATTACATTTGTTTATATTTTTTAGAAAAAAAATATTACTTAATGGGTTCTGTTTATAATTGTCTCATAGCTCTTGTTGCCTGTGCCTCTTCTTTTGACATCGTTGTGGTCGTCTGGAAGCAAAAGAGAATCAACATCAGTCTTCAGTAAATAAGAATTCAACTTTTATTTTGAAAGAAAGGATTGTTGTCATCAGATTTTGTTTCATACAAATCATTGTCTTATCTTTAGTTTGGTACTAACTGAAATTCCAGTGGATGGTGGATATGCATGGTCCAAGGGGAATAACTCTAGTTGCAAGGTCCTGTCGCCCTCAGAACTATCTTCACAAATTAAAGGTTCATTGTTCAAATATGTCATAACAAATTCATTTCTTTTCAGATGTATTTATTTATAGTCTTCATATATGTATAATATACACATATTTTTAGAACAGAAGGCCAGTTGTCACATAATTTTCAGTTATTTTTTAGATTTCTACAATATTCCGTATTAAGATCAATTTTCAATACCTGCAAGCTGTGTGGAGTATTATGAACAAGGAATTAACACAAGGGTGTGGAGAATCTGTTATTCTAACTTACACTATATAATGCTTCTGCACTTTAATATTAACATGCAATGTATGATTAACTGCTTGAATCAAAAGTTACAATAAATGAACAAAGTTTGATTTTAAAGGTTTCACAAGTCCTTAAATCAAACCATTTGAAATGTGTAATTAATTTTTATGTTACATAAATATCCATTTGTTATGAATTATTTTACAAGGTAATATTTGACACACATGATTCTTCATGTGTATATCTGTTAAAACAAGCATTATTTTACAGATATTCGCTGTTCATATTCTATGGATTGATGAGAAATAAGCTGGGAGTATTACAAGCTTGTTACTTTATACTCAGCATTCCGTGCAGGGATGTACCGGACCATCTTCCACAAACTGAGACGAATAACAACAATGTTGCACATTTGTTTTTGCAGATACTCATCTTTGCCATTTGTTTCTTTGTTTGTTTGTTGTGTAACACCGCACTCAGCAATATTCCAGTTATGTGACGGCGGTCTGTAAATAATCAAGCCTGGACCAGACAATCCAGTGATTGACATCATGAGCATCGATCCACATGCATCAACCAAGTCAGTGAGTCTGACCACCCGTTACGACAAGCATGGGTTAAATTTCCTCCAACAAACTGATTATTTGTCTCTTATTGTTTTGTTCAGATGGGAGGAAGCTGCAATTTAAATAAAATTCTTATTCCTTTTATAACACTTAAAGGGGTACAATACTTCATGATGTGGAGCCCTGTTTCGGTGTAGGTCTCGTCAGTGTGCTAAATGCCTATTGTCAAACTGAGACATTATGTGTGTTTAATTAGCCCATCATCAACTGATGGACGGGTGCACAGGTGGTCCAGTCATCTAAACCGCTTCAATTCGCTGTGCATGAAGAAAAGGGTTGATATCATTTGTTCACATGCCAGTAGCTTTAAATTGTGTTGCCTAGACAAACATTGTTGGGTTTTTCTCAGTTTATGATCAGAGGTTGGTACGTTCCCATATATATACTGGTACTATACTGCTCAGCTGTTGATAGGGACAGTCCTGTGATTTCATGATATCCAAAAACTGATTACTTGTGACGTGGGTGGGAGGGGGGCATGGTGGCACAGTCATGAGGTGCTGAAGTTCGCTGTTCGCCCTTAAGCATCCCAGAAACCAATGATAGTGAGTTCAAATCCCACTTTCTCCCTGATTATGTTTCTAGGTTTGTCAGCGCCATACCCATGCTTGTGGGTTTCACCAAAGTGTAAATGGGTGAGACCTACATCACCTTAGTTTTCCTCCCACATTAAGCTGACACAGCGTGATGTAACTATACTACTGTTGACAGTGTTGTCTAACCCGGCTCACTGTATGGACGGTATATATCCCTATCTACAGTTGAGTGGTATACACATGACCCACATCTAACCTGCATAATGGCTCCGCTGTTCTGTGATACCTGTACTGTATAATCAAACTACTCATCCAATACCTCCCATCAAGCATAAAGTATGCCATGCCATATTTGTACAGGGGCACGGGTGGCCCAGTCGTCCAAGGCGCCGCGATTCGCTGTGAAGGGTTGCGTCCCTTGGGCACGCCAGAAACCTATGATCGTGGGTTCGAATCCCGGTTCGCCCAGATTATTATTCTAGGTTTGTCAGCACCATACCCGTGCTCGTGGGTTTCACCGGAGTGGTAAACGTCTGTGACCTGCATCACTTCGGGCTTTCCTCCCACATTAAGCTGACACGCCGCGATATAACTGGAATACTGTTAAAAGCGGCGTTAAGCCAAACTCACACACACTCCATATTTGTACAAAACCTTAATTTGTTTGTGGTAGCTCATCGCACATGTATTTTTCTGCTCATAATTTATATTGGCTTTGGCAAAAATATACCATCACAGCATATGTTAGTCCTAGTTTATATACTACTCAAAAGAAGTTAACAACCAATTCGTTCATACTTCTGTAGTTAATCTGTCACGCCTGATTCTTTCATATTATTATAGTTAATCTGTCATGCCATCACAACTTAGCTACATGTATAGTAATATGAAAGAAACAGATTTTTAACTTCTTTTGAGTAATATACATTTAAGACCACTTCTGATTCCTCATGAATATTTGCCGATTATTTCACACACTTTGAGTATGCGCGCTAACTTTAACCGATAACATCACTGTCCAAACGTTCATGTTTTCATTATTATTTACTGGTATTTGTGTCTAAGCTTTGTTTTTAATAACATTTTCAATACCGGTAGTCATATTATGCAGAATATATGCTGCAGTGATTAAGCTTCATCTAGTACTGCTGTCCCGGAAACTATTCACAACAGTCACAGTGATGTGTCTATTATTCATTGGTTACATAATGGAATAGATATTCGAACAACGAGCTCATCTGTTACTGCTCAGGATCAGTGATCATTTATCCTTTTTTCCAAATGAGTATTTTAGTCAATGTGTTTATATGCATCAAGATACTAGTTCAATGACTTATTTTAACTATTTTAATGGGACAATGTGGATCTAGACCATTGCATGTGTATACATCATAGCCACCTCTTCATTGAGAAGTGTGTATTGGTGACTGTTTCAGATACTGGTATTAAGATGGTTGAATATTTGAAAATAAACAATATCAGTTGAAAGGATAGCAGTAGCGGTATTAAACCTTTAGGCTTCTAGCTGCTCAGTCCGCAGTTCATTGTGAGAACAGATTCTCTGCTTCCTATATATATTCTATACTTCATATAATGTTATTAAACACTCTGTATTCATAATATATGTCTAAAGAATTAAGAAAAAGAACTGTTTTCTTGGTAACGGGTAGTAATTGTCTTTCTAATTCATTTCTCAATTAGCACATGAGGAAGGATGTGTTACATTGAGAATAATTATCATGGAAGGAGTTCTGGTTTCATACTTGCAGATTTTCAGACAGGTAGTCAGTTGCCCACAATTGCTGTTTGAGACTGGGGTATTATTTTAACTAGCCCACCCAGACACAATGATTTATGATGGTTGAAAAGCACTGAAATTGACCTGTATCAATTGCAGATTTAGATACTAGCAGCAGTGATTGATCTTTGCCCCCAAAAGTTGATAAAATATTATTGGGGGATTTTTTTGGACAAAATCAATGCAAGTTACTTTAATGTTTTCATTTTACTTCTGAAGTTGTGGTCCACAGACAAGAAACTACTGGTCAACAGTCGTACTGTATTCACTGTAATATAACCCCTGGGCACTTAGAAAATTGACAAAAGGGGGTGCTTAATTAGACCATATACAACAAGTTCAATTTGTTCTCGAAGATTGAGGGGCAGTCGGGTAGCCTAGTGGTTAAAGCGTTCGCTCGTCACGCCGAAGACCCGCGTTCAATTCCCGACATGGGTTCTATGTGTGGAGCCCATTTCTGGTGTCCCCGCCTTGATATTGCTGAAATATTGCTAAAAGGGGCGTAAAACCATACTCACTCACTCACTCTCAAAGATTGAATAGTCGTGAACAAACTTAGTTGAAACATTGATGAAACTTAAACTTCTTGGATGATAGCTACATGGCAGTCATATATCCCCTCTGTGCGGCTGTTTTCTGTAAACAAAGAAGGATATACATGGGCTGTCATGTAAACTTTCCATCTTATACGGGGGTGCTTATAAAAGTTTACAGATTGGTCTAGAAGTTGGTCAGGGTGTAAGTATTGGAGCAGGGTGCTTAATATGGCAAATATGGTAACAGGGCCCCGTTCCACAAAGCCATCGTAGAGCTACGACTGTCGTAGGTCTATGTTTAAGTATGAGAGTTACGATCATCTTACCGCTAAGATCGCTTTGTGAAACGGGGCCCAGGACAGCAAAGTGTAGTTAGAGTTGTCTGCCCTTTTCAGATATTAAGATATGGAGAAAGGTATGCGACATCTGCTGAGTAGATAGCACTGTTACAAACTGCAAGATGGCAGAGAGGAAAGAATGTAAATTATGTTTGAAAACTTTTGAAAATGTTTGTTAGTATATATGTGATAGGTCTATTACAATGTGTTGTTGCTAAAGGAGGGACGCTGTGAGACGTGGAACACTTGAAGCACTAAAATAGTCACCGATTCCGTATGTCAACTGTGATGCTTGTCAGGAAACTTAGTATGCTGTCCTTCGCCAGTTCACCGTTCAAACCTCAATTTATAGAAGTAGAATATATATTTCCATTTTCAGATAGAAATAGCTATTTATATATACATCATAACATATACTCAGGTATTTTATCTGTGGAGTATTGTGTTGGTTTTGATAATATAAAACTTGGAATGATTTATTCAGTAAATGTGAATAGGTATAGAACAATTAATATCTTTGTATGTATGTGATATGGAGACAGAATTAATGAGATCAAGTATATTTTATTGAAAAGATAAGTCTTGATAATACATGTCAACATTACTATCATTTTATGTAAAAAACAGTTTACAGATTGTAGAATATTATTTTTTTGTCATTGTAGTCCTAAGCTTGTTTTCAGATGTACATTTCATTGATATGTTCGAATGTCTATCAGCATGTAATATTTTTGTTATATGCCCTTAATGCCAAGGGAATTAAACTGTATACACTGCACATAATGCACTTGTGATACTGACGCCGCCGACACTCGATATGTACATACGAGGAATATATCTCCGCAATATGGCGTCGGAGACCTTATCTACAGAGTCTTCATATCGATACAGACATATATTATTATATATAATGGGACATATATGTAAATATCCAACTGTATCATAGCTCAATCAAAATGGATTTTACTGATTTATATCAATGTTATATCACTTGAAACTTGTTACTCAAATCATAATAAAATAATTGAAATAAATAAAATGACTTAACAATAAATGGTATTTGTCTTTCTTTATCTGTCAGGTGAGGTGAAATGAGGTTTAACGTTGTGTCCAAGATTATTGCACTTACGCATTAACTTTAAGTGTGTGCGTGCGTGCGTGTGTACTTGTCCTAATGCTGATTTTATAGTGCTAGCCCACTGAGATACCATGCCGCAGTTGAGCATATACTGACTCCAAGCCGACCAGTCCTTGTTTTAGCCCCAAATGCCGAGTTCCAGACAGGGTAACCACAAGTACATTCTTTTAAGGTCTTATGGTATGATGCGTCTGACGATCAAACCCTGGACCTTCCGCTCTTCGGGCAGGCGCTCTACCTTTAGACAACAGAGGTGGTGCCATTGTCGTTGGGATTTTCTAATTTCATTACTGTTTTATGGTAGTAACATCTTATGGTATGACGTGGCCGGTCTTTATCGTGTTGAGTTGTGGTCTGAGTGGCCCTGTGGTCTGTGCTGCTTCAGTTTGCTGTGTGGACATCGATGGCGCAGTTGTTAGGAATTGGCAGTGCAGAATTGTATCTCTTGAAGCCTGTGATCATGGGTTCGAATCCCGGTCCAGCCAGATTATGTTTCCATGAGTTTGTCAGCACTCGTGGGTTTCACCGAAGTGGTATAGTCTGAAACCTGCATCTCTTCGGGCTTTCCTCCCACATTAAGCTGTTATGCCGTGAAATAACTGGAATACTGTTCAAAGTGGTGTTAAATCAAACTCACTCACTTAGTGTGTTGTGCTGAGTTGCGTCCTATTGTTGCCAAGATCTGCAGGTCTGGGTTCAAATCCAAGAAATACCCAGATAATGA
Source organism: Haliotis rufescens (assembly GCF_023055435.1). NCBI lineage: Eukaryota > Metazoa > Mollusca > Gastropoda > Lepetellida > Haliotidae > Haliotis > Haliotis rufescens. The sequence continues at coordinate 32,175,836 of NW_025964361.1, read as the reverse complement.
TCCTCTGTAAGCTGTAACTGAAGTGGTGAATGTCTGCAACCTTTGTAAGGCTTATTTTTATACACAGAACAAAATTATAAAGCGACAAGAAAGAAGTCTCAGGAATGGACTGTAAAACGGCTTGTTCATATTTGCATATTGAGAGATGCGCTCGTAAAATATCGCGTCCTAGCCCAGATATGAAAACAGATTTGATGCAGAATTTCTGTGCACACGTAATCGAATTCTTTGAGACAAAATGTAACGAAAGAAGAAGACAGAATACTCTCTATATTTTATAAAGAGTTAAGTGATTTGAAAAAAACAACATCTCGGCTAAAACGGGCCGTTTAATTGAAAGATGCAGGCGTGCTTATGTCTCAGGGCAATAGTTATTCACTTTTCCATTTCTCAGCCTCATCACTTTTGAATCGAAAAATTATTTGTGTACTGCGGCTTACGTTTATGGATAATTTGAAAAAATAACATGCAGTCTAAAATCCGTAATATCAGTTCGTAAATGCACCCGTCTTTACGGCGGATGGAGACAAGATTTTACAGAAGCTTCCAAGACAATGTTAACCGCTTCTCTGTAACACTGCAAATACTCGCTCTTGTTCCGTTTTCTTCTCGCTTTTCCTGTCTTCAAATTTTCGATCACTTGGTATTGGAGTTAGCTACTACGTGACGGAGGTTTCACCAGGCCTGATGTTGAGGCAATATAGCTATCTAAAATAATCATTCAACTGCTCAGTAATGTATGGAAGGGTTTTGCAGTCGTCTCAAGATCATAGGTTCATAGCATATCGCTGAATCAGCAACAATTCCATTATCATCATCCTGTTAGCACCTCGCCTGACGCCCTGGGATATTTCATATGTGGGGTGTATCCGTGTAAACTTGTATGTGTTGATGTAGAACTCTTACAAACATAGTCGGACGTATAAATATTCGTGCTCTTTATTTATCATTGTAAGAATACAAGTTGAATTCCTCCCTGTTTTGGGTCTTATTTCTTAAGACATGTTTTCCATATAATTTGGAAGTTTAACCTGACATGTTGTGATTTTAAATTAACGGTATACATGTACGATGTGCTAGGTTAAGTGCCAACGTCACGGGATCGCCACAGTTGCCTTGTGGACAGAGCCCATGCCCAGAGAGCAGAGATCGGTGGTTCGATACGAGGCCGCGTCATATGAAAGGATCTTAAAGATGGTACTTGTTATATTACTATGCTTGGCGATCGGCATTAAGGAGATAAGGCAAGGATTGGCCGCCTCGGAGTCATTTTGGTATGGCCGAGTTGGGGTGACCATGTAAAACTGCGGCATGGCATTTTAGTGGGCTAGGTTCGGACACACGCTCCCACGCGCTATGTTGCTATATCCCAGCTTTTTGACGGCGGTCTGTAAATGATTGAGTATGGACCAGATGATCCAGTGATTGACATCATGAGCATCGACCCACGCAATTGGGATACGATGACATGCATCAACCAAGTCAGCCAGTCTGACCACCCGATATGTACAATCGCTGGGGACCTATGTTCTTACCTGGAATTGCGTGTGAGTGAGTTTGGTTCTATGCCTTTTCTGCGTTATTCCAGTCTTATCGCTTAGGGCAATGGAAAGAATTGCTTTCATACATTAGATCCATAAGAAAATCGAACCCGGATCTGCGGTGCGACGGACCAACCTTGAACCATGAGGCTACCCTACCCACTACTTTAGAATTTTAAATTCTTTGCTGACAAGACTTTGTTTGACTGCGCTTTGGTCAAGTGAGTAAGTGAGTTAGTTTTTTTCGCTTTAACCTATGTTCCACCAATGTCATGGGCGGGTACACCAGAAATAGTTTCTCACGTGTGGGAAATCGAACCCAGGCCTTCGGCGTGATCAGCGAACGCTTCAACCACTACCCTACCCAACAGCCACGTTTGAACAAGCAAATCCATAATTCCTTCCATTGAACTGCACTGACAATATCAATACAAATCATCAACTTTGGATACACCCAACATGGCCAGCTGAATAAAACAGTATATACTACTCAAAAGAAGTTAGAGAACGCCGATTCTTTCATATAACTAAAGTTCATCTGCCAAGCCATGAAATATTACTACAGTAATATGAAAGAATCAGGTGTTCTTTAACTTCTTTTGATTAGTATATTTACAATAAACTCTCCCAAACTACTCTTATGACCATCGTATTGTAGTTTATGTTGGTAAGATTGCCGCACATTCAGTCTAACTCATCCCAGATATGTTCTATGGGTGAGAGGTCTGGAGAACCACCCGTCCACGGCAGTACAGCAAAGTTATGCTGCTTAAAAAATCCGTTACAACACATATAACGAGTAGGCGGGCGTTATCCTGCTGCGACGTGACTTTACGTCCTTGCTTTTGGGGTAGGGTAGAACATGACCTCGAACGATGTCGTCCTGGTAGCGTACGCTATTCAAACTGCCATTTACAATAATGAGTTGTGTTCTCCCGTGAGTTGTGATGCTACCCCATACATTACACTTCCACCCCAAAACTGACGACGTTGAGTAACGCATGCGTCGCTATAACGTTCTCCTAGAAGCCGGTAGAGCACCAACATCAGATGAATCCTGGACTTACAGTAAAGTACGGTTATAACGAACTCAAGGGGACCACTAATTATAGTTCGTTATAACCGTAGTTTGTTATAAGGATATATACAGCATAACTACAGCAAATAGTCGGGACCAAAAAAGTAACTTTGTTATATCCGTCAGCTCGTTATAAGCGTGTATAAGCGTTATATTTGTGAACTGTATACTGTCCCGGTCTTGTCTTCTGAACCTCGGACCCCGCCATGATATTGCTGGAATATTGCTAAAAGCGGCGTAAAACCATACTCATTCACTCACTCACTCTGAACCTCGGACGCAGTCTACACCAAGCTAGGCGTAGCTGACGGTGACGTGGAAGCAAAATTAGGGTATCGCGGGACGTCGGGGCGGATGTTGTTCTCCCTCAACCGGTTGCGTACGGTTCTGCCACTAATTGTTCTCAACCCAGGAACTGTCCGAGCTGTTAATGTGCCAGTTTGGTATCGATTCCGTAGATGCACCAACCGACTTTGGTTGTCTTGTTGGCGTGACGTCACACGTGGACGACATGCCTGTGGCAAGCCATGGGTGTTACCCTGCTGTAGATAACGTCTCCAAAGAGATGATATTGTGTTTCGATGAACAGTAAAATTTCAGGCAACTTTCTTTTGCGTCATTCCTGTTTGCAGCATCCCCACGACGCGTAGACGCTGATTTTCAACAAGCCGTGGCATTGTGTAAGCGTCACACGAAAGCGTTGTCATGAGCACCTGATAGCTAAAAAATCATTGGGTGCTGTTCACCTTTTAAAAAAACCCACGTGTATGAGTACCATGATCCCTACAAACACACAAACATCTAAATTGTGCGCCGCGCATGAACACGCACGTGCAAATTATGATTCACTATCTTAAAGCCGAAGAGATGTCTTCATGAATATGTACATATTGAAAGATGCATTATTTAATTTCAAAATAAATTATGTTCACTTTTTTTCCGTTCGTATGTATACTATATATAATGTTAAGTCAATTTGTAAAATGATAATTTTACAAAACATCTGAATATTTCAGTTATTTTACAAATAGATTGAAAAATCTGTTTATATGTTTTATCATAATAACGAATTCCAACCATTGTTATGTATGTTCTTCACCCAATGACTGAAAATGGTAGGATGAAAAGAAAGCGAAAGTCAATGAACATTTTTATTATTGTTGGGGGCTTCTAATCCAAGCATAATTAGTCTGTTATATGTTTTTAAGTCCTTTTGAACTCTCAAAAAAATGGACAGATATTTAAAAGAATTATTAAGGCATTTTAGAAAATTGCCAGTGAACCATTTTTGTCATAGATAGTAACATATATACGCTAGTCAAAGAAACAGGCCTAACCCGAAATATATTTCTCATATGATATAAATATTTAATATTTGCAATATAACCTTTCAACGCCAGCAGTGAAGGAACGGCAGAGGGGCAGCTACTGTAGGCGAGGTGTGAAGACGCGTATTAAACTTTCTCTCTAACCAGCGGTAAACGGCGTCTCACAACGCCTTCAGGTGAATAGGGTCTGTCGCTAAGTTCGAAAAATGTTGTAAACTGGACTTCACGGTTGTTGCGAGCCAATCAATTAGAGAAATTAATGATCTTTGGTTCCGTTTAGTATATCTTAATAACTCAGACACCCTTCATATAATGCTATAACTTCATGGATTTTAACATAAAAGGATCGCCTATCCTTGCCCAGTCAAGTGGAAGGTTTATAGGGAAATTGGTTGAACTCTCGTAGGTGGGGGAAAGTTGGCGGATACTACCGATATCTCACGAAACAATAATCATGTGTGATTGGTCAGGCTTGCCAGGGAAGTAATTTATATATGACATATTTTTCGGCTACATGTGCAAAACCACATGTTTTAAAATAAAACTTTAAGCCTAAATATTATTTTTACCAAAAAACCCCACCTTGCAACAACGCATTTTTTTTGGCAGACAATTCTTTTTTTTTCAACAGTCTGTCAAATGGTCGGTGCCTGAGAGATTGTTTACGCAGATATTTACCCAACATCTGCCCTTGATAAACTCAATACATGAAGGTAAGCGCAGATACAGCTTTTTGATAAAGAAGGGTTGCACAACATGAGTGATGAATGCAAATACTTCGCGGAACAATTTGGTTTTGGTCATCATCTTTATGTTTTGTATACGTTTATACATCACTCACTCACTCACTCAGTGGCTTTATGGTAAAAAGAACTTCTGTATGAGGGTTTTTGTCATTAACATAGGTACACGTGCAACATGTTACGGTTCAAATGGAATCTTCACAGGACCGCAATATCTTAATACACATTCTTCCTTTTTTGACATTACGCGTGCACTCAAACGTCGTCATTTTTGCATGACAGCCTACATTCGTACTCGATTACCTAAATGTCTGTCACAAATACATTCAGAAAAAATTGAATGGTGGATTTAAAGCCCGCTGTTAAATTAATCCTCAGAACATGGGCGTGTCAAATATACATGCGCATGACTGCAGCAAGCGCGATCTAACTACATCATTCATACTTTCATGGTTGTATAATGTGAATTAAGATTTCTATTAATGTACACATAATGTTCTGGGCCATCCAGCAACACCAACATATTTAATGTGTGTCTTAAAATTGGCGTGAAGTATTCAAGTCATGCTGACAACGTCAAATGAAGGTGTGATAGTACGTGACCCCAGTCAAGTAATGTGGGCCCATCTGGTCGCCCACAGCACGCCTCACGTCCCTGATTGTCACGCTAGCTAATTCTTTATCACCTTGAGTATACACGCTTACACAGTAATGCCATAAACAAAGGTATTTATGCATTTGAAGGTGGTTCCGTGGCTTATTCGTCTTTTTATCATGAAAATTTCTCAATGCAAGAGTGTCGGACTAGGCAACATTATTTGATGCGTGCTAAATATTTCCAGTGTAAATGTTCTGACAATAGTTTTATGGTTGCGCCTCGCGCGTATCAATGTAAGTGTGGTTACCGGCAATGCATGCTCATTTGTTGACTATAATATACGTGAAATCACAATTCAGTCTAAGGGGTTGTTGAGTATGAAGGCCAGTGGAGAGTGTGGTCGCTCACCGCTTCGAAGAATTGAGTTTGATTCCTCATATATGTACAACTGTTAGCCCTGCACCTCGGTGGTGGTGGTTGTTGAGTATGTAGGCCAGTGGGTGGTGTGGTCGCTCACCGCTTCGAAGAATTGAGTTTGATTCCTCATATATGTACAACTGTTAGCCCTGCACCTCGGTGTCTCGCGCTTGATGTCACCATAAACATATCGACATATCGCTTCATTCCATATGCGAGGGGCGGTCGGGTAGCCCAGTGGTTAAAGCGTTAGCTCGTCACGTCGAAGACCCGGGTTCAAATCCCGACATGGGTACAATGTGTGAAGTCCATTTCTGGTGTCCCCCGCCGTGACATTGCTGGAATATTGCTAAAAGCGGCGTAAAACAATATTCACTAACTCCACATGCGAGCAAAAGAAATTATACATCCACGTGTGATAGTGGCTGCAAATGAAACAAACAAGAAATGGTTATTCGATGGTGAAGAGCAAAATGTATAGCGGAGATATATGTTGTCACTACCGGGGTCATGGTACAGTAAACTCCGGTTATAACGAACACGCTTATAACGAACTGACGGATATAACGAACTTACTTTTCAGTCCCGACTATTTGCTGTAGTTATCCTGTATATATGCTCATAACGAACTACGGTTATAACGAACTAAAAATAGTAGTCCCTTTGAGTTTGTTATAACCGTAGTTTACTGTACTATATAAAAGGATATATAGTACGACGACCTCGGTAATGCCTATATATATCTTGCAGGTAAATGTTGCTTTACAAGCCCTGTGGTTGGTGATATATCACAGTTGTGTGTTGGACCTCAAGTTTTCAGTATTTCGGCGACTGTTTTCAGCCTAGTAACGTTTTGATAACGTTTGTAATTTGTTGGTCAATCTAATTTTCAAGTATATACTGTCTTTCGCTCGTCAGCTTATAAAGAAGTGAGAAAAATGTAACTGCGCCTAAACTGCCCTTGTGTAAGTCTTATTTACAACAATCCCTATCTACTTAAAAATAGTGTATTGAATATTTCCCACTCTCTGTTAATGTAAAAACAGCGGCGGTCGGGTAGCCTAGTGGTTGAAGCGTTCTCTAGTCACCCGGGTTCGATTCCCGACATGGGTACAATGTGTGAAGCCAACATTCACCCCCATAAGAGAGATTGCTTACTAACAAATCTGAATTAACCTCAAGGTAAATAACGTAATGTAAATAAATCAACAGTATTCTCCCTTACTGTATTTTAACACAGGAACCAAATAGTCAATGCTAAAAATATGTACTCGAAAAGACTATCAATTTTCCTTTCGTGTTTTTCTAATCCAAACGACCGTTATTCTACGTGAATAACACATTTGGGGCTGTATTAACATAAGTTTTCCAATCCAGATGTTTAAATCAATAACATATTTATCTGTCTTTACAAAAGCCAGTGATCCTATTGTCCAAATGAAAACACCATCCCTCTAAATAGTAAATCACTCGGACCACGTTGGTGCAAGATATGATGTGGCGAAACTTATTGTGAAGACATTACATGCTTTGAAGTAAAATAAATGAAATTAAACTCACATGGTCACTTGCAAACACAAATAAATGTTAAATGTTAATGTTAGTTAAAATGTTAATTACATTAGAAATTAGCCCTACTCCAATTTACTCACTGACTTTTTATCGTTGAAACATCACATGCTTTGAAGTTTTAATTACCTTTACTCAAATCAACTCAATGGCAAGCTGAAACTGAGTCTGGCGGAAATGTCAAGAAATTGGACTACAGGTATGCTATATTTAATATTTGTTTTAGTACATATTACAATATAACATAATAAAGCATGTAAATGAAGTATATATACTACTACATAAATCGTTCTTATTGTTATTAAAAATAGAGGTCCCGTTTTCGCCCGACAATTAGTAGCCGTTTTCGCCAAATGAGGTGCAGTTTTCGCCCGAGAAATCGGTGACGTTTTGCTGAGGTGCCGTTTTAGTCTGCACCCAAAGTAAGTATATATATGCGTGGCGAGGCGTGGCGTGGCGTGGCGTGGCGTGGCGTGGTGTGGAATCGGATTGCACGATTGGTATGGTGTGGATTAGCTGTGAACTCTCTATAATTAAACAAAACTACATGTTCGTGTATAAAACAATATTCACATGTATGTATCCTATCACGTATCCACTAGTCTACAATGCTTAATTAGAGCACACGATGGCTCAATCTCTCTAACACCGCCATGAGTGAGTGAATTACAAGATTTCATTCCCCTGTCAGTATTAACACACCAGCCTGGCGAGAGACACCATGTAAACCCACCACACATCGTACCACGGCGTCGAACCCGGACGTCTGGCGTGATGAGTAAACGCTCTACCCACCGGGCCATACGACGACCTCGTCAACAGAGGGGCGGTGGGGTAGCCTAGTGGTTAAAGCCTTCGCTCGTCACGCCGAAGACCCGGGTTCGATTCCCGACATGGGTACAATGTGTGAAGCCCATTTCTAGTGTCCCCCGCCGTGATATTGCTTGAATATTGCTAAACGCGGCGTGAAACCGTACACACTCACTCACCAACAGAACACCAGCGCGTTCATGGTAGTTTGTAGCAGACTATGTCGCGGCTGTTTTCCGAATTATTACGCCGTGTCGTGTTTCAGCTCAACACGATTTAAAGACCACAATTGAGTCTATTTCCGGTCTAGAACGAGGCTGGTCACATTCATTTCTGTCGGCCAAACGGTTGACTGTCAACAGATCATAATAAGAAATTATTCCAAAGACGTTGAGTCACTCAAACATAATCGTGGGCGGGGGATTTGTTAATACACGTATAGTTCTTTCACATTGTCGAGGACAGCGAGAATAGCGTCTTTTTCTTCTATAGATCGACAGTTTAAACTCCGAGCCACCACGATTTGGACAAGGAACCCAGTTGAAATGACGGGTGGCGGTATATCGTCCTGAGCCCAACTGGTTTAACAGCATGTGTTTATTTATGCCGTTGTTACTTGCTAGTGAGTCTATCTTCACTCCCGGAACGACCCACTCTTTTCCCTACCTCCTCGAAGAATATGAAAGTAAAACCTTTACGAAACATGAATGCTACATTTAAGTTATGAGTTTTGTCAATTGCCTTTGTATTATGTGTTGTTAGACTATCATTAACATGGATGTGTTGTGGAATGTGTTGTGTGACATTGACACGTCAAGTTTTCCTGTTGTGTCAGTATGTCATGTCCTTGTTGTATTAACGGGACAACTTGACACGACACGAAAAGTGCGTGTACGTGCGTACGTGCATGCTGGCCCGCGTGTATGTGTGTCTGTCTTTGTGTGATGTGTGTGTCCGTCTGTGCAATGTGTGTGTGCCTGTCTGCGTGGTGTGTGTGTGTCTGTCTGCCTGTATGTGTTGTGTATGTGTCTGTCTGCATGGTGTGTGTGTCTGTCTATGTGTGTGTCCGTCTGTGCAATGTGTGCCTTGTTCGCATGCATAACGTTTATTAACGTATGCAAAATCACACTATGTATATGTTACGTACATATGTATATTAGCATGGGTATGCATACAGGTGCATGCGAACAGGGCATGCTTACGATTGATGTCATAACGTGAAACAGCATGGAAGAGTAAAGGAGAGCATAAGTCCAAAGGCTAAATGGTGTTTTTCGTATAAGGCCCATCATTCTCATTGTCTGCCCATGTCACCAAGTCTCCAAGTAGGACAGGGGTAGAAAACAAAATAGAGGTGAAAATTGTATGAATGGATCACTGAAAATCATTGATGACACCGCGTGTTCCCGAAAGGGATCATCATGTCTGCACTACCGGTGACACCTGCCTCTCACACAATGTGTATAAAACAGGTGTCGTTGTTGCCTAATGCCGCACAGCAGGACTCGTGCCATACAAATGTAACATGTAAAAGAACAGACAATCAAACCAGCCTATTGGACATAGTTTACCTATATCTAGCATGTAGTGTTGGTATAAGACCGACGGAGCGGTCGGGTAGCCTAGTGGTTGAAGCGTTCGTTCGTCACGCCGAAAACCCGAGTTCGATTCCTGACATAAGTACAATGTGTGAAGCCAATTTCTTGTGTCCCCCGTCGTGATATTGCTGGAATATTGCTAAAAGCGGCGTAAAACCATACTCACTCACTCACTATAAGTCAGACACCAACACATGCTAAATGAATTATGTCTACATGTCACTCAGATGGGCCCATGGCATAACCTAATCTAACTAATGTCTTTGAGCTTTGGTCATTACTTTGCTCATATGAATCTTGTTCACCGGGTGCCACCGGTGGGGCAGGATACGCTCAACCTTTCCGATAATGACTATTTAATACTGATTCATAAACATTTCTTATAATTATAGAAAGGGTTTTCTACAGTAAACTACGGTTATAACGAACTCAAAGGGACTACTAATTTTAGTTCGTTATAACCGTAGTTCGTTATAAGTACATATACGGCATGACTACAGCAAGTAGTCGGGACCAAAAAGTAAGTTCGTTATATCCGTCATTTCGTTATAAGCGTATTCGTTATAACCGTAGTTTACTGTATTTGTATTAAAAAAAATCAGATCATCAGGGCCAAAAGTCTCCCTTTCCGTAACTTTCAGCTGTATCAGACAATTTTGCTTGGAGAGTAGATGATACGGACATTAACTTGCAAGTTATTCCTTCATATATTATTTCTAAAGCTGTTTTTTAATGTCGAACTAATTTTGTGTATATTTCATAAGAATTTACTCGCACGTTCTTTAAAAGTATAATTTCCGTATATAACGCCTTAATGTAATCGTTAAATTGAAATATGTGACTGTTAAATTGTGTTTCCTAATTAACTGTTATTGCCGGTTATAAACTGTCTTTACCTCCCACGTTAAGAAGCTCGTCAATAAAATTACCACCTTAAAAATACGTGAACAATGACCATAATAGGTTTAACCACGGACGTATATATACGTCTTTGGTTTAACACTTTCAGAAACTTTCAAAATTCTTTAATGAATTTTTTTTATTGAATTATATAGACTGGAATAATTATTAATCCCTTATCTCTGAAAGTGTCACACCTTAAAAGCGTCATAAATGTAAGCTTAAGTTCACTTAGCGCACAAGGCAGTTTTACACCGCTATGCGAGTGCTCCTGCATTGTTCATGTGTTGCCGTAAACTGGTGTACGGTCTCATCCCTCGTCAAGCTGTGACGTCATGTTACGCCGAACCGTAGGACCAGGCGAGGCCATCTACTGCGTCTACTGTGTGTACTGTTTCTACTGCGTCTACTGTATCTACTGCGTCTACTGTGTCTACTGTGTCTATTATCTCTATTGCATTTGCTGTATGTACTGTCTTCAGGACTCCACGGGGAGTAAACAAGGCGTAGTCTTGGTATCAGGACTAAATGAGCCGTCGTTGATAACTAAATAACTTAATAGCTGATCGCATATCCTTAGTACACGGTATATAGTAGGTACCGCATTCGACGTAATAAGCGCCTCTCTCTAATAAGCGACCACCGCGATATTTGCTAATATATTGGCTAGTGAACAATCCCAATTAGCACCCCTTCCGGTCAATGTACAAAAGACTTTAAGTTATTTATTCGTGTATTATACACACTCGTGTGTTATATGCACCCTTAATTATGGGCAATTAAATTCTGGAAAATATATCTGTCTTTTGTATCATTTCGGGCTGTCAGCATAAACCACGAAATTTACAATCTTTCAACTCTGTTGGGTTTTTTTCCATCAAAATTATATTATAATAAGAGCCCCCTATTTCTTATTTTGAGAGCGCCCTGGGCGCTTAATACGTTGAATACGGTAAGTGTTGCTCTGGTGCTGCCCATCCTCCATAGGTATAGACGGTGTTCAATGATTCATCAGCAGTATTTAATCTTCCGTGTTTGCCTTGCTGCGGGTCCCCACTGCCTTGGTAGGTATATACTAGTAAGTGAAAATATTAGACTAACATCTAGTCTCTGAAATGAACATATCATACCGAAAAAACCCAGTTGTTCAGTTATCTTAATAAAAATAATAAAAAGGAGCCCAGTGACTCTCTTTATTTTCAGATCCTGATACTGCAGTGATCTAGACTTGCCAAACAGTATAGACTTGCATGGGCTGTATTTGATATATATTTGTATCAGGGTCTGTAAGACAGGCTATGAAAATGTAAGCACTGTCAATTAAATTGAAACTACAGAACTGTTCTTTGAAATTATCTATGCAAATCTTAAACATGATAAATATGAGTCTCACAATGCAAATGTAACTCTTGTTAAAGAAAGTTTGCCATTAAAGCAGTATAGTTGCTTATAGCAAGGACCAAACAATTCGACTGACAGGCAGGCTTGCTTGACAACGGTATAAGGATCTATACCGAAACATTTTTCACAGTAAATAAAGAAGTAGATGTCCATAGATAATGTCCACTTTGGCAGATAGACAGACAGGAAGGTTACGCCTCTATTCGCCTACAGTGCCGATCGCCTACAGTAAAGATGCTTTTTAGTACACTTTGCCTACTATGAAAAAACACCCCTTACATTAATTATGGACTAGTCTTAAGTATTTGTATGATCTTACGTAACTCTCTTTGACAAAAGTTTGATTTGCTTTGAAATATGTCTTGGTTTATATATATCCTCTCAACAACCAGCAGATGAAAGGGGAATTCTATGCGTTTTCATAAGTTTGTAGAATGACAAAATAGTTGTGTTCATAGTCAACCATTGTTATTTAAACCCCGTGATCAGCCAGTGGGCAAGGCAGTTACGGAAAGGATTGAACAAGAATACGAGGAACTCCATACTTTGTAAGATATGAAAATATTAGATATTTTGTTTTGATAAGTCAAGAGTTTTGACAAAGAAAGAGGTTTGTCCTGGGCAAGCTATTGTTATCTATATCTGAACTGAAGCAACGTGTCGCCAGACTCAAGGTATCGGATCTACATACAGATGGGAGTAGTGGGCCAACTACAGGTCCTTCATGCTGCGGGCGACTGCTAAAGCCGGTCTACATGAGAACTGTAAATCCAAGATCGTTTTCAATGTCTTCGAACAGTGTCTAATATTTATCAATGCCAGTGATAATTAAATATTGTAAGGATTTTACAATGTTAAATACTTTTCAGTTTTATATTTCGTTGTAAGGATTTGACAAATGTCAAATGTTTTTCATGATCAAATATATATTTAATATATGGATGTAATACCATTACAATGTGTCAAATCTTGTCACTCTGATCAAAAGACAATCTTAAGGATTTTACATTGTGAGAAGTATCAAATATATATTTGTACTACATGATTAACATTATTCTTTGTTTGTTGACAATGGCATTGTATGGGTAAGTTCATTACGGTATAGGGATGAAGGTTTAGCTATTGTGTGCCTGAACCATGACATTGTTTCGATAATGCTGTAGGCAATAGAAGTGACAGGCAATGCATTCAGTGTAAAGCCACTGGACAAAAATACAATCATGCGGTTTTACTTGCATGAGCATTATTTTAATATATAACTATAAAACTCAAACAAAATATTACAATTCCTCAATTTTTAAACATTGTATTGAAACAAACTTACATTGGAAATAATATCAAAATTCTCTGACCTCGAGTTTGTAAAGGCGTGGTGTTTGCGGTAGGGTGCCTCATGCTGATGGTCGGGGTTTTTCTTCTTACACAGGGGTGGTCTTCACAGACATGTAAAACACGAACGTCATCTTCAGAGTAATTTCGATTATGTAATTTACAGTAAGAGTGAGTGAATGGGTGAGTGAGTTGGGTTTAACGCCGCTTTTAACAGTATTCCAGTTATATCGCGGCGTGTCAGCTTAATGTGGGAGGAAAGCCCGATAGGGTACATTTTGATATGAATACAGATAGATATGTAATTCATTGTGGTTATTATATTGCGAGAGGGCATTTAAGTTGTGATAACGTGTTTTGAATAAAATACTTTTCATCTATACTTCATCTCAACACTCCTTATGTTCGACTTGATCCAGAAGAGTACTCTAATGTCAACCATACGTAAAGTAGCGTGTTCCTATGAACCTGTGCTCAGTCTGTGCAACAACCCCTCTTGCCCTTTGTAGAAGCATTGGAGTATACTTATGTCAGTAAACGGAGCATCTAAATTCTTATTTTCCAGTTAGGATGAATTTAAATTTAAACTTCATCCATATTTTTCAAAATATTGAATTGATGAAGGGTCGATCTACCCAGTCGTGCATGATATGAATCCATTATCAAGTTATTCCTTAAAGCTGTTGTTTTGTAAAAGGCTGTTTTTTTCTTATGTTGAACTAATGTTGTGTATAAACAATGCTTGCACATTCTTTAAAGTGTAATACCCATATACAACGCCCTAAAATAATCTTTAAACAAAAGATACGCCGGTCTACCCCCACACTGTCTTCCGGCTTCAGAATAGTTAACGCATTATCCAAAACATCTCCGATAAACCCTTGAAGGTAATGTTTACATAAAACAGCGGTTTTCCACCACCCTCTTGCTTGGTTAAATTAACTGATTTGAATAAAATTTTCACAAGTTGGTTTGAAACTAAGTCACGTCGATGCCGCCGACAAAGGCGTAGCATGATCCGCATTGTCCGCAGGTGGTTTAACGACAGATACTTTGTTGGAACCAGGATCTCAATGTGAGACGTCAAGCAGAAGACTGTAGGTTAGCCCTGCGCTTGCAGATGGTGCACAGACAGCGCTGTTGTATCCCCTGGCGAGAATAAATTGATAAATTGTGTGTATAGACGACCACCAGTTAACGCTGTGACACCCGGTTATATGCAATTAATTTATAATAGAACAATTTTCTGGGATGCTCTCTCAAAACAGGGGTTAGATTCAGATGGTGCTGCTGCGCATCCACCCGTGACGGATTTAATGAGCCGCAAGCCTAAATCCACGATTACAGGCAGTAGAAAGCCATTTTAATATCAAACCCCGACATTTGCCCTCACAGAGAGAGTAATTCAACACGGTGCTCACACAAGCACATTTTCGCCATATTGGACAGATTGTGGAGGCATCGCATCGCTGCGTTAAAGAGAGCAAAAACGTTTAGGCGGAACATCCATCATGGCGGTTGTGTTGTTTTTTATTTATGATGTGTCACTGAAATAAACTATTTGTCATTTTAAATATGATTTTTTTCAGAAGCTTTGATGTCGGTGGGTTTCGATCTGACCTCTGCGCAGGAACACATATATTTGACCTCAGGGGAAAATGGTTCACTGCGCCAGATTTGGATAAAAAAGAGTGCACACAATTTCGGTGTCTTTCATGTATATGAAACGCTGTATTGGGCTCTGTTTTCGCAGTGAACTGTGTTAATTTACTTTGTGCTGATTTTTGTAGGAATCCAAGCAAAAGTAATATGCATGTTCTTCAAACGATGATTCCCGCGAAGACCCGGGGTAGAGAATAGGTCTTCAGCAACCCATGCTTGCCGTAATAGGCGACTATGCTTGTCGTAAGAGGCGACTAACAGGATATGGTGGTCAGGCTCGCTGACTTGGTTGATGCATGTCATCGTATCCCAATTGCGTAGATCGATGCTCATGATATCGATCACTGTATTATCTGGTCAAGACTCCCTTATTTATAGACCGCCGTCATATATCTGGAATATGGTTGAGTGCAGCGTTAAGCAACAAACAAATCTTCAAACGATGGCGTCTTCTCTTGAGATTGGAATGGTGGCTCAGTAAAGAAAAGTCACATCTAAAGTTTATCTATACAATAACAATAACAATAACAATAATAATAATAATAATAATAAAAAAATAAAAAAATAAATAAAAAAAATATAATAGTGTTATAAATAAAGAATGTGGGTAATACGATAGCAAAACTCTTTGGATCCAATGCTTGACAGCATTGTGTCTGTAGAATGGGCAGGTGTGGAATGCTGAAACACAGGAAGCACTTACTATGTTACTTATACACCGGTGGTATGCCATTAATTCTCTTAAAGAGGGCCAATGCTCCGTGGTCCGATTCCCAAATCCGGTCATTGTCAGCTGGACGCTGTACTTCGTCACGTGTCAAACTGTGACCCTGTGTGACCCTTTGTAACTCGTTTGAGGAAGATTCTGCGAAGCCGACCAAAATGGGGATCGGGTGGTCAGGCTCTCTGACTTGGTTGATTGTGAGGCACCGCCGCCGGTGATTGTTTAACGATTGTTTTGTTTGTTTGTTGTTTAACGCCGCATTCAGCAATATCCCAGCTATATGACGGCGATCTGTAAATACTCAAGTCTAGACCAGACGATCCAATGATTGCCATGATAAGCAACCCTGTCTATACATCCTGTCTCTATACGCTCTATGCAGTGTTGGGAATCATTAACTGATAGACTGCTATACATGATATCATTATAGTTTTGAATGACTTGAATCAAACTTGTTGGGATTGCCAATTCACCTGAGCCGTGCCCCTCTTTAATTGGATAAGTCTATAAGAATACGAAACTTTGTTGGTATATAAGAATACGAAACTTTGTTGGTATATAAGAATACGAAACTTTGTTGGTGTATAAGGATACGAAACTTTGTTGGTATATAAGAATACGATACTTTGTTGGTGTATAAGAATACGAAACTTTAATTTGTTGGTGTATAAGAATACGAAACTTTGTTGGTGTATAAAAATACGAAACTTTGTTGGTATATAAGAATATGAAACTTTGTTGGTGTATAAGAATACGAAACTTTGTTGGTGTATGAAAATACGAAACTTTGTTGGTGTATAAGAATACGAAACTTTGTTGGTGTATAAGAATACGAAACTTTGTTGGTATATAAGAATACGAAACTTTGTTGGTACATAAGAATTCGAAACTTTGTTGGTATATAAGAAGACGAAATTTTGTTGGTATATAAGAATACGAAATTTTGTTGGTATATAAGAATACGAAACTTTGTTGGTATTTAAGAATACGAAACTTTGTTGGTATATAAGAATACGAAACTTTGTTGGTATATAAGAATACGAAACTTTGTTGGTATATAAGAATACGAAATTTTGTTGGTATATAAGAATACGAAACTTTGTTGGAAATAAGAATACGAAACTTTGTTATTCTTAGTGTGGCAAAGAGCCTGTTTGTGTCCAGGGGAGTATGTGTTTCATATAGATGCTAGTTTCTCTGGAATTTTGAATCCTTACAAATACAAGCAAAACATGTTTAGTTTAACCAAGGCGCCACAAGACGCCATTTTTTAACATTTGCCGCGTTGACACGCATTTTTTACACATTTTAGATGTGGCGACAATGCGACAACCCGACATATTGCGACTTTGAAAAATGTAACGTTGCCGTATTGTCGTAAAAAATATCATTCAAAGCGCAGCAATACGACAAAAGGTCAAAATGCCGCACTTTGGTTCATTTTGACACTTTTCGCGTGTGTCTGTACGAGCGACAATATCCCTTCTAGGATTCCATAAGTTTGTGCTCGTACGACGGGATTGCATCGATTACAAAGGTAACATATTAATAGTTAGCATCGATGCCGCGCTAAACTATCGGTAATTAAAGCATGCTAATTACATTTTTCCATACGTATAGAACCTATATCGAATATTTTGAGACATTGATTATATGGAAACTTTGACTACAATCAGACATCGGTTATAAGAAGGCGTCATCTATAAGGAGACATCGGATATAAGGAGACATTCACTCCAGGGAGACATCGGTTATAAGGAGACATTGGATACAAGGAGACATCGGTTATAAGGCGGCGCCATCTATAAGGAGACATCGGATATAAGGAAACATTGGATACAAGGAGACATCGGTTATAAGGCGGCGCCATCTATAAGGAAACATCAGTAAAAGAGACATTGGACACAAGGAGACATCGGTTATAAGGCGGCGCCATCTATAAGGAGACATCAGATATAAGAAAACATTGGATACAAGGAGACATCGGTTATAAGGCGGCGCCATCTATAAGGAAACATCAGATATAAGGAGACATTGGACACAAGGAGACATCGGTTATAAGGCGGCGCCATCTATAAGGATACATCAGATATAAGGAGACATCGGATATAAAAAAGATATCGGTTATAACAAGGAAACAACAGCTATAGGAAGGATTTAACGAACATTAGCGTTATCCTTCCGGGAGTGTATTTATCACTGTTGTTAACGAGAAAGTCTCAACCGACATGAACTGGCTCTTATAGCACAGTACACCCAGAACTGACTGACGCCTTGTCTCTGTCACCGGCGGTCAAAGGGTCAGATAGGTTCTGTTTTACTGTTGTATTAGGTGCACATTATTTGTCATATCCTCTCAGCGGGAGAATCCGGCCCGTGTCCTATGAGGCATCTTAGTTTAATCCTTCATGTATAGCCTGGTAGTACACGACACACGACCGCCATATGCTATGTGGCGACATGGCTCCACAGGTCGAGCTTCACACAACATTAAGTTGTTTTGTTTGTTTGTTCTTTAACGCAGCAATATTCCAGCTATATGACGCGGTCTGTAAATAATCGAGTCTGGAACAGACAATTCAATGATTGATCATGAGCGTCGATCCACGCAAATGAGATACGATAACGTGGATAAATTAACAAAGTCAGCGAGTCTGACCACCTGATCCCGCTAGTCGCCTCTTACGATAAGCATAGTCGCCTTTCTCAGCAAGCATGTTTTGCTCATTTTGTTTGTATGGTATTTGCGTATTAGCAATATAGGTGTACCACAGGCAAGGGTGGGGGAATTTGGTTTGGATTCCGGGTGAGAAGAGGTCCCTAGTATTCCATCCTTGAGTTGGCTGAAGTGGATCGGGTGGTCAATTTCGGGGACATGGCGTGCGTGGAACGTTGATCATGATCACCGGTGTGTCTGGCCCAGGGTTTGGTGTGTGTGTGTGTGTGGTTTAAGTTGGGTTCAGCATCTAAACTATTGTGAACATCTTTGAACAGTCACCTTCCCACAAATTACTTGCTTGATACAGGCTCCACGTCTGTATCGAAACATCGTCTTGAAAGATTAGAGAAGTTGAAATCCACTCGCTGGATAAAAGCACCACATCTGTAGCGAAATATTAACACTTGGAAGAATAAAGACTTTGAAATCCATGTCATCTCTGTTTTCCTTGATGCCACAGTTTCGGCAACACCACTTAAACCAAACTGAGGGGTAATTGAAATTAAAACAACTGTTGTTGAATTTGATGACGTCTATTTAACCATCACTCATCCCTGCAACAGTTAGTAAAAGGGGGCAGGGTTAAATTGTGCAAAACGAATTTGGTTCATTGGAGACTCGGGTAAGAAATGAATTTGCAACATCATGACTCCTATCATGTTTGAAATGTTGTGTGCTGAAAAAAAGCAATTGTATATATATTTTTAAAAGTAAGATGTCTAACATTCCCATCAGTTGTGTATTCTGCGAATGACTTAAAAAATGAAAGTTTGAATCAAGTAAATAAAACCATGTAGAAGTATTTTTTAAGTGCTGACTGAGCGCCAATACAGTTCATTCTATGGATATTATATCACTTAGGTATTTTCAATTCAAAATATAACATATGATCAGTGGGGGGTGAGTGAGTGAGTATGGTTTTACGCCGCTTTTAGCAATATTCCAGCAATATCACGGCGGGGGGCACCACAAATGGGCTTCACACATTGTACCCATGTCGGGAATCGAACCCGGGTCTTCGGCGTGACGAGCGAACACTTTAACCACTAGGCTACCCGATCGCCCCACGATTTCATATGAAATATGTATATTACAACGTCTTGACCAACTCTGGAACATGACATCAGATCGTGGAGCCTTCCCCTTCATGTTGAGAAGTATATCACCCGTCCAGCTTATTGTGTCTACAGTCTTCAGTTGCCTAGGGGTTACTTCAGAGCCGTACAGTTTATTTAATCTTCATGGAAAGACACAGTATTCTTACAACTAAGCTAATCAATAAATGTTTCACTGATTACCTGGTTACGACATAACAGAATGTTAATGGTAAATATTCAGAGGGAGGTGTCAAATATGAAACGTCTCTTGTCAACATGATGCGTGATACTATCCCATACTATGAGCTGTACAGGAAGTCTTTTACATGATGCGTGATACTACCACATACTATGAGCTGTACAGGAAGTCTTCAACATGATGCGTGATACTATCCCATACTATGAGCTGTACAGGAAGTCTTCAACATGATGCGTGATACTACCCCATACTATGAGCTGTACAGGAAGTCTTCAACATGATGCGTGATACTACCCCATACTATGAGCTGTACAGGAAGTCTTCAACATGATGCGTGATACTATCCCATACTATGAGCTGTACAGGAAGTCTTCAACATGATGCGTGATACTATCCCATACTTTGAGCTGTACAGGAAGTCTTCAACATGATGCGTGATACTATCCCATACTATGAGCTGTACAGGAAGTCTTCAACATGATGCGTGATACTATCCCATACTTTGAGCTGTACAGGAAGTCTTCAACATGATGCGTGATACTATCCCATACTATGAGCTGT